>NC_051226.1:35139498-35189498 GCF_015220715.1 Pygocentrus nattereri | reverse complement strand
GATGCACTGCTTGTCTGTAGAGGCCAGAATGTCTAAACTTTCATAGCTAGACCACTATTTAGGGAGTATGGAGACGTTTGGGATTCAGCCTGGGTTTGACGCGACTTCTGACTGAAACACAAACATTTGAAGCCTGTAACACATTCAACATTTTTATACTTTAATATTGCAGTTTTACAGTTAATCATACTGTAAGTACTTTAATTGAAGCCTGTGATATTAATGATGGAGCTGTTTAGCCTGTTAGCGAGCTCACTAGCCTGGTTCTAGTAAAGAACATAAGTTGTCAGCCCCTCAGTTTAAACAAAAAACGGGTTCTTACTTCATCAGTACACTCAGTGGTCCATTTGAGCTCAGCCAATCAGATTTAAGGACGGGATGGTCAGCTTTATGAGGTATTATATATGACGTAACATGTTCTAATTGCATATATAATGCATGATTCATAGGAAAAATTACCATTTTTTTGATATGTGCAATTTCTTCCACCAAAAAAAGTAGTTCCAACATTCTAGAGGAAAAGACGTTATTTTTGTTTAGCAACCAGCGAAATGATGACGCGGGAGCTGTTATGAGACTGTATGGTCAGAAAAAACTGGTATATAGAGCTTAACAATGGTAGGTGTAGGAACTGGGTGCAGCCTGCGGTGCTAAATCAGTGCAAAAAGGCCTACGCCGGAGCTTAATCCTGGTATTGATGGGCCGCGATGGTGCCGATGGCTGGCTCTGCCTGTGTCAGTGCGATGAGGAGGTTATTAATGCCGCTGTGAGAGCTTCATCTGGAAGGCCTCTTTTAATATCCTCTGTTCTTCATTACCGACCGGCTTATCTCTCATTAGATAGAAAGCCCCTGTAATTGAGGCGTCTGACGGAGGAGGAGACGCGCCGCTCCAGCACTTCTGTCCTCTTTCTGTATCTCTCCCTCACTCCGTCTATCGCTATCTGCTCCTGTCTTCCACCTGACAGCTCACTCTCCGCTGCTGACAGGCTGCGGCTCTCCGCTCCTCCCCTCCTTCATCAGCGCTCCTCTTTTCTCCGCTCGGTGCCCCGCCTGCACAACAGGGTCTCTGTGGAGGAGTTTTCCTGTATATCGTCTTCTTTACTCCCTTTTTTCCTACTTTTCGCTTTCTTTCTCTTTGGCTTTCTTTCTTTCTTTTCTCTTCTCTTCTCCTCTGTTTTCTTTCATTCGCTTCTCTTTCATCCTCCTTCATTCTCCTCTCTCCTCTTTTCCTTCATTCTCTTCTCTTCTATTTTCTGTCTTTCTTCTCTTTTTTCTTTCATTCTCTTCTCTTTTCTTTTCCTTCATTCTCCTCTTTTCTTTTGTTCTCTTCTCATTAATTCTCCATCATTCTCCTCTCTTTTTCTTTCATTCTCTCCTCTTTTCTTTCATTCTCTTCTGTTCTATTTTCTTCTTTTTTTCTCCTCTGTTTTCTTTCATTCTCCTTTCTTTTCTTCTCTTTCATTCTCCTCTTTTCTTCTCTTTCATTCTCCTCTCTTCTCTTTCATTCTCTTCTCTTTTCTTCTCCTTCATTCTCCTCTTTTCTCTTTTCTTCTCTTTCATTCTCCTCACTTCTCTTTTCTTTCATTCTCTCCTCTTCTATTTTCTTTAACTCTGTCCTCTTTCATTCTTGTCCATTCTCTTCCTTTTCTAGTTTATCTCTTCCTGCTTTTTTGTTCTCTTCACTTCTTTTCTTCTCTTTCATCCTCTTTTCCATGCTCTTCTCCTTCATGATCCTGTCTTCTCTTTTCTTCCTCTTTTCTCATCTCTTTCATTCTCTTTTCATCCCTTCTCTTCTACAGTTCTCTCCTAGTCTCTTTCATTCCATCCCTTCCTTGTCTCTTTTTTGGCTTCTTTTCTTCTTTTTCTTTTCACTTTTCCTCTTTTGTTATCCTTCATTCTCTTCCATTTTTTTTACTCGTCTTTCTATTTTCTTATCCCAGTTCTTCTTTTCTCCTTTTTCTAATCTCTTCTTTGTCTTTTCTTTGTTTCTCATCTTCACCTGTCTTCCTTTCTTCTCTTCCGCTTTCTCCTCTTCTAATTTTCTCTCTTCTTCTCTTTATAATTTGTTTCTTTCCTCATCTTTTCTTCTGGCTCATCAAATTTCTCCTTCGTTTCTCCGTTTTCCTTTGTTCTTTTCTCTGCTTATCTTTTCATTTTTCTCATCCATCTCATCCTCTTCTCTTTTCATTTTCATCTCTTCTTTGTTCCCCTCTTTTTTGTTTCTCTTTTCTTTGGTCTCATTTTATTTCACATTTATTTCTCCTTCCTATCTTCTCTTCTTTTTTTCCTTATCTCTTTTCTCCCTTTTCCCCTTTATCATTTAGTTCTCCTTATATTTTGTCTCTTTTTCTCTTTTTCTTTATTTCTCTTCTTTTCTTCATTTTTGTTGTCTTGTCACTATTACTCTTTTTTCCATTTTTCTATTTTCTTCTTTGCTCTTTTCTTGTCTCTGCTTTCCTCCTTTAATCACTTTTTATTTCTATTTTCTTTCCTTAAACTTCTCCAACATTCTTTTCTCCTTTTCTCCCTTCTTCTCATTTTTTCTCTTCTCCTTTCATTTCGCATTTCCACTTTTATCTTGTTATCTTCTCCTTTTCACTTCCCTCGCTTCTCTTCTCTTCTTTTCTCTTCTGGCTTTTTCTCTTCTCTTCTCGCCTTTTCTCTTCTCTTCTCGCTTTTTCTCTTCTCTTCTCGCCTTTTCTCTTCTCTTCTCGCTTTTTCTCTTCTCTTCTTGCCTTTTCTCTAATCTTCTAGCTTTTTCTCTTTTCTTCTCTTCTCGCTTTTTCACTTCTCTTCTTTCTTTTTGTCTTCTCGCTTTTTCTCTTCTCTTCTCGCTTCTTCTGTTCTTTTCTTTTCTTGCTTCTCTTCTCTTCTCGCTTTTACTCTTTCCTTCTCGCTTTAACTCTTCTCTTCTCATCTCCTCTTGTCTCTGCGTTTGTCCTGTTGTCATTTCCAATTCATCTTACTATCAATTCCATTTCTCCTTCGTTCTTCTGTTTTCTCTTCCCTTTTTCTCGTCTCTTATCTCCTTATTTCTTCTTTTCATTTCTCACCTCCTCAATCATGTTTGTATCTTCTCCTTTTGCTGCTTTATTCCTTTTTTTCTCTCTTTCTCTCTCTTTTTTCCCCTTTTGTCACCACTTCTCATCTTGACATGTCATGTCTCGCCTTGTCTCCTGGTCTCTTACTGTCACTAAGTGAATCAGAATAAATTACATCTCTCTGTCTGCGTCGCTCGCGGACAGCAGCTTTAGGACCTGAGCAGGTAAAATATACCTTAAATGTTTTCATTCTGTCATTTCATTAAAAGTCTGGCAGGCAAGAGGAGCCGGATTCCGCGGAAAAAAAGGAAGAAGTACTTAATTTCCCACGGAAAAAGCCAAAGCGGATCATTCTGGTGAATTTATTAATATCATTACTCTGCTGTCACTGCACATGCGAGGCATATGCGGAAAAAATGTCACTCATAAAGCTCGCACTTCTTACCTCCTCTTTTTACCCAGAATCCATCACAGCCTGGAGCAAATCATTAGAGCCTGGAAAAGACAGAGTCAGCGTACACTGAACAGGGCTGTTACAAAACAGAGGAATCACCCGCTGACACGGCGCTATTCGTTAAAAAGGCTTCGTCGTCGCCTAATAGGAGTTGAAGAGATTACAGACTGGTGTGGGAGCTGAGCGATGGACGTGTAATCTGACCAGACTCTGTGGGGAACATAGTGCAGCGAATGGCCAATCTGCCCTAATGGCCCACACAAGGAAAAATCACCCATTAAACTCAGTTAAACTGCATCCATCGCTCCACGTAAGACCTAAAACTCTGCAGAGATTAGCAGGGGGGATGCTTTCTGAAGCCGCCTGCAGACAGAGAGACGCCTGAGTCACTGTCTCTGACGTCCCTATTGGGAATGGAGGAGTTTTAGCTCCCTGACGCTGCTCTTTAAACACCTGTGAGAACTCAATGCTAAAACAAGTGCTGGAACTAATATTGATCGGGATTAATTCAGGCAATGATTCATTTTTGGGGTGGAAATAATTTAGACTAGAGGTTTCTTCACCTGGGATTCATTGGGGCTAGGATTTATTTGGGCCAGGATTCATTTCACCTGGGATTCATTTGGGCTAGGATTGATTTGGGCCAGGATTCATTTTGCCTGGGATTCATTTGGGCTAGGATTTATTTGGGCCAGGATTCATTTCACCTGGGATTCATTTGGGCTAGGATTTATTTGGGCCAGGATTCATTTCACCTGGGATTCATTTGGGCTAGGATTTATTTGGGCCAGGATTCATTTGGGCTAGGATTTTTTTGGGTTGGGATTCATTTCACCTGGGATTCATTTGGGCTAGGATTTACTTGGGCCAGGATTCATTTCGTCTAGTATTCATTCGGGCTAGGATTTATTTGGGCCAGGATTCATTTCACGTGGGATTCATTTGGGCTAGGATTTATTTGGGCCAGGATTCATTTCACCTGGGATTCATTTGGGCTAGGATTTATTTGGGGCAGGATTCATTTCACCTGGGATTCATTTGGGCTAGGATTTATTTGGGCCAGGATTCATTTCGCCTGGGATTCATTCGGGCTAGGATTTATTTGGGCCAGGATTCATTTCACGTGGGATTCATTTGGGCTAGGATTTATTTGGGCCAGGATTCATTTCACCTGTGATTCATTTGGGCTAGGATTTAGTTGGGCCAGGATTCATTTCACCTGGCCCAAATAAATCCTGGCCCAAATAAATCCTAGCCCAAATAAATCCTAAATCCTAGGATTTATTTGGGCCAGGATTCATTTCATCTGGGATTCATTTGGGCTAGAATTTATTTGGGCCAGGATTAATTTCGCCTGGGATTCATTGGGGCTAGGATTTATTTGGGCTAGGATTCATTTCACCTGGGAATCATTTAGGCTAGGATTTATTTAGGCCAGGATTCTTTTCACCTGGGATTCATTTGGGCTAGGATTTATCTGGGCCAGGATTCATTTCGCCTGGGATTCATTCGGGCTAGGATTTATTTGGGCCAGGATTCATTTCGCCTGGGATTCATTTGGGCTAGGATTTATTTGGGCCATGATTAATTTCACCTGGGATTCATTTGGGCTAGGATTTATTTGGGCCAGGATTCATTTCGCCTGGGATTCATTTGGGCTACGATTTATTTGGACCATGATTCATTTGACCTAAGATTACTTTGGACTGGGATTTACTTAGGCTACAATATATTTGGCCTGGGCTTTTTTAGGGCAAGTCAGAATTTATTTCAGACTATGTTTTACTTGGCGCAATTGGACTGGGATTCATTTGGACAAGTTTTATTTCACAAAATTCTTAGTTTTAGGATACATTGAGAGACACTTTGGGGATCATTTGAAATAAACAAATAAATAAAGGAAGAAAAGAAGCGCGAGAGGTGGAGAAGATTCTGGCAAAAGCAGACTGAAGCAGTTTGGCCAACATTACGCTCATCTACAGCGCCACCTTCAGGAGCTTCCAGGCTTAAACCACTCTGTGTCTCCAGAACAGCTTCCAAACCCAAACCCAGGAACCCAGAAAACGGATCAGACAGGAAAAGGGAGACCAGTCTAAATGTCAGATTCAGAGCTCAGGATTAGAGAGCATTCAAAACCTGAACTTTACTTGTGGCACTTTCCACCTTTCATGCTGAACAAATGCTTCTTGTTTGATGGACAGATGGAGATAACGCTGCTTAGGGTGGCGGAGCCGCACTACGGTGATTGATGCCACAGGAACACGTCCTGTCCCAATAGCTACAACCTTTCCTTCTCACTGGTTCAGCTGGAGGGACTTTGCCACAGGGCAGGACTGACATCAAGTCAGAACCAGCAGATAAGTTCTGACATAAAATCAACAGTGTATGTACCAGCATTGCAAATTAGCTGCAGGTGCACACGTTCATTAACTTCCATTATTTTCAGGTCATTTCTATCTATTTTCTGCTGGCCAGTTTATTTTTTTATGCCCAGGTTAAAAATGAAACAAATATGAAGCATAAATGTGACATTATGGAGAAGCCCCCCTAGGGTATTGTGTCACACTCACTATCCCCATGTTCCCAAGACAGTGGAATATCTCTGCTTTTGGAAGAAAACCTCGTATTTTTGTCGTTTTCCTGTTTTGGACATAATTTGAAAGTGCCTGTGGTCCTTTACATTATGTGTAAATTTCACGATGAATGGACCAAAAGAAACGACCCAAAATGACTTGGAAAAAATTCTGGTTCCATTGACTTGCATTAAAAGTAAAGTGGGTTTTTTCCATCCTCTGTAAAGCTACCAGTTTGGAGAAGTTTTTCTTCCGACGGCGGCTACATACAATAATTCAATAATGTTAGCGTGTGTTGCGCTGGTACGAGTGGATTCCATTCACCGTCCACTCTATTAGGCACTCCTACCTTGTCGGTCCACCATGTAGATGGAAAGTCAGAGATGACAGCTCATCTGCTGCTGCACAGTTTGTGCTGGTCATCCTCTAGTCCTTCATCAGTGGTCCCAGAACGCTGTAGGTTGTTTTTGGTTGGTGGGCGATTCTCAGTCCAGCAGTGACACTGAGGTGTTTAAAAAACTCCAGCTGTGTCTGATCCACTTGCACCAGCACAACACACACTAACCACCACGAATGGCCCACCACCCAAATAATATCTGCTCTGAGGCAGGGTTCTGTGGGGGTCCTGACCAAAGAAGAACAGGGTAACAAAGTATGCAGAGAAACAGATGGACTACAGTCTGGAACCTTTGCTTCACTGTGAAAATGCTTGTTTATGCTATGCCAAGACAATAACGAGCCAAATTCTGACAGAACATACAGCAGACAGTGACCCAGTGACCTCCAGGGAGTCCAGCAAGTTCTAGTGAAAGTTCCAGGGTGACTTGGTAAGGTCAGATGGTTTGAGAAGGAAGCAGCTTGTGTTTAATTGAGGAAATTTAAAGCAGTGAACCATTATAACCTTGCTAGATCTGCTAGTTACTGGGTCACACATGCTGGACAGTCAGTAGGACGGCACATGTGCCAATGCACCACCAATGAGGAGGCAAATGTCATAAAGTCAGACAAAAATTCCGCTCAGCCCAAACAGTTTATATCACAATACCTACATTTAGAGTCAGTTATTCATTCAGCCTAATGAGAAACTGTAGAACGGACTCGGTTTATATCACAATACCTACATTTAGAGTCGGTTATTCATTCAGCCTAATGAGAAACTGTAGAACAGACTCGGTTTATATCACAATACCTACATTTAGAGTCGGTTATTCATTCAACCTAATGAGAAACTGTAGAACAGACTCGGTTTATATCACAATACCTACATTTAGAGCCGGTTATTCATTCAGCCTAATGAGAAACTGTAGAACAGACTCGGTTTGTATCACAATACCTACATTTAGAGCCGGTTATTCATTCAGCCTAAGGAGAAACTGTAGAACAGACTCGGTTTATATCACAATACCTACATTTAGAGTCGATTATTCATTCAGCCTAATGAGAAACTGTAGAACAGACTCAGTTTATATCACAATACCTACATTTAGAGTCGGGTATTCATTCAGCCTAATGAGAAACTGTAGAACGGACTCGGTTTATATCACAATACCTACATTTAGAGTCGGTTATTCATTCAGCCTAATGAGAAACTGTAGAACGGACTCAGTTTATATCACAATACCTACATTTAGAGTCGGGTATTCATTCAGCCTAATGAGAAACTGTAGAACGGACTCGGTTTATATCACAATACCTACATTTAGAGTCGGTTATTCATTCAGCCTAATGAGAAACTGTAGAACGGACTCGGTTTATATCACAATACCTACATTTAGAGTCGGTTATTCATCCAGCCTAATGAGAAACTGTAGAACAGACTCGGTTTATATCACAATACCTACATTTAGAGTCGGTTATTCATTCAGCCTAATGAGAAACTGTAGAACAGACTCGGTTTATATCACAATACCTACATTTAGAGTCGGTTATTCATTCAGCCTAATGAGAAACTGTAGAACAGACTCGGTTTATATCACAATACCTACATTTAGAGTCGGTTATTCATTCAGCCTAATGAGAAACTGTAGAACAGACTCGGTTTATATCACAATACCTACATTTAGAGTCGGTTATTCATCCAGCCTAATGAGAAACTGTAAAGGCCTGCATTGTTCACATCTGTGTTAATTAGCTGATGTTGTTTCTCTCCTATGATGACAGAGTTTATCTCCTCTTTATGCAACACCATGGGATCCTTTACCCACCCTGACGTGAAGAGCCGGTGGGCTTCTGTGCTCTTAAATGCTGTGAGAGACTCTTCCGAATAGGGAGAGGGGCTGAGTATGAGATAAATACGTCAGGAAGAAACAGATTTGGTAGCTTTTCCACCAGTTTAAGTGGGATCAGGTGTTTAGGGGGAAACTGTCTGAGGATCTCAGCCTATTTTATCGACTTTGTTAAGGAACGTTTTTCTTTTCCAAAGTAAAGAGAGTAATTTTAGCCCCCTTTCACCTCTAATTACGTTCAAGTGGAGCAGCGAAGCCAGAAGTTCGGTCCCAAATACAGCGGCCACAACAGAAAGATGTGGCTGAAACCCTAGGATTGAGATCGCTAGTTTCTCATAGGCTAAACGGGATTTCTACCAGCGTCCAACCTCACAACCGTAGCTATGAAGGACCACGTTGGTGGTCGGAGCCTGGACAGGAGACTTTTCATATTATACTGTGCACACATGCTTCTTAAAGACCAGGTGTTTCTGCTCATCTGAGCCTTTTTTAAGTTACGTGATACTTTTTTAATCCCACAAACGGGGAAATTCCACCTCCACGTTTAACCCATCCGTGAAGTGAAACACCACATACACACTAGTGGGGCAGTGAGCACACTTGCCCGAAGCGGAGGGCAGCCCTATCCACAATTGGGGGTTAGGCATCTTGCTCAAGGACACCTCAGTCATGGGGATCGAACCGGCAACCTTCCGGTCACAGGGCCAGTTCCCTAACCTCCAACCCACGACTGCCCCTGATGTAACTCTATACTGTACATCTATCACAACGCGACTGGGCAGAGCCGGCGCTCCCTCCTCACTCCGCGAGCGCTCCGAAGTGCACGCTTCTGTCTGATGGCTCTTCCATTTTGAATAGCACATTTTGTTTGGAGTCTCTCGGGCTGGTTTATAACAGATTTCAGAGCTGGATAGAGGAGACGGGAGCGTGACAGCGCAGCTTCGTGAACCGCTTCCCCTCCTGAATATGAACTCAAAATGAGTCTGCATACAAACAGCTGCGTAAATATGCCAACAGAGAGAAAATCAATCTCTCTCTGTTTTTCTCCGTTTATTCACATATACAGACACATAAATACACGTACAAAGTCCATAAAAAATGGATGGCAACAAAGTTGTTATTTTAGCCGTTTACCAAAACATTTAGGATTTCTGTAGAACTGTGAATAAAGAATAATGAATGTGAGTATAAAGCGCAGACTTTCTGCTTTAATTGAAGGGTATTTACGTCCTAATCATAAACAGCAGCTCCCCTACGCTCCTTTAAAAGGGGTTCAAAAGTAATCGGACAATCGCTCGGCTGTTCCACGGCCTGGGGTGTGTTAATCCCTAATTATTTCATTTAAGTAAGCAGAGTTTATTTGAAGTGTAGCATCAGCATTTGGAATCTGCAGATGTTAACCCTCAATCTGGAGTCCAAAGAGTGGTCGCTGCCAGTGAAGCAAACCATCATTAGGCCAAAAACACACTGGATCATCTATTGGGCACATTCGTAACAAGAAACCACACACTGGTGAACTCAGAAACACCAAAAGGCCCAAAAGGCCACAGAAATCAATGGTGATAAATGGAGAATTCTTTCCTCGGTGAAGAAAAACTTGTTGGTCAAAGCAAGAACACCCACCAGGAGGTAGGCATTTGCATCAAAGTCAACAATCAAGAGACGATCTCACCAAAGTAAATACAGTATTACATATTACATTATAAATGAAGTTTTACCACAAGTCGTATGCCATTTTAAACAGAAGGACCAGATTACAGCCTGCCAAAATATATCTAAAAACCCTGTGCAGTTCTGGAAACTATTCTGGACAGATGAGACAAAGATCAATTTGTACAAGAATGATGGGAAGAAAAGAGTATGTAGAATGGAAGAAGCTGCTCATGATCCAAAGCCTCTCCTCTACTGTGAAGCATGGTGGTGGTAGTTTTAAGGTGTGGGCAGCCAAAGGAACTGGTTCTCTTGTATTTATTGGTAATGTGATGGCTGACAAAATCAGCTGGATAAATTTTACTATTATAATCTTTAGAAACTACTATGAATTATTCAGTAACTACTATGAATTATTAAGAAACTACTATGAATTATTCAGTATGTACTATGAATTATTCAGTATGTACTATGAATTATTCAGTATGTACTATGAATTATTCAGTAGCTGCTATGAATTATTCTGTTGTCTACTATAAAATGATCTATAACTGCTATGGCTTATTGAGTTTCTGTGATAAATGATTCAGGAACTACTTTAAATTACAGCAGTGACAGTGAGGAACCGAAGTGTGGATCCACTTGCAGAGCATTAAAGTTTAAGAAATGCTGTTGTTTGAAAATCTAGAAACTTCCCAGGCAGGGATTCCTGATGAGGTGTGAGAACAACAGGAGAGGTGACAAGAAGGTGAAGAGTGTGAGGAACAGATCGAGGTGAGAACACGCACCTCTGCTACTTGATATTAGCCTCAGGTTTATTTGTCGTCTGTGTTTATGTCTGTGCTAAAGTGTGACTATCAGAGCCAGGCCTTCAGTTTGGGCTATAAAAGTCAAAGCTTGGTGAAATAAACGAGAAAAAAAAAAAACACATCTACAATAATGCTAATCTCTCCACCCCTATTGGATTCTACTAATCTGTTAGCAATAAGCTAATGCAAGTGCACATTGTCAGATTTTGGCTACTAGAAATGAAACACGGACGTTTAAGACTTGTCAAAGTCTTCCATTGGTTTTGTTTGGAAGCTTGTAGCAGTTTTATGGCAACTCAGTCATAGAGCTGCTGCTGATGGTTTCCATTCCTAACAAGCAACCCAAACATGGCTAAACTATGATTCGTATTCTAACACATAAGACCTTCAGCTCAGCTCCTGAAGTCCTAGGCCTAATCCCATTTCACCCCTCACCCCTACCACTTAGCTCTACCTCTGTTTTGCAGGTTCATGTCCAGGGGTAGGGTGTCCCAATTCTTGTTGAGATAAAGGGGTAGGGTAAAGTGTTAGGGCTACATGGCCCTACAAATAAAGGTTTTTTAGGGGCACAAGTGAACAAAGAAACCCACAAATGTGAGAATCTTTTCTGTAAAAAAAAAAAATATATATATATATATTATAATTATAATAATTATATATTATAATATTGTCCTACTTTAATGTTGTTTCAATGATTTATGGACATTTTCTTTACACTTCACAATTTATATTATCACTAGTACTGTCCTGATATATCTCAGTAGCTAACTAGCTAATTTTCCCATGCCACCTTAAATGGTCTGAGGCACCAGAAGGTACCTCCTGGTCCATTTAAGGTGGAACAGGAAGGTCTGAACAAGAAGCTGGAGAATAGCTGACTTCAACTTCATAAGCAATGTAGAATTAGGGGTGATAATAATTGCCCCCCCCCCTTAGAACTATGTAAGAGTAGCTCTACAGTTAAAATATTATACATGATGACTAAATAAATTTAAAATGACAGACGTACGTTTTTATGTCACAAGAAAACTTTAGGCCTTCCCCTCTGGCATGTACAGGGTCTAAATGGGGGCTTGCATGACTGCATAAAGTGGAAAGGCAAATGAAAGTATCCAGTAATAACAGCAGAAGAACAGTGCCCAAAGAAGAAAGTGAGAGAATGAGAACTTTCCAAGCTGCGTGTGTCCAAATGTACGCTGATGAACACAAACGTTCCCGAAATCCTCGGACTTAGCGGTAATCCCTGTGCACCGCTGCACTTCAGAATGTAATGGAGCCAGTTGACGGCCGGAAAACTTCTCTTTCATGATCCTTCTTCAAACCAAATTCGCTGCCCATCTTCTCTAATACTCATTCCTAATGGAGGAAAGCTGCTGTAAATCAACGGTACTCGTTTTCTTTTCTTTTAAAGAGACATTTCTGTCGAAATGAAACACTTAACCATTGCTACATCTGCTGTAAACATGCTTGCTTGCCTTGTACAGCACCGCTGCATTAGACTCTAGAGTGGGATTCCCAAGTTTAAAGACTAGGAAATTTCCCTTCTGGTGATGTACCTTGAAGATGGGATAGACTTCAACTGCTTAAGGGTGGATTTCTGGAGGTGGACTTCAAATCATCATTACAGTGAAGGTGAACAGATGACTAAAAATGACAGAAATGACCCACAAGATGAGGAGGACAACAAGCTAAAAGCCAAAGTTAGCAAGGTATCTGGCTATCTACGTACATTTCCTTGCTTTCCACGTTTAGCTATAATATACAAAAAAACATGTCATTTGATCATAGAGTGCCAAAACGTTTGCATGCAACTGCACTCTGCAAGCATTCAACTAAATTGTGCCTTTGATAAAGAAAAATCTTGTTTGATGACTGAGGTAAGCTACACTAATGCTAGCATGGCTGTCCTTATGACTGGGTGGCACCACAGGGATTCCCAGTGGCTGTATGGTGTATTTATGTAATGCATGCTCGGTATTGTAGTGAGAAAATACAGATGAATGAAAGTAATATAAAATCCTAAATTCGGTCAAATCAATGATCCTGAGGGATACACAGCTGTGCTACAGATAACTACATTAGCATGAACTTTTAGTTTAGGCCTAGAGTGCCCCTTTAAATGATGATGGTTAATCTTAAATTTCACTTTTTTATTCAGCTACACATTAGCTCTGGGATGCTCATCTGGCCAGGTGGATTTATCACAAGTCGATAGATGGTGTGTAATTTTAGTTTAAAAATAAAGACATGTGTTCATGCCTATTTTAGACCTGGACCATCTGAGATCTCCCTGTGTTACAATGGTGTCAGAAGTGGGAAGACCAGCGACAAGATGTCCCAGCAGTGGTGTGAGGCTCTGGTGGAGCGCCTTTCAGGGCTTCCTGAGAGGGGTGTGGTATGGCAGAGAATGAGAAGAACCTGTGAACAACCATGCCCAGCGGCCTGGGGCAAGAGTACACTCTCCCAAAGATGCCGAAAGAGAGCAGCAAGTTGCCGCAAAGCATAGGCAACCTGTAGGAGACTTCCTCAGTCCCCAGGGAAGAGTTCACTCTCACAAAGATTTGTGGCATGCTGGGTGGAAGCGTGCAGTGTTGGACAATTAGGCATTGAAATGATGTCTTTCATTGAATCCACAACCTCCAACATGGCTCAGCAAACATGGAAGCAACTCAGAGTCTTGCTTTGCTTTCAGTGGTTCTTCTTCAAGTTCTTTTTTTTTTGAGTCTTGGATCCTCTCAATGGTTCTTCCTCAGGCTCTTATGAAGTTTTACCTGTTGAATCTTTGTTCCACATGATTGTACCTTACACGTGATTATACCTCATGGTTCCTAGAGTGTTTCCTTTATAATCCTGGTTCTCCACATTTTTCTGTTGTTACTTTGCTTTTCTTTTGAGACTTTGTTTCAGTGGCTCTTTCTCATGTTTTTAGGGAGGATTTTCATTGGAGTGTTTGCTCCTCTGAGTGGTTCTTCCTACATTTTTCCTTTTGAGTCTTGGGTGGTCCAAGCGGTTCTTCTTCATGTTCTTAGTTTGTTTGTTTTTTTTAGTCTTGGTTCCTCTCAGTGGTTCTTCCTCATGCTATCAGGAAGTTTCCTTTTGAGTCGTGGTTCCACACAATGGTTATGCCTCATGTTTTTGCTTCCTCTCAGTGGTTCTTCCTCTTAGTGAGTTTCTCGTTTTTGTTATTCTCAATGGTTCCTCATGCTCTTAGGTTTTTTTCCTCTTGAGACTTGGTTCTTCTCAGTGGTTCGTCTTCATGCTCCTATGATTTTTCTTAACACTTTACCCCTAGTGATACTCATTAGGGGGCTGAACTCACATTTACAGAAAGGTGCTTTTGGGACAACAGCTGGAGATGTTGAGAGAGAGCCATGTACAAATAACACTGAACTGATAGGGTTAAAAAAAACAGCTTAAATAATTTTGGAATCAGTGACTTCAACTGGAATCAATGACTGCACCCGAATCTGCAGGACATCACAGAGGACGGAGACTGAAAGTGATTTCTCTCCTAAGGTGCTCACGCGTCGGCTCCTTCAATCCCAGAACCGAAGCAATCAAATCAGAAGGCAGCAAGAGATTAGATCTGGGCTAGGCCAGTCAGCTGCCTGGCCAAGCGATCTCTTCCGCATCATTTCCTGTGCCAATCTTTGCTGTCACTCACTCCCGTTTTCTTCCAGCCATTCATTCCACATCTACTCTGTCCCCTCTATTCCTCTCTGACTGAGAAGGATACGGAGCAGACAGCCATCAGTACCTTTATCGCTTTAATTGCTTCTGCAGGTGGATCACTCTCTCAAGAAGAAGAAAAAAATTCACTGCTTCTTCTGCTCTAAAGCCAATCAGGAGCCTTCAACAGAACAGCTCAGGTGACCCAGCTCTGGTTCTTCCGATGCTATAGTGGATTGCAATTGCATGTATATATATATATATATATATATATGGATATATATGGATGCTCTCAAGGGTAATTAGAGCTACACTTTGCTGTTGCTTTTGTTAGTTTGCTGCTCATTGTTATATCCATAGGCCTCCCATTAGCGCTGTCCATCGTAGTCTACTAAAGGTGCTGAAGGTATAACTTTAAAAGCCATGTAAAAGCTGTATTTGAACGAGAGGGTCACAATCACATGTTCTTTCACAACATACAGTGTGCTGCAACTGCGCTTCAGCATGTACAGTATAAGGCAGGTGTTTCTAATAAAGTGGACACTGAGTGGACATGCAAGGTAAGGGTTTATAATAAAGCAGCCAATTAGTAGAACTGCAAGGGTGGGGCTCCTAATAAAGTGGCCAGTTAATAGTACCACATGGTAGAGGTTTCTAATAAAGTGGCCAGTGAGGTGAAATACAAGGTGTTTCTAATAAATTGGACAGTGACTGGAAACACAAGGTAGGGGTTTCTATTAAAGTGGACAGTCAGTGGAAGCACAAGGTAAGTGTTTCTAATAAAGTGGCCAGTTAGTGGAAGTACAAGCTTAGGATTCCTAATAAAGTGCCCAGTTAATATAAACACAAATTAGGGGTTTCTGCTAAAAAGTGGCCAGTGAGCATTAGTACAAGGTGTTCTAATACAATGGACAGTGGAAGTACAAGGAAAGAGAAGCAAATGAAGAGTACAGTATCTCGCAAAAGTGAGTATACCCCTCACATTTCTGCAAATATTTTATTATTTCTTTATTATATCTTTTCATGGAACAACACTATAGAAATGAAACTTAGATATAACTTAAAGTAGTCAGTGTCCAGTTTGTATAGCAGTGCAGATTTACTGTCCTCTGAAAAGAACTCAACACACAGCCATTAAAGTCTAAATAGCTGCCAACACAAGTGAGTCCACCTCACAGTGAACATGTCCAAATTGTGCCCAATTGTGTCGCTGTCCCTCCCTGGTGACTCATTAGAGTTACAAGGTTCCAGGTGTGAATGGGAGCAGGGCTGTTAAATTTGGTGTTTTGGGTACAATTCACTCATACTGGCCACTGGATATTCAACATGGCACCTTATGGCAAAGAACTCTCTGAGGATGTGAGAAATAGAATTGTTGCTCTCCACAAAGACGGCCTAGGCTAAAAGAAGATTGCTAACAATCTGAAACTGAGCTATTTCACAATGGCCATAGTCATACTGCGGTTTTCCGCTCCGAAAAGTCCTTGCCAGGGTTGACCAAAGAGTCCACATGTTCAGCGTCACATCCAGAGGTTGGTTTCAAAAAATAGCCGCATGAGTGCTGCCAGCATTGCTGCAGAGGTTGAAAAAGTGGGATGTCAGCCTGTCAGTGCTCAGATCATACGCCGCACAATGCATCAACTTGATCTGTATGGCCATCGCCCCAGAAGGAAGCCACTTCTGAAGCTGACACACAAAAAAGCCTGGAAACAGTTTGCTGAAGACAAGCAGTCCAAGAATATGGATTACTGGAACCATGTCCTGTGGTCTGATGAGACCAAGATAAACTTGTTTGGCTCAGATGGTGTCCAGCATCTATGGTAACACCCTAGTGAGGAGTGCCAAGTGCCTGTCTTTTGCCTACAGTCAAGGATGGTGGTAGTAGCTTCATGGTTTGAGGATGCATGAGTTCTGCCGGGACTGGGAAGCTGCGGTTCACTGAGGCAAACATGAGTTCCAACATGTACTGTGACATTCTGAAGCAGAGCGTGACCCCCTCCCTTCGGAAACTGCGCCGCATGGCAGTTTTCCAACTCAATAATGGCCCCAAACACACCTCCAAGATGACTGTCTTGCTGAAGGTAAAGGTGATGGACTGGCCAAGTATGTCTCCCATACTAAACCCAATGGAGAACCTGTGGGGCATCCTCTAGCAGAAGGAGGAGTGGAGTGCAAGGTGTCTAACAGCTCTGATGTCATCATGGAGGAGTGGAAGAGGATTCCAGTAGCAGCCTGTGCAGCTCTGGTGAATTCCATGCCCAAGAGGGTTCAGGCAGTGTTAGTTAATAATGGTGGTCACACAAAATATTGACACTTTGACCACAATTTGGACATGTTCACTGTGAGGTGGACTCGCTTGTGTTGCCAGTTATTTAGACATTAATGGCTGTGTGTTGAGTTCTTTTCAGAGGACGGTAAATCTGCACTGCTATACAAGCTGTACACTGACTACTTTAAGATTCATCCAAGGTTCATTTCTATAGTGTCGTCCCATGAAAAGATATAATAAAATATTTGCAGAAATGTGAAGGGTGGACTCACTTTTGTGAGATATTGTATATAAAAGTTACACATTTTTATCAAATATTTCCATCTGATCCCACTTGCTATCTTTTATTGATCTTTTTGAAAATGTATTCGAGGCCTGCATAAATGAGTCCTTACTGTAATCCTTCCTGCCAATCCACACAGTTTAGTCAGACCTGTAGAGTTTGAGTGTTAAACTGAGTGAAGGTAAGCGACTCCACTGGGCTGAAGGCATAAAGAGGCTGCTAAGTTGGTCTAATAAAGGGGTAAAGTAAGAGAACACAGATAAGTACGACTGCACAATATGTTATACAGTGTATACAGGTGGGTCAGTCCAGCACCTGCTTCACTGATTATGCAGCTTTGCTGTGTTACATGTACAGAATGCGGCTTAGTATTATAATGTTGGAAGTAAGCATGGGCGTCCCTGAAAAAGATGCCGTCTAGAAGGCAGTATATGTTGCTCCAAGACGTATATTTTTCAGTGTTACTGATGCCTCCGTAGATGTGTTACTCACTAATACATTATGTACATCAGAATGCCTGACATTTCCATAAACAATCTGAGAGGTTGACTCTTCAGACCACAATACATGTCTCCACTTTTTATCTATCCATTTCAGATGAGCTCAAGCCCAGAGAAGTCGGCAGTGTTTCTGGACATTATTGACACGGCTTCTGCTGTACATAGGACCATCTTTACTATTTGTGGAATCAGCAATGAACGATGTTTATTGACAGTGATTTTTCAAAGTAGTCCTGATGCTCATGTGGTGATATTATCACAGAAGCATACCAATTTTTTTGTGGTGCCATCTGAGGGGGCCAAAGATCACAGGCCTTGATTTGTGGTTTTCCGGTTGTGCACAGAAATGCCTCTGAATTCAACTTGTTTGGAATGTGTTACAGGGCTTCTATTTCGGAATGAGCACATACTCAGACATGAATAAAGTTTGTGAGGAAAAACTTTATATCTATTCTTTGTACTTGTCTTTTATTTAAATACAAGTGAATTTGCAAATCCCTGCTTTCTGTTCTCATTTGCATTTCACATCCCGACTTTTTTGGCATTGAAGTTTGAAGTCGATTGGTTTAGATGTGTTTGCTTCTTTTGTTTTGTTGATAATCAAATGATAAAAGTTTTTGTACACCAATTAGCATCATGCCTAAATCATCACACGCTTCCTTCAGTCTGTTTATAGATAACAGTTTGTCAAACAGTGTCAAAAATCACACAAACAATTCTTTAAGCAAGCGTGAATGAATGAGCTTCAGACACCATATCTTGGCTGATCGAGCACATTTGGGCTAAGAGTGAAAACTGTGTAAACTTGACTTATTCCCAACTATTGCAGTGGATCTCTGGCATGTGTCTGATTCAGCATTCTTCACAACCATAAGCAACACTTTCAATCTGCCACATCTCTCTGCAAATCTGGCAGGAGAGAAAACTTACAGCAATTATTCTTGGGTAAGAAATCGGCAGAGTGGCAATGGCAATAATGAGCATTAGCATGGAGCCCTGCTTTAAAGCACTGTCATTAAAGTGCACACACATGGTTTTGCACAAACAGGTACACATACACAAACTCTCTTGCCTGTTCACCAAAGCCTGGATCCAGTGTTTTCAAAGTAAATTGCTCCACCAGAATATTCAGAAGGAGGTCATTAGCAGACATTAGAGGTTCTGGGGGTGTGGTCATGTCCAATGTACGATCGCTGAGCACTAAAGTTTTTCTATGGCCAACTGAGAATGAGCCCAGAGACTTTTCAACACAGTAGTGGAATTTGACTAGGCCATGAGTCAGGACACTTTTCACTAAGGAATCTGAGTTTAACTAGGCCATGAGTCAGGACACCTTTCACTAAGGAATCTGAGTTTAACTAGGCCATGAGTCAGGACACCTTTCACTAAGGAATCTGAGTTTAACTAGACCATGAGTCAGGACACTTTTCACTAAGGAATCTGAGTTTAACTAGGCCATGAGTCAGGACACTTTTCACTAAGGAATCTGAGTTTAACTAGGCCGTGAGTCAGGACACTTTTCACTAAGGAATCTGAGTTTAACTAGGCCATGAGTCAGGACACTTTTCACTAAGGAATCTGAGTTTAACTAGGCCATGAGTCAGGACACTTTTCACTAAGGAATCTGAGTTTAACTAGGCCATGAGTCAGGACACCTTTCACTAAGGAATCTGAGTTTAACTATACCATGAGTCAGGACACTTTTCACTAAGGAATCTGAGTTTAACTAGGCCATGAGTCAGGACACTTTTCACTAAGGAATCTGAGTTTAACTAGGCCGTGAGTCAGGACACTTTTCACTAAGGAATCTGAGTTTAACTAGGCCATGAGTCAGGACACTTTTCACTAAGGAATCTGAGTTTAACTAGGCCATGAGTCAGGACACTTTTCACTAAGGAAACTGAGTTTAACTAGGCCTTGAGTCAGGACACTTTTCACCATGGAAACTGAGTTTAACTAGGCCGTGAGTCAGGACACTTTTCACCATGGAAACTGAGTTTAACTAGGCCATGAGTCAGGACAATTTTCACCATGGAAACTGAGTTTAACTAGGCCATGAGTCAGGACACTTTTCACTAAGGAAACTGAGTTTAACTAGGCCATGAGTCAGGACACTTTTCACCATGGAAACTGAGTTTAACTAGGCCGTGAGTCAGGACACTTTTCACTAAGGAAACTGAGTTTAACTAGGCCGTGAGTCAGGACACTTTTCACTAAGGAAACTGAGTTTAACTAGGCCATGAGTCAGGACACTTTTCACCATGGAAACTGAGTTTAACTAGGCCATGAGTCAGGACACTTTTCACTAAGGAAACTGAGTTTAACTAGGCCGTGAGTCAGGACACTTTTCACCATGGAAACTGAGTTTAACTAGGCCGTGAGTCAGGACACTTTTCACCATGGAATCTTAGTTTAACTAGGCCGTGAGTCAGGACACCTTTCACCATGGAAACTGAGTTTAACTAGGCCGTGAGTCAGGACACTTTTCACCATGGAATCTTAGTTTAACTAGGCCGTGAGTCAGGACACCTTTCACCACGGAAACTGAGTTTAACTAGGCCGTGAGTCAGGACACCTTTCACCACGGAAACTGAGTTTAACTAGGCCGTGAGTCAGGACACCTTTCACCATGGAAACTGAGTTTAACTAGGCTGTGAGTCAGGACACTTTTCACCATGGAAACTGAGTTTAACTAGGCCGTGAGTCAGGACACCTTTCACCATGGAAACTGAGTTTAACTAGGCCGTGAGTCAGGACACTTTTCACCATGGAAACTGAGTTTAACTAGGCCGTGAGTCAGGACACTTTTCACCACGGAAACTGAGTTTAACTAGGCCGTGAGTCAGGACACCTTTCACCACGGAAACTGAGTTTAACTAGGCCGTGAGTCAGGACACCTTTCACCACGGAAACTGAGTTTAACTAGGCCGTGAGTCAGGACACTTTTCACCACGGAAACTGAGTTTAACTAGGCCGTGAGTCAGGACACCTTTCACCACGGAAACTGAGTTTAACTAGGCCGTGAGTCAGGACACTTTTCACCATGGAAACTGAGTTTAACTAGGCCGTGAGTCAGGACACTTTTCACCATGGAAACTGAGTTTAACTAGGCCGTGAGTCAGGACACTTTTCACTAAGGAATCTGAGTGGGCCACAACCTGGGTTGCTTTTCACCACGGTGGTGGAGTTTAACAAGGCTGTGATCTGGGTCACTTTTCACTGTGGCAGTAATGTTTGACTAGTGATGTTTGGCCATGAGCTGGGAAGGATAGGAAAATTCTCTCCCTGCCAACTGTCAAACTGTATGTAGTACGTATGTGCACATTTTCTTTGCAGTTGATTTGTAGTTGTAGAGTATTCTTGGGCATGAGAAAGGTGCTAGATAAATTAAATATATTAGTATTATTGTTATGATATTTACCCTGCGATGGACTGGTGACCTGCCAGGGTGTATCCTGCCTTCCACTCAATGACTGCTGGGATAGGCTCCAGCACCCCCCCGCGACCCTGAGTGAGAAGTGGCTTAGAAAATGTGTGTGTGTGTGTGTGTGTGTGTGTGTTACGATATGAACAGAGTGTTACATCAGAGAAGAGCCCTCAGGGTCTGCTTGGCTTTCAGAGAAAGTCTTATGATGTTCAAGGAACTAAAAAATGCATGTGTGTAACTTTATAGTTAATTCTTAATTGAATAGAATCATGCTTATATTTGATCTCTTACAGTACTACTCTTGTTGCATTGTTACATATAAATCGGAACCAGAAAAATTTAATTCCTGAAAGGTCCAGTGGAAAATTGGCCAATAGGAACTGTTGTGGTTTTTATTTTAATATTTTATACTAACGCTGTTTGCTACGTCGTGTCAACCAGAAGAGGATGGGTTCCCCTTTTGAGTCTTGGTTGCTCTCAAAGTTTCTTCCTCTTGCTCTTAGGGAGTTTTTCCTTGCCACTGTCGCCTTTGTGACGCTCATGGGGGCTCAGACCCGGAATGTTTTCTGTAAAGCTGCTCTGTGCCAACACTTGTTGTAAAAAGCGCTATAGAAATAAACTTTGACTTGACTTGAACTTTGACTTGTGTGTAGGTGGACATGGCTAGGTGACCATTCAAGAGCTGAAGAGAAGACCTCACACATTAGATCAAATAAATACAGAGTGACCAATTGGTTGATTCCCCCTTTTGCACGAAAAAAACAAAAACTCACTCAAGAACTCCTCAATATGTCACTGACTGTTAAAATGAGTGGTCCTTGAACCAGTGGGTTGTTAGAAATGGTAAACAGTAGCATCTCTGAAGGAGAGCTTTCTACTGAAAGAGCCAGTAAAAAAATGCTACAAGGTAAACTATATGCTAATACATCTATCACAACCTTCAAGTAAAACTTCTAATGTCGAAGTTTAATCAAGAACGTTTTATTTTCCATCACATCTTAAATGACAGTTGAATTCTGGTGCCAGCGAATTTTATGTTCCACCTTAACCACTACAGCTGTTACATTCTGGTGCATTAATGTTTTAAATTGGACAAGAAAATTCAAGCTCCTAGGGACGCTAGCGAAAGTTAGCATTATCACTGAGGGGCAATTTTTTTCCCCTCATATTTTGAACAAGTCTTGTCATTTTTGGCCCAAATTGAAGGCTTAGCTCCAACATATATATGCCAAACAGATCACTGGACAAACTATCACACAATGTTATATATGACCAGTCAAAGTTTGTCAATCACATGAGATTGCTGACAACATATTCTCCCAGCAGGACATTCAGCAAACAGAGCTGCTCCAATTAAACAATTAGGCTGCAACAATGTCTTTAGCCAGTGCTTCATTCTGGAGTACATAAGGGGAATTTAAATCAGAGGTTACATAAGCAAGTCAGTAATAGGCCCTTAACATTGTTTATTACTCTTTGGAATAATACAAGCCATATGTCTTATACTTTTACCAAGATAAGCAATGATCTTCATTGTTGGTCAACATACAAACAACTCAAAAATGACCTTTGGTCACTGCAAGCCTTTTCACTCCAAGGGCACATGCAGAAACTGCTAATACATTGCTATAGCAATGGCAAGATTAGGTGTGATTCTGATACGAGTGCTGAGTCTGTTTTATAGAGCTTGTGGTCATTGTGGTCAATACAGGCAGCAGATGTCAATACACAAGCTGACTGGGTGAGCATGGGAAAATTCATAATATAAAACAGACAATTGTGGCCTACTATCTGTTATTGATAAATAAGATAAGCACACTTATGTCCACCTCAGAGCAGTTGACTCCTGTATCAATGCACCAAGACTGTGCTGTGAATGGATTGTTATGCTGCTCACATGGACCACTGAGAGTAGCCTAGGAACATTGCACATATCTGATAAAATCAGAGCGACTCATGGCCTCCTCTGATCTGAACAGCAAGGAAAGTTTGAAATTAGGAATGCAGAACACCAGAAAACCTGGTTACCTACAAGTGACAAAAAAATACAGTAAATACAGACATTGGGCTGACAACGCAGCAGGCTTGGGCAGAAGCAACAGTAATGGGGCAGGTCAAGGGCTGAGCCCAGAAGACTCTAGAAAAGGTAGGTCAGGGCCAGAAGGAGGGATCTAGAAAAGCTAGAATGTAGCCCTGAAGGTTCAAGAACAGAATCTAGAAGAACTATCGAACAGCCAGAATGGTCTACATGAACCAAATTGGAAAATCAAAATAGACAGCAAGGATGGAACAAGAAGGTTCAAGAACAGATCTAAGCTACAGCAGGTATCTCAACTTTAGAGCAAGACGAGTTGGATCTTACCTCTCTAGGGTGGTAGATCTCCAAGAACAGGATTGGGCATAGACAGACGTAGAAGACCTAAGGCAGAAGGTTCTAGAACAGTGACAGTGTGGAAACAGGAGGGTCTAGAAGAACTAGGGCAGGTCCAGGAGGATCTAGATGAGAGAGGGTGGATTCACAACAGAGCCAGGGCAGAGACAGATGGTTTTAGAACAGTGAGAGTGTGGAAATAAAAGGATCTAGAAGAACTATGGTGGATCTGCTAGGATCTAGATGAGGTAGGGTAGAGTTAGATGGCTCTAGGACAACTAGAGTAGAACTAGATGGTTCTAGAACAGATTTACAGTGGAGTCAGAAGGATGTAGAAGAATTAGAGCAGAGTTATAAAGATCTAGATAAACTAGGATGGAGTCAACAGAATTTTAAACAAAACCAGAGTGGAGAACTATGATAATGGGGAGCCAGAAGAAGGTACTCCTCTAGAAGCATCTAGGAAAACTAGGATGAAGCCAGAAGGTTGTAGACCCAAGGTAGAGACAGAAGCATATAGCAGAACTAGGGCAGAGTAGAGCAGGCTGTACAGTAGTTCCCAATTTGCTCCTTGGGCTCAGCAGGTCTACACACTTTTGCTCCAAACCAACTTGTAACACGTAGGGACGAAGGAAAAATGTGGACTCTCTTGGAAGTGCTGAGGACTGGGTTGGGAATTACTGATCTTAAACAAAGAGGGCAGAGCCAGAAGGATCATCCTGAGCAAGGGTAGAACCTGCAGGATGTAAAACAGAGTGAGAGTGAAGCACAGAAAAGGATTTCCTTATGTAGAAGGACCAAAATATGCTAGAATGGAGCAAAAGGCTTGTAGAACAGACCTAGGATGGACTCTAGAACTAGGGCAACACCAGAAAGATGTAGATGTGCTAGGGAGGAGTCAGCAGGCCCTAGAATAGAGCCAGAGTAGAGGCAGAAGGTTTCCCGAAGATCAAGGGTGGAGTCAAGAAGTTCTAGAATAGGAACGGGTGAAGCCTGAAGGATCTAGGACAGAGGACCCTAGAGGGTCCTGGGCAAACCATCTCTTCTGAACAATTCGACATATTCACATGTGTTTGCACTGAGTTTCAGTGACTTAGTATGAAAGTTTGAAGTAAAATATTTAGTTTTTCTTGGTCTCAATGGACAATTTTAGGCAGTGGGTACCCAAAACCTTTGTTGTTGAGAGGCTCTGTCTGCATCTTGTAGAGTGTCTGAGTGCTTTATGAGTTTCCACTCATACACCGCCCATCCTAATTTCAGCCCAGCAGAGCAGACGCTCTTCACTTCACAGCCCTCATCTCTGCATCCCTCCATTTCCATCTCTCCACTCGAACCCTCCTTCACTGTGTCCCTCCCCCTGTAGAGCTCAGGGAAAATGGAATAGTGTCTCCCTGTCTCGGATTATCTCCCACTCTCAATTACCCCTCTCCTTCTCACTCTTAGTCTCGGGAATGGGGCACTCGAGCCCCCCTTCCCATCCCCACAGTCCTGTGCTGAAAGCACTAGCTTAAAGGTACAATAAGTAGAATTTTCCATTAGATCTTAATGAAATATGTATCAGCAAGGGCGAGTATCACTTCAAAGGTTAGAGGTACGCAGTGCTACATGGTGCCAAGAAGCGAGAGCACATAGCACTCTCAGAACTGGAGAAATGCATTTCCATGGTTCGGCCGTAGTAAAGGTGACAGTGCAAATCATGTCCTCTCCTATGGTCCTCACGAACCATATGCTTGGTCACGCGACTGGCAATATGTGACCACCATGGTAAAAGCAAAGACACCAGGGCTGTGAACTTTCGAGCAGTATGCATTGTTGCTACAAAACGTTGCCCCACAAAAATATTGCACTATTATGTGAACTGCTTCACAGTTCTAAAAGGTTTTGATCTCAAATGGCCATTTGCAAAATTATGATTGACATAATTAGCCAATCACAGTCATATCTAATTGGCCCTGTGCAAAGGTGCTACATAATAGTACCTGTCTCACAATATCCTGGTCATCTGGAGCTGCTTTTAAGCTGAAAACATTTGTCTTAAACTGTGTGGAAGACCAAACTTTCATGCCAACGACAAAATTATTAACGTACTATAAGGTAGGCCAAACTATATCTGGGTTACTGAGTCAACAAAAGTAATAGTAAAAATAATATGATTTTTTTTTGTACGACTGAAATGTAGTTTTGTAGGACTGGTTGCAAGGGTTGTAAATGCTACCAAGTAGCCTGAACTGAAAGTGTAAAAGATGTAGCAAAAATAACTAAGAAAAGAGGGACATTCAAACAAAAATTTCAGTTAAATTTTACAGCCTGTCAAGTAGCGGAATTGTGAAATATGCAGACTTTTTGTCCAGATTCCTTATAAGAAATAAGCATTAACATTAACAGCCTCAGGTCATTATCCCTCCTCTACCAAACTTTACTGATAGCACCATGCATAGATAGTGTTCTCCTGGCATCCACCAAATCCAGATAGTAAGGCGTGCAGTGGTGACACTTTACACCACTCCAGCTGATGCTTGGCACTGCGCATAGTGATCTTAGGCTCGTGTGCTTGGAAACCCAATTCATGAAGTTCCCAATGCACAGTTCTTGTGCTGGTGTTGCTTCCAGGGGCAGTTTGTAACAGAGGAGCCTCAACAACACTCGGAAACCTCTTTTTGCATGGTTTATCGCTTCATGGTTGAGCTGTTGTAGATATTTCCTCTTCACAATATTAACACTTACAGTTGTCTAGGGCAGATCTAGCAGGATAGAAACTTCGGGAACTGACTTGTAGCAAAGATGGCATCCTATGACAGTGTCATGTTTAAAGTCATTGAGCTCTTAAATACGACCCATTCTACTGCCCTGGTTGTCTATGGAGATTTCATGGAAATGGGCTTGATTTTATATGCCGATTAGCAATGGGTGTTATTGAAATACCTGAATTCCATTCTGGTAATAGTTTCAACAACATTTTTGTGTCTCACCAGCTCTGCTAAACGACATTTTCTTTTATTTCCATTTCATCTCACACCCACTCAGTCTTTTTCTCTCACCCTATTTGAACTTGGACTTTCCCAGAGGTTGCTGCTTTTTTAACCCTTAGTCTGACTTGCTGATTTGCGGTTTGAGAATTGATACGTAATGTCCATGCAATTTGACAGCCACACTAAGCAATTAAAATAATCAATGTGGCACATAACACACTTAATTATTCCGGTTAACAAGATTAGTAGCGAATATTTATTGACAGTGGCATAACTGCTGGGAGTCACTCACACTGGGGGCCATGGTACAGTGATGCCCATGGTGACCAGGCCTCCTCAGATCTTTAAGGAATTTCAAGGACAGCATGAATTTGATGAAGTTTGTTGAATGCAACAGATTTCTGCACATTTTAACGCACACTTACTGTTTGTATTGCTTGATTTAACATATTTGAAAAAAAATAAATAAAGAATAAAATATGGCCTATGTATTTCACAATGCATAATAAACATAATGCATTTTTGCGTCATGTTTATAATGCATACTGAATGCATTATAAGTATGCTCACAGATTCTTGTAGACATAGCAATCATAGAAAGTATTACTTAATTATTCTTTACATTTCTGTCCATTTTTGATTCATTCAAACCAATGTTTTGATTCATTAAGTAACAAACTGCGTTTAATTGTGCATTTACACTTAAATAACATTTTTTTAAAATGCAGAAGGTTTGAGGTTTATGCTGCTTTTGGTCCAAATCCAAGGTGTTTTTTTTTTTCGGCTGGCCGAAGTGTAATTCTCAAAATAAACAAACAAATAAATAAACGAACTCAGCTTTGTTTGTACCTCTGGCGACTGCGACTACAAGAGAGTCTAATGAAGACAGAGGGGGAGTGGAAAAGTTTGCACTTGAGCACTTTCCTGTCTCTGATTGGCTTTGGTTTTGGCTTCATTTTTGGACCCTCTTGGTTTTATGGATCCGGTCCTGTGGAGTCCAGCCAGTTATTGACATGCAACAGTGGAAAGTTTGGTGGAAGAAATTGACACCTGATGAGCTGGCAGTGCAATGGATGATGGAGTAACAGAGCTGTGTTTACTCTGAAGAACCGATACAGAGCAGGGTTTTAGGAGGAATCGCACCACCTTTTTTCCTAAATTTCCAAAAATTCCAAAATACTTAAACATTAATGTGTAAATAAAGTCATTCAGAGTGGTGGCACAACTTATCCAAGAGTGGAAACAGGCCAGAACCCACTGGAACCCCATTTCCAGGATTAAAACTAATAGGAAAAAAAGGGTATTTTTGTTCTACTCTATTCCAAAGTGTGTGCATGAAGAAAAACCTCTGTTTAACACACCTCCAGTTCTGTCTACAGCCCATTCAGCCAATGGAAAGCCACAGTGCTGCAGCAGCAAATTGCTTGCTTGTATTTACTGTCAATAATTAACCAGATTAATAAGACTGTTAAATAATTTTTTTCCCCAAATTTTGTTTGTGTTTAACCAACATTCACATATATATATATATATATATATATATATATATATATATATATATATATACACACACACACACACACACACACACACACACACACATAGCAAAAGATGCACTGGATGCAACGCTACCATATGGCACAGGGTAGTAATTGCCCCTCCAGTTTCCTAGAAATCCCCACCAGTTTCCTGACATATACAGAAAAATTATTGAGTGGGCCTGTGAAAAAACAAGTAGACCAATTTGGTAGATACAACTTCCAAACACACTAATATCACACAATACCACTGTTTCAGGCTGTAGCCTAATCCTGAGAGCCACACAGTCATCACTCTATTTCAATACTTCCAGCCTTTGATGACATCACCACATCCTGGCAATCAACTAGAATACTAGACACTGCACTCTTTACTATAAACACTATAAAACATGTGTCCGGCCACCGTAGGCATGTATGACCAAAGAAGACGACAAAACTATTTACTAGTGAGTTAAGTTGAGAAGTGCTAAGTTAGGGGTAAACAACACAGCAAACCTAGAGACCTAAATCGAATCACCAAAGCCAAAACATACGGTCATGGCAGGCATGAAAAAATGCTTATTGTCCATTCACGTCTTACCTTTGATTCACTGAGGTGTTAGCTTTGATTCCGGCTTTCTAGCAAAACTGACAACAGAAAATCAATGCGGCCTGTGTTTTTTTTGGCTTTGGGTGGAAATCGACATGCACTATATTTCCAAAAGTATTCAGTCGTTTGGCTTCACACGCATATGAACTTGAGTGAGATCCCATTCATAATCCATGGGGTTTAATATGATGTCGGCCCACCCTTTGCAGCTATAACAGCTTCAACTCTTCTGGGAAGGCTTTCCACAAGGTTTAGGAGTGTGTTTTTGGGAATTTTTGACCGTTCTTACAGAAGTGAATTTGTGAGGTCAGACACTGATGTTGGACGAGAAGGCCTGGCTCACAGTCTCCGCTCTAATTCATCCCAAAGGTGTTCTGTCTGGTTGAGGTCAGGACTCTGTGCAGGCCAGTCAAGTTCTTCCACACCAAACTCGCTCATCCGTGTCTTTATGGACCTGCTTTGTGCACTGGCGCGCAGTCATGTTGGAACAGGAAGGGGCCATCCCCAAACTGTTCCCACAAAGTTGGGAGCATGAATTTGTCCAAAATCTCTTGGTGCTGAAGCTTTAAGAGTTCCTTTTACTGGAGCTAAGGGGCCGAGCCCAACTCCTGAAAAACAACCCACACCATAATCCCCCCTCCACCAAACTTTACACTTGGCACAGTACAGTCAGACAAGTACCGTCAACCGCCAAATCCAGACTACCGGATTTCTAGACGGAGAAGCGTGATTGGTCACTCCAGAGAACACGTCTCCACTGCTCTAGAGTCCAGTGGCGGCGCTTTACACCATTGCATTTGACGCTTTGCATTGCACTTGGTGATGTAAGGATTGGATGCAGCTGCTCGGCCATGGAAACCCATTCCATGAAGCTCTCTATGCTGTCCTTGAGCTGATCTGAAGGCCACATGAAGTTTGGAGCTCTGTAGTGATTGACTTTGCAGAAAGTCGGTGACCTCTGTGCACTATGCCCCTCAGCACCCGCTGACCCCACTCTGTCATTTTACGTGGCCGACCACTTTGCGGCTGAGTTGCTGTCGTTCCCAATCGTTTCCACTTTGTTATAATCCCACTGACAGTCGACTGTGGAATATTTAGTAGTGAGGAAGTTTCACAACTGGACTTGTTGCACAGGTGGCGTCCGATCACGGTACCACGCTGGAATTCACTGAGCTCCTGAGAGCGACCCATTCTTTCACTAATGTCTGTAGAAGCAGTCTGCAGGCCTAGGGGCTCGGCTTTATACACCTGTGGTCATGGAAGTGACTGGAACACCTGAATACAATGATTTCTATGGGTGACTGAATACTTTTGCCAATATAATGTACTTTAGAGGACCAATTCTCATTTTAAATGCCCTCAGTTAATCTTTTTATTGCAACCCCATCATCAAATTTAAATATAATAAACTGATATTGAACCGAGGACTTGCAGCATTGGCATATAGCAACAGTTGCTGTGCAGTGACTGGAGAATTGAGAAAATAATGGCCTGGTGAGTACAATGATTTGATTGGCCTTAGTATTGTGACAGCACTCACAAATGAGACTGCATCTTGTTTAAACATTTTAGCTTAATAAGTATTATTTATGTTTGCAGATGACATTGTAATCTGTGGTGAGAGTCGAGAGCAGGTGGAAGAGAATCTGGAGAGGTGGAGGTTTGCACTGGAGAGGAGAGGAATGAAGGTCAGTAAAGATAAGACGGAATACATGTGTGTGAATGAGAGGGAGGCAGGTGGAAAGGTAAAGATGCAAGGAGTAGAGGTCGTAAAGGTGGATAACTTCAAATATCTTGGGTCAACCATCCAGAGCAATGGACAGTGTAGAAAAGAGGTGAAGAAGAGGGTGCAGGCAGGATGGAGTGGGTGGAGACAGATGTCAGGGCTGATGTGTGACAGAAGGATAGCAGCAAGAGTGAAAGGGAAGGTTTACAAGACAGTAGTGCGTCCTGCTCTGATGTATGCTTTGGAGACTGTGGCTCTGTCTAAAAGACAGGAGGCTGAGCTGGAGGTGGTGGAGATGAAGATGCTGAGATTTTCGTTGGGAGTGACAAGGATGGAAGAGATTAGAAATGAGCAGATCAGAGGGACAGTGAAGGTGGAGCAGTTTGGAGATAAAGCCAGAGAGGCCAGGTTGAGATGGTTTGGACATGTGTTGAGGAGGAACAGTGGATATATTGGGCAAAGAATGTTGGAGATGGAGCTGCCGGGCAGAAGGAGAAGAGGTAGACCTCAGAGAAGGTTTATGGATGTAGTGAAGGTGGACATGGAGATGGTTGGTGTGAAAGTAGAGGAGGCAATGAATAGGGCATGATGGAGGCAGTTGATCCGCTGTGGCGACCCCTAAAGGGAGCAGCCGAAAGAAGAAGAAGAAGCTTAATAAGAATTATTTTCCTATTTGATTAGGCAGGCCTGTGATAAAAGAGGCCTACCCATGGCTACACCTGTGCTTTATCACGGTCGTACCACCATCAACATTCCATATAAAACTCAGAAGATACATTTAGGTGGTTTTAGCTTGTAAATACATTGTCTGTATTTGTGTTGTAGTCTTGGCGACCCCTGGTTCCTACGACAACCACTGTAAAGAAATCTGAACCATTTCACACCAAACTGCTCTGAATCACTCAGTTTACCTGGAGCACTCATCTTAACCACTGAACTATGCTGAAGTTCAGAAAAATCTGTGAAATGTTCAATGATTTTATGAACTGTAATGAGCTGAGCTGGCCTGGCCTCCGTCCATGCCAAACTTTCTTTACTGTTCATGACTTTTCATATAATTTGCACAAATTTGCAGTCAGTGATATCCTACAGGCAGCTAAGAACACCAGTCTAAGCTGAATGATAAATACAGAGCTCATGTCAAACAGAGCTGAGCTAGGATCAGTGCTTTTTGACTCTCATGTTGTAATGAATGGGCTTAAGAGCTGGATTTTCAAAGAAAGACAGCTTTTCAAAGAAAGATCTTAAGACAAAGCTCATAAAAATGTTCTTTGGCGCAATTCCTAGGAAATATTATCTTACGGAGGTTTTAAGCCCTTTTTGAGCTGGATTAGTTTTAACAGAGGAGGTCCAGTAACGTACTTTGTGTGATTTGACTGGCTGATTCATATGGGATAAAAGATCTGTAAAACTGATCCCCAATGGCCCAGATCGGAGCATCATCATGCTGACATTTCTGTCAAGTTGTGCAACAGGAGCCACACCTCTGAATAATCATAACAAATTTGGCACCAGACGAGGGTGGAGTGACGCCTGTTATCCATGATAGTTCAATGATGCTTGCATAATCGTAGCAACTTGTGGATGTGTGGATTTCAGGCGTCTGGTCATGAATGTGAGGATTAACCCTCTGAGCTCTGAGGTCACTCTCTAAATTTCTTCAGCACTACTTTCCAAAACCACTACAGCAGCTTCAGCAGCTGTAAACTCTGTGGACTCTGTGGACTGAATGAAGAATGAAGGGTTTCCGGCATGACGGTCAGTCCTTAGTGATTTCCTGGGTGTTCATTGTTCAGTTTTACACGAAACGTAGACAAACACACAAATCCACCAGTTCTACACGGTGCAAGACAGATGACTTGTATCTCAGCCCCTCTTCATAGGCTCATAACTCCTGATGTGAGCCACTTAGGATCTCGTGATAAGATGGAATGGAAAGGGCGACTCTACAGATTCAGGAAGTGTTGGAACCGGATTTCTGTGCTGGATCATCACAAAGATACATTGGATTTCATACATGGACGAGTTTGTGGTTAAGGAACTTGTCAAATCAAGTCCAATTTAGCTGTTAGCCGTTGTAAAATAAAAAAAACTGTGATTTTGATTCAGCTGGACTGCTATTACTGAGGGAGCTGTGAGTTCAGCAAATTACAGAAGGTTCACAGATTCATACTGGATTAGATTACAGCACCTCCTCAGGTAAAACAGTTCCAGCTCTATTAAGGCTTTAGATGGACTATTCTAATTCAAACCTTGAATTCATTAGGAACCACTCCGTTATGTGGAGGTTCTTCAGACTTTTAAAGAGTTCCTCACATTATACACAACTCATTTACATTCGCGCTTCAACAAACCGTCGATTGAAAAGTTCTCAAGGGATCCAAAGTGCTCCTTCTATGGAATCAGACCTTTGTGGGGCACATTTACTTTGAATTGTAAAGCATTATGGAAGTGATAAAAAATAATAATATTTAATGTAAACATTCTTTACGACAAGCATTATGAAATATGCATGCAAAAGAAAAAAAAAAGACACGAGCCAATACAGGACAGCAGGACATGGCCAAAGTCATCATTTAGGCCTGAAAATGTGCAAAACAGCCAAAAACGCATAAATGTTTTAACATGGAAAACAGTTATACTGATAAAATTACAAACTTTTTCAAGATGGGCAACAATTATATTTGACCGTTTTATCTAAAACCGCAAACTCTAAGTGGTTTTATGAATAAGTATGACATTTTCCTGTAGACTGTGGTTGGACTTCTTTTCTTGAAGTCATATAATAATATTCAGTGGTGAACCGTGAATATTAGAGCTAGGCCTACAGCTCAGGCAAATTTTTCCTTGTGAAAAAAAATGAGTACACAGTGCAATATGTGAGATGATCAGATACGCAAGCACCAAGCTTCTCAAAGGAAAACGTGTGACTTATATCGTAAGGTCATTGTTGCCTTATGGCAACGCCCTGCAGTAAATTGTTACTGATTGTTTTGTCTTAGGACACTTCTGTGGATCTGTCCCCAATCCTGGATCAGCACTCTCGCTCAGATCAGCCAGATACCTAAGGGATGAGATATCCGTCTCTCCTCGAACAGAGCTGTTATTGACAGCTTTACTGGCGGACTACTGTGGAGCCTGACTCAGCGTAACATTAGCAGACAGAGACGGACACACCGGCATTAGATTCTCACTGATTCTTCACAGATCCACGCGTGCCAGAAAACAGCACAGAGCCATCTGCTCAAACACTGTAACACAAAGACATGAAGGGGTACAAGTGTGTAGTTTTACAGTCTGACTGTAATAATTGTGGAGCGATTTTAATCCAGTATGAATCTGCAGTGTGTGTAGTTTTACAGTCTGATGGTAATAATTGTGGAGCGATTTTAATCCAGTATGAATCTGCAGTGTGTGTAGTTTTACAGTCTGACGGTAATAATTGTGGAGTGATTTTAATCCAGTATGAATCTGCAGTGTGTGTAGTTTTACAGTCTGACTGTAATAATTGTGGAGTGATTTTAATCCAGTATGAATCTGCAGTGTGTAGTTTTACAGTCTGACGGTAATAATTGTGGAGTGATTTTAATCCAGTATGAATCTGCAGTGTGTGTAGTTTTACAGTCTGACTGTAATAATTGTGGAGTGATTTTAATCCAGTATGAATCTGCAGTGTGTATAGTTTTACAGTCTGACTGTAATAATTGTGGAGTGATTTTAATCCAGTATGAATCTGCAGTGTGTGCAGTTTTACAGTCTGATGGTAATAATTGTGGAGTGATTTTAATCCAGTATGAATCTGCAGTGTGTGTAGTTTTACAGTCTGACTGTAATAATTGTGGAGAGATTTTAATCCAGTATGAATCTGCAGTGTCTGTAGTTTTACAGTCTGACGGTAATAATTGTGGAGTGATTTTAATCCAGTATGAATCTGCAGTGTGTGTAGTTTTACAGTCTGATGGTAATAATTGTGGAGTGATTTTAATCCAGTATGAATCTGCAGTGTGTGTAGTTTTACAGTCTGACTGTAATAATTGTGGAGTGATTTTAATCCAGTATGAATCTGCAGTGTGTGTAGTTTTACAGTCTGACGGTAATAATTGTGGAGTGATTTTAATCCAGTATGAATCTGCAGTGTGTGTAGTTTTACAGTCTGACTGTAATAATTGTGGAGAGATTTTAATCCAGTATGAATCTGCAGTGTGTACTTTTACAGTCTGACTGTAATAATTGTGGAGTGATTTTAATCCAGTATGAATCTGCAGTGTGTGTGTAGTTTTACAGTCTGACTGTAATAATTGTGGAGTGATTTTAATCCAGTATGAATCTGCAGTGTGTGTAGTTTTACAGTCTGACTGTAATAATTGTGGAGTGATTTTAATCCAGTATGAATCTGCAGTGTGTGTAGTTTTACAGTCTGACTGTAATAATTGTGGAGTGATTTTAATCCAGTATGAATCTGCAGCGTGTGTAATTGTGGTCATAGGTTTTACTGAAGCGTGAGTGTGAAACAGCTTCATCGTAGTATTCTTCATCATCACAGGCGGCCAGTAAAAGAGATGAGATGGAGAGAGTGCGTGCACCATCCAGTCTGACCCTCCTACAGATACACTACATTTCCCACAATTCCATCAGCCTCTGCAGAGGTCTGGGCCTCATTTGCCTTAGATGTGATGATGGGCATTTCTTAAATGAACACACATACACAAAGACACACTGACTGACCTTGTGCTCCCATGTACACACACACACACACACACACACACACACACACACACACACACACACACACACACACACACACACCACACACATAAGCCTTTTTCATGGACCATTTGCTTTCCCTGAACTTGGGCAATAATGATGATGATGATGATGATGATCTTGGCTCTGTCATAAAACAATAATTTCACTGTCCACTCGTCCCCATCAGTGGAGTGTGTCAGCGAGGAGAAGGACTGTTTCACGTCTGAGGAGACACCAGCATGCTAGAGGGGTGAGATTCTATCATTAAGCACAGTGGGAAAGGGGGGAAAAAAACAAAGAGCTTTTATTATTTCTCCAGCTCTTGACTTCTGGCCGCCTGAGCGCGCTAGGATGTTAGCGCTGACCTTCGCCACGGTTCAGCCCACAGCCCGCGTTTGCCGTGTGACAGCCAGCACATCCCAACCAGCTGACTTTTCAGTTTTCTGTGACTTTTTTTCCCCTCTTTCTTTCCTTTTCCCCCTCGTTCTTTCTGTCAGAAACCATGTTGTTATCGCTCCATTTCCTGACAGAGCTAGCGGGCTTGGAGCGCTAGCACACCTAGCATTTCAGAGCGAGAGAGCACCAGAAATGGACAAGTATGACGGCTAACATGCAATCTTCCACCATCTTCTTGTCCGTTTAGACACATGAACTCACAAACACAGCTGGTCTCGGGGAAAAGCTATCGTGCTTAAGTTTGATGGAAGGTATTAAGGCTGATGCATAAAAAAGAGAAGAGGGAGCGGTGCAATAAATTTCCAATAATAAAATTCCTCATATTTTTTACATACACCGATCAGGCATAACATTCTGACCACCTCCTTGTTTCTACGCTCACTGTCAGTGGACCACTGAAGAACAGGGTAAAAGGGGACTAACAAAGTATCAGTGTTTAAAATGCAGTACTACATTTGAACACTAAGGTTTCATGACAGCAAACATATGCTACATACACTATATGGCCAAAAGTATGTGGTCACCCCTTCTACTTATGAAATTCAGGTGTTTCAGCCCCAGCCATTGCTAACAGGTGTATGAAATCAAGCACCCGGTCGTGCAATCACCATCAACAGCAGAATGGGCCACACTGAACAGCTCAGTGATTTCAAACATGACACTGTCATAGGATTCCACCTTTGCTATGAGTCAGCTTGTGAAATTTCTGCCCTGCTAGATCTGCCCTAGACAACTGTAAGTGCTATTGAAATGAATGGTCAGCCACGGAGTGGTAGAACACGCAAACCACCAAGTGCAGAGGGGTGCAATGTATATAAGTTACATGTTGTAAACAGAGGACAGAGTTCTAAACCCCATCTGGGAGCAACATCAGCACAAGATCTGACGCTCCATGACATGTTTATGGCACGATTACATCAACGTAGCGAAGTGTTATCATAAAAATCCCTTTACAAAGTGAGAATTCTGTTAGTCCTGTATCTCAGCCTTTGTATTTCTGTCCTGAAAATATACATCAAACGCACACACACACACACACACACACACACACACACACACACACACACACACACACACACACAGTTTTCTCCAAAACTCATGTCAAGGGCCATTAACTAGCTTCTATGACTCCTTTTATAACTGTGCAGAAGCCATAATGCCAGTTTTGCTAAATAAAGCCCATCTTTTCGAAGTGCTGCTGGTCTCTGGTGCCTTTTTTCGTCTCCTAAGCCCTTTCCATGTTTCTTTGTAGCGGTGTGAAAGTGACACTTTCCGTAGTAGCGCTGACCCGCTGCTTGACAGCGGTGTGCCCACGGCCCAGGGTTTCCCCCTAGAGGCTTGGAGAAAGCATGGCGCCAGTGGCAGGCTTTAATCACGGTGGCCATTATGGCCCCCGCGGGGGAAACCCGCAGAGTCTAGATTTCTAAAAGCTGCTGCAGTGCAACCAGAGTGAGTCCTTCGAGACTTAATCATGAGCCGTGTCCTTTCTTGGAGCTGCCTGCAACTTTACATTTGGGTCAGAGAGAGAGAGAGAGAGAGAGAGAGAGAGAGAGAGAGAGAGAGAGAGAGAGACTAACACACAGTCCAACCACACAAATTCAGTATTAGCTGTCCATACAAACAGGCCTACGTATACTTAACATACATCACCCGGAGCTGCAAGCAGCTCAGTAAAGGTCATAAAACAGTGCAGTTATGAAATAAACACTGCAGAAAAAACAAATTGAGTTTTCTTTGCGTCAAGTACTGGGCTGTGGGCAAAATGGATTTCTAGTAATTATTGTATTATATAGGGGAAGCTGGTTTGTTTAATAAATAGTGGTTAAAACAGATGAATCTATACATGTAGACAAACATGTACGCATGGGTGTCAACTTCGAAAGACAGTAAAAGCCTTCAAACTGTATATAATATGTACTATACATACTACAATAATATATCATAAATTAACCGATAACTGTTTAGAAGACTTGTCGCATTTAAATGATTATTAGCAATAACGATTTATCCAATTCTCAGGCTGATGTGTGTAAACGTCAAAGCAAACTGGCCGTGAAATGTGTGGAAACGACAATTACAGTTTAGGATTACTGGGATTACATAATGAGCAAATAAAGATATATTTGGAGAATGACAAGCATTTGATGAAAGGAACACCTTGCAGACTGTTAAACAGTCAGCAGTGTCTTTTTTTTGCCCATAGTATGCTGTGCGTGACCATCACACCTATATAAGCTACAAGCCATGAGCATTAATATGGAGTTGTCCCTCTTTACAGCTATTACAGACTCCACTCTTCTGGGAAGCTTTCCACCAAGATTTTGGAGTGTGTTTGTGGGAATTTGTGCCCATTCAGTCAAAAGAGCATTTGTACGGTCAGACACTGACGTTGGATGAGAGGGCCTGGCTCACAACTGACATTCCAGTTCATCCCAAAGGTGGTCAGTGGGGTTGAGTTCAGGGCTCTGTGTGGGCCACTGGAGTTCCTCCACACCAAACTGGTTAAACAATGCCTTGATGGAGCTCACTTTTTGCACAGAGGTGCATTTCCACTGCTCCAGAGTCCAGTGGCAGCATGCTTTACACAACTCAAGCCCACACTTGGCATTGCGCATAGCGATCTTGTGCGCAGCTACTCGGCCAAGGAATCCCATTTCATGAAGCTGCCGACATGGTTATTGTGCTAATGTTGTTTCCAAAGGCGGTTTAGAGCTCTATAAATGAGTGTCAACAGAGCACAAGTGATTTTTATGTACTATGTGTTTTGTGGCTGAGTCGTTGTACATGTTTCCATTTAGCAATAAAAGCACTTACAGTTGTCTAGGACAGATCTAGCATGACACCACCAAGTCAATGAGTTCTTAAGGACTTCTGCCAGTGTTCGTCTATGAAGACTGCCCGGCTTGTTTATATAAGCCTGTTAGCAACAGGTGTCGCTTCAACTCAATAATTAGGAGGCCAAACCTTTGGCCACATAATGTACATTGGTCAGTTATTGGTTATTTGAATGAAAGAACACATTTGTAGACAGTGCATGGACAAGACAATTGGCATAATGATAAGGGACGGTCTGTTCACATGCAAGACAAGTAAATGAACAGCAAGTCTTCGAAAAACAAAAAGATATTCGACTTTAACCTCCAATTTCGCTCCCCGGCTATCGCTTCTATCTCAGCGCCTCTCGCGGTGCACATCAGTGAAATCTGCAGAGGAAAGTAGGCCAGCAGTCACCTGAAGGAACATCCCTGCGCCACGGCAAATACACAAACAATGCCGATGTAGATGCTCCTCATTTCTTTTGCACAATGAGGAGCAACAGGCCGATCTGCGCGTGAATGTCAAAGCAAATCGGGCGTGAAACGTTTCAGAGCTCGAGAAACCCGCGTTTCTGAGGACGACGCTAAGCCGCAATTACAGCCTCCTTCAGTGTGATTACATAATTAGCGTGGTAAATTGTTGCCACCCCCCCCCCCTTTTCTTTTCATTTCATTTCATTTTATTTTCTTCTCAGCTATCTGATAATGCAGTGTTCCTGTTTGATAGAGTGAAATATGGTGATATAAAACTAAACGTCATGAATATTAATCAAATATGCAAACTACGGGGAGTAGGGGCCAAGGAGAGAGAGTTAACTGGTGAGAGAGAGAGCGAGAGAGAGAGAGAGAGAGAGAGAGAGAGAGAGAGAGAGATGAGAATAGGGAAGGAAATAGGAGAGCCAGTAGAGACAGTAAAAAAGAGGGAACGAAAAAAGAAAGAAACAATAAATATACAGAAGAGTCTAAAAGAGACAGAAGGAAGAGAAAGAAAGAAAAAAAAGGGGAAAGATGGGAGAGACAGTGAGAGAACAGGAAAGGGAGAAAGAGTAGAAGAGAGAGCAAGTAAGAAAGAAGCAGAGAGCGAGAGAACAGGAAAAAAGAATAAGAATGATAAAGAGACAGAGAACAGGAAATAAGAAAGAATTAGAGATGGAGAGAATAAGGCAAAGATAGACAAGAGAGAGAAGGAAAGAGAGCATAGAGCAAGAGATTAAAACAGAAAGAGATAAGAGGTGAAAGAAGGAAAGAAGAGAATGTGATGGAGAGGAAAAGAAACACAACAGGAAAGAGGGACAGAATAAAAGAGAGAAAGAAATGAGGGAGAGAGAGATCAGGAAAGAGAGAGAGCATATGAAAGAGTGAGAGCGAGAGAAAGAGTAGATAAAATCCTATGTTCTTGTTCTTGACTGACCACATCACATTATATATTATAATATTCCGTGAAATCCTTGCTTTCTTTCAGTCTGCACGGTGTTCCCTTCATCAGATGCTGCTCTTCTTCTCCAGGCATAGGTTTGATAACCGAGGCCAAAGAGTCTCATTTGAACTTTTAATATTGAACTGTTTTAATATTTGTCTGTAGAGGATGTGTTCACCTCTATTCACCTCAAAAATAAACACAATGTTTAATCTGCACACAGCTGTATAAACACGAGGGAACGACTGAAACTCTAAAAACTACTTTTCTGAAACTTTTACAGCTGGATGGTAACCTGGCTTCTCTCACACACACACACACACACACACACACACACACACACACACACACACACACACACACACACACACACACACACATTCCATCAGGCTCGTGGTTCCTCAGGGTTTAGTTCACAGCAGGTTAAAGACAGAAGGTAAGAAGCCGGGTTTGGTGGAGATGCTGAGTGAAAAACTCGGCAGTCGGAGTGTAAAATCACAGCAGTGTTTAACCCTCAGTGAGGAGAACCGGCAGGTCAGAAACATCTCAGGACATTAGACCCCCACAGAAACCTGACAGTACCTTCAAACCCTTTGTGAGGTGGATGAATACAGAGAGAGAGAGAGAGAGAGAGAGAGAGAGAGAGAGAGAGAGAGAGAGAGAGAGAGAGGCAGAGACAGAGATCTACACTCTCTGACGCTGGTGGAGAGGAGGAATGAATCTGTGGAGGGCTGAATCAGTGGGGCTGTAAAGGGCAGCAGGTTATAAGTCAGGTTAACGTTCATGTATATTAAATTATTTCACCTCTGATTCTCAGTGTTGCGTCACACAGCCGGCTTTGTTTGACAGAACGTCTGAAAACCTGCCCAGGATCCAGCTAACAGGCCTACAGCTCACCCTTGACATTGAGCCGGCCTACAGGAGCCGATCCATTCACTCACCCACTCCTCTCTCGCTGCCCATCACCCACACCGCCCTGGACGAGGCGGAAATGAGTGGGGAAGAAAAGCGAGGCTGGAGAGTTCGGCTTTGTTTGGTGGGGAATTTATAGGATAAATTGAAAGATAATTACGCCTTCAGCTTCTCGGCGCACCGCGTCTGAAACCCCCCCTTCGCCACCCCCAACGCCGTGGGGAGAGTTAATTGCACACAAAATATTCATAAACGTCTGCTGTCCTTGTACGACACAAGCGCGTGCAAATTAATACGCCCATACATCAAAACATTAATGATTAATGTAAGCCTCGAGCGGGATAAATAAATAAATAATGCGAAGAAATAAACACTCCGAAAGTGCGCCGTAGAGGTAACCTCCGGAGCTTTCTCACCTAAAGCGAACAACAGGATGTAAATGAGGTGGAGAGGGACTGAAACAGCCTATGAGGCCTCACCTGACGGGGCACGCAAAACCAACACGGACGTTGTTTGTTTAAAGACAATCGCGCTCGGCGCTCGGCACTCTCGATGCGGTGGAGTGGATGGGAGTTCGTGGTCCGCAGAGCTGAGGGTCGTTTCTCTAACTCTGGCCTACAGAGGTGTGTTTTCCGCTAAAGGCCGCTCTCATTGGTGTGTCCAAACAAAACAAGGTGAATGGCTTCAGAAGAGCTTTGGGATAAGTGTAAAGCGCTGGTGTACGAGCACAAAGGTGCTGTCGTTCGGACAACCTTGGATAAACATGGCATCGAAGCTTCAATTCATTTGATGGGCATCGCAGCATTTTGACGTAAAACGCCGTCTTTTTGGCTAAAGAGTCGTGGTGATTTGAGCTTCTGAGACCTCACCCTGTTTGTGATGGGTTCTCATCACCGCGTTTTTTGCTCTCAGACTTCCAACTAACCACAACTCGTCCTAACCTCTGTACCATTCGGTCAGGCTTCCTCCTGGCTGTTATTGGTTCTAATCACCACCTCTTGTTTTCTGAGACCTCCTGCTGACTGTGATTGGTTCCAATCACCAACTTGTTTGTTCTGAGACACCATTCAGTCAGAGACTTCTTCCTGACTGTTATTGCTTCCAATCACCACCTCATTTACTCTGAGACCCCCCCTTGACTGTTGGTTCTAGTCCTTTCCTTGTTTGTTGTGAGATCACTATTGGTTCTAATCACCACCTTATGTCTTCTGAGACCTCATCTTAACTGTGATAGGCTCTAATCACCACCTCTTGAGATCTGAGACCTCCTCCTGACTGTGATTGGTTCTAATCTCCACCTCATTTGTTCTAATACCATCTCCTGACTGTGATTGGTTCCAGTCACCACCTCATTTATTCTGAGACCTCCCCTTGACAGTGATTGGCTCTAATCCTTTCCTCATTTGTTCTGAGATCTTCTTCGGACTGTCATTGGTTCTAATCACCACCTCTTGTGATCTGAGACCTCCTGCTAACTGTAACTGGTTCTACTCACTGCCTCATTTGTTCTAAGACCTCTTCCTGACCATCACTGGTCTTTTATCACCACCTCATTTGTTCTCATCACCACATTGTTTATTGTTGTTTAGCTCGTGGTTCATGGAGTAGAGGGTCCGTTTTCAAACACTGGCATGCAGATATGTGTTTTCTGCTAAAGGCCGCTCTCATTTGCCGTGTTTCGGTAAAGAGCCAGAACAAAACAGGGCGAATGGATTCAGAAGAGCTTTGGGATCCAAAGAGCTGGTGTACGAGCACAAAGGCAAGTGCTGTCATTAGGACAACCTGGGATAAACATGGCACCGAAGCTTCAATTCATTTGACGGTTGGTTTTTCACAACGGGCATTACAGAAGGCCAACCAACACATGTGCTCAAGATTTGGTTGGCAAAATTAAGCCAATAATGCCAAAACCAGGCACATTCTAGACCAGGAAAAGGTCAACGGACCTAAACAAAGTAAAATAGCCAAATAGCCAAAAACAAAGGTCTGCATTTGGAAATATAACCCTTTTTTTTGCGTGTGAAAAACAGCAGATTCAACAAACTCGATCGAAACTTTAACCTGCTTAACACATTAGCATAAGTTAAGATGCATTAGCATCCTAAAAGACACTCTGTTCCTGCTAAACACTGTAAAATACTCTACCAAAAGCTCTTGTTCTTTGTCTCAGCACACGTTAATTTCTGCTCAGAATCAAATGCTCTGATGTTTAATAGGGTGCAGTGACTGGCAGAAGATTGTAATTTTGTAGTACCTCAAGGCTCTACACTGGGGCCTTGGCATTTCCTGATGACAGTGTCAATTTATTGCGTTCCAAAAGTCTCATTGAAATGGAAATCATTCCCGCACGCTTTAAAAAAAAGGGTACAACTCAATTACGATGAATTGTGGGTGTAATTATTAACCTGTCGACTTCCTCCGTTTCAGATGGAGTTTATTGTTCCGGTTTAAGCGTTTGTGACGGCTTTGGTGCTTCGCGCAAAAGCACTCGTCAGCTGTCCTTTCCGATTCTTCCCTGTCATCTGAAGTGCCGCATAAAAGGCAATTAAAGTGTCATTGTCTGTTCTTTGCCACAATTAAGCTTCCTGTCTGACATTCTTTCCGCTCAACTCGGGAACGTGTTTATTTGTCACACCGGTGCAGACGACAACACAAAGGGAAGTGATCGTACAGTGTTTCTCACTCTTATTTTCTTCGTAAACTGCTTCAGTTTCTGAGAAGCAGTCGTAAAAAGAAAGATTCTTCCTGTTGATCAGCTCATAACGACTATAGTCCAGCTGAGAGAGGCAAACACACAAACACAGCGTTTTGATGGAGGGCCCATTACGTCTATAACACACACACAAACACACACACACACACACAGAATCTTGATGGAGGGCCCATTAGATGGAGTCATCAAAGCGCCCCACCACTGAGCTCCACCATTTCACCATAATTCACAGTAATGATTGTCTCTCAAACTTCACAGCACTGACACTTTTATCCAGAAGAATGCCACTCAGCTGTAGCAACAGCTTAGCAACGGGGTGGTTTACTGGTTTTTATAGCATTCTGCAGTATGCAACTCAATAATAACCACTCAAATAGCAATAATTCAAATAGCCGTGTACAATCAAACAAGTCCGATGAAATGGATCTCTACTCGCTCATTAGTGCAGGCACTATTTTTCGAGCTAGGCCTTTATTTCAGGCCATAAATGTCGAAACTGGGTTGAAAATGTATATAATAATGAGAAAAAAACTCACAAGCACAATAATGCACATTTCTGCTGGCGCCCTAATGGGTATCCTAATTGAGTATTAGCACCAAGCTAACACTTGTGCACCATTCTAGTAGATCAAACATACACATCCGCGCAATAAGTGCTGGGATCGATTCCAGCACCCATCGCAACCCAGAAGCTGAGCTAAGCGTATTGTGCATAACCTTTCTTAGGCAGTTCTACATTAAACAAACACATTCAAAGCTTATGATTCTAAACAGAACCGCTGCTTGCATGAAGGACCCTTAAAAGAAGCTTTTGTAAGTGTGCACACTGGAAGTTTCACCCAAATGTTCGAGCCAAATGTGCCAAAAAACAAGGAAAAATGCATCCTCTGCACTTTTAACCTCACTAGCACCCCTGTGGGATTTCCAATAATACGTTATCGATAAGCTGCACATAACATTGGCCATTCTACTTTAAACATAGACTTTTGAAGTTTGTAAAAACATTGCATATGGTTTAATTAAAGGTCTGGGATTCACTAGACAGAGCTGTGACTAACAGAGCTAGGCTTTCATATCAAGCCAGAAATATCAAAACCAAGTTTTTAAAAAAAAAAAAAAAACACTTTTTTGATGAAACTATTATTGCTAGCATCCCTATGGGATTTTAACGGTATTATAGTTCTAAGCTACCACTAGAGCACATTAACATTTCTGGCCAATCGGGATTATTTTCAAGTTTTATTTTATGCTCAGAGTTTCAACAGATGGTTTGACAACAATGATAGCATCTCTGGATAATTTATAGGCCATGGCAAACTGATTATCAGAACTAGGTCTTCATTTTAGCCCATAGTTTGTTAAGAATTAAAGCACCTGGAGATATTCTGTAGAGCAGTGGGGAACTGTCATTATTAGAGCCAGGCAATCAACTCAGCCTGTAAATGCCAAAAGGGAGTCAAAAAACAACAACAACAACAACAACAACAAAAAAACACCACATCTACACTAACATTAATTCCTGCTAGCACCCCTATGGGATTTGTAATGGTATATTGGCAACATAGTATGCCATCATATAAAGTTATGCTCATTTTGCTATGCTATTGAAGTATTTATATAAATATTGAATTACATAGTAAGGCAGTCAAGTATGCACACATAAATGAAAATAAATAAAAAAATAAATAAATACAAAAATAAATAAATAAATACTAAAAATACTACAATTTGCAGGAAATATGGTACAAGTGTGTTCCCTGTCGGGGGCGTGCTTCCTACTTTCCATTTATTTTCACATTATTGCATACACAAAATTCCAGCATCATTTTATTCCTGCAGTGAAAACTTCTAAATGTTAAATTATTTAGTATTTCCAAGACGTTATTCAATAACTACTGTTAGGTACTATTAATCAACTGTTGGCTATGGGTAAAATTCACTAACCAAAAATCACTACTGCTTCGTCTGTTTCAAGAAGAAAGTAAGTAGCTACTATTAGTTTCTATTAACCAATTAACTACAGTGCACTCATTAATTAAGAGTTGCTATTCAGTACTACAAAATGTTCAATATCCACTAGAATTTTTTTCAATAAATAATATTTACTATTGTTCCGTCATTAAGAGTTATTATTTAGCAACTACTACAATTTTGTCAGTATCTACTAGAAATGATTTAATAGCTATGATTAACAACTATTCATTTATATTTAAGTTGTCCTTCATCAACTAAGAATGATCCAGTAACTAATATTAACTACTATTAAAATATTATTAACTACTGTTCATTAATTATATAAAAATAACTCTCCAACAATTACTATGGATTATTCAGTGTTAACCAGAACTTTACTACTAGGAATTATGAACGGAAAGTTTTCCAATTTGTTAAACTCAGCATATTTTGCATTTAAAAGTACAGAAAAAATGCCATATTTAAGCTTAGGGGTAATTTTCAATTAAAGTAGTTTTTCCATTCACTTGTAAAATTACTGAATGGTTTTATTACCAGGTAATAACGTCAACACTTTCAATAAATTTGAACAATATTGCAATAATGCTGGGACTGTTTTGAAAACTAATATAATGGTGGGTAATTTTGGTCCCTGGTGAGATGGCAGACCGAGTTCACCGAATCACAGAGACGGAGAGAAAAAAAAGACTGAAATAGCTGCTCCCTGCTGAGCGGAGAGGGTGTGAACATGTGGTCTCTGGAGGGGGGGGAGAGAGAGAGAGAGAGAGAGAGAGAAAAAGAAAGTCTGTGTTTAAAGTTCAGAAATAAGGTTCGCCCTCGGCACCAGAATCAGGGCCTTTATCTATAAAGAATAACCAGCGCAGAGCCAGACGGCTAAACGAAAGAACTTCAGCAGTGACAGTTCGCCCTCTCTCTCGCTCTCTCTCGCTCTCTCTCGCTCTGTTTGCTGTTTGCCTTAGAGATAGAGCCCACTCTTTGATCTTGTCTCTGTTTGCTGCAGATAGAATTCGGCTCCCCCAGCTCAACTTCAGCTTGAATTCTGACACCCCACTTTTTCACAAATTAGACATATTATTTAATAACCTCTATTGTGTATTAAAATGATGTCTTATTAAACCACTGCTAGTAAACACTACTCCGTTATTAACTAGGAGTTATTATTTGCTAACTACTACAAAATGCTGTTAATCAATTATTATTCGCTTTTTTTAGTCATTAGTTATTATTCAGAAACCACAACACATGATTCAGTAGCCACCATCAATGACTTAGTATCTACTAGAAATGATTCAGTATCTAATATATTTAGCAACTGATATTAACCATGAATCAGTTATTAAATATTGTTGATTCAATACATGAGTTAATATAGAGTAACCACAATACATGATTCAGTAGCTACTAGAAATGATTCAGTAGCTAATTTATTTAGCTACTAATATTGACCATGAATCAGTTATTATTGTTCATTCAATACATAAGAGTTAATATTGAGTAACCACAATGCATGATGATTCACTAGCTACTAGAAATGATTCAGTACCTAATTTATTTAGTAACTAATTTTAAATATTCATCAGTTATTAAATTCTGCTCATTCAATAAGAGTTCATATTCTGTAACAGTAAATGATTCAGTAGTTACTATCAATCATTGAGTAGCTATGGGAAATTATTAAGCATCTAATTTATTCAGTAACTAATATTAATGACTCATTATTTATTACATATTGTTCACTCAATAAATAAGAGTTATTATTCAGTTATTAAATACTATTTATTCAGTAGCTACTATAGTATTCAAGAACTACTTTAAAATATATAGTAATTGCTATGAGTTATTAAATATGTACCCAGAAGGATAAGCAGCTTCGAATGTGTTTTTATTAAATATGTACTATGAATTTAGTATCTACTGTAAATTAGATAAATATTCAATAACAACTACTGCTAACTACTGCGAATTAATAAATATCTACTATGCATTATTCAGTATCTATGCAAGTGATTCAGTACCTGTTACAAAGTAATTACTACTGCAAATTATACAGTAATTATTATGAATTATTCACCAACTACTATTGATTATTCAGTCAGCATGTGCTATGAAATTATTCACTAATTACTATAAATGATTAAATATTGACTAATGATTTGGAATGATTCTACTTTGAATGATTTTGTATCTAGTATGAATGATTCAGTATTAATTGCTACAAATATACAGTTATTAAAATTAAATTTTATTTATTAATTAAAATTAATTAAAAGTAAAATTAAAGTTATTCAGGATCTGTCAAGAAGCTAAGGTTAAGTTGTGCAGTTCTGAGTGGAGAACTGAAGTGTGGACCCCCATATGGGGGTGGGGGTGGGGGTGGGGGTGGGGGGGGTAAGAGAGGGGGTCAATCATTAATCAATCATTTCCGAGGGCTGAACTTTAATGCACTTTGATTTCATCTCAGGTTCTCGTTAGAAAAAAAAAAGAACTTGTGTAGAAAAAGCTGAGAAGCCCAAAAAAAACACCAGGAAAGTTCCGGATTCAGGATTTGGCAGCATGTAAGACAATACAGGAGCATCTCTCTCTCTCTCTCTCTCTCTCTCTCTTTCTCTCTAGTTTGAACTACTGTATTATTTATCTTTCAACTATAGACAGTCCAAGGTATGGAAGGCCATCACTACCAGGAGTAGGTTAAGTATAATATTTAATGACTTGTATTCTCAAATATTTGACTAGTATCTTTGACATCCTCTCAAAATACTGATTTACTATACCAAATGCTAACTCAATAATTTGACTTAGTATCTCTAAATAAAGACTTATTATTTCAAATATCTTTATTCTCCCAAAACATTTACCTACTATGCCAAAGTAATACCTTATTTTCTCTAAAATTGTGCTAGTGTGTGAAGATAGTGACTTATGTTCTTAAAGAATGACACAATATCTCAAAATTATGACTTATTATGACTTATTATGCCAAGGTAATACATTACTTTCTCACAACCTTGACTTTGTATCTAAAAAAATGACTTATGTTTTTAAAATGTTGACTTATTTTCTCCAAAAGATATCTTAGCATCTCAAAATAATGACTTATTTCCTCAAAATGCTCAAAATGTGACACAGTATTTCAAATGAATGACTTGCTCCTTCCTCTCCATGGATCACCACCTTATCGTGGTGGAGAGGTTTGTGTGCTTGAAGGACCCTAAGAGCTATGTTGTCTGGAGCAAAAGCTCCTGGTAGGGTCTCCCATGGCAAACTGGCCCTAGGTGACAGGCCAGACAAAGTGTGATCCATAACCACCCCTATGAGGACAACAAAGCAGGACTTGTGTACCCTGCCTGGATCAGGGTTACCGGGGCCCCACCCTGGAGCCAGGCCTGGGGGAGGGGCTCGCCAGCGAGCGTCTGGTGGCTGGGCATTCACTCATGGTGCCCGGCCGGGCCAAGCCCGAAGGAGCTACATGAGTGCCCCCTCCCATCGACCCACCACTGATGGGAGGGGCAGTAGTAGGGGTGCGGTGCATTGTGGATCGGGCAGTGTCCGAAGGCGTGGGCCTTGGCGTTCTGATCCTCGGTTGCTGAAACTGGCTTTTGGAACTTGGAACGTTACCTCACTGGCGGGGAAGGAGCCTGAGTTGGTGCGCGAGGTTGAGAGATACCGGCTAGATATACTCGGGCTCACCTCAACACACAGCTTGGGCTCTGGGTCCAATCTCCTTGAGAGGGGCTGGACTTTTTTCTTTTCTGGAGTTGCCCATGGTGAGAGGCGGCGGGCAGGTGTGGGCTTTCTCACAGCCCCTCGACTCGGCGCCTGTATGTTGGGGTTTTCCCCGGTGGACGAGAGGGTAGCTTCCCTACGCCTTCGGGTTGGGGAACGGGTCCTGACTGTTGTCTGTGCTTATGCACCGAACAGCAGTTCAGAATACCCAGCCTTCATAGAGTCCTTGATAGACTCATAGAGTCGCTCACGTGGGCAACGACAGTGAAACCTGGAGGGGTGTGATTGGGAGGAATGGCCTCTCTGATCTGAACCCGAGTGGTGTTCAGTTTTTGGACTTCTGTGCAAACCACAGTTTGTCCATAATGAACACCATGTTTGAACACAAGGATGTCCATAAGTGCACATGGCACCAGGACACCCTAGGCCGCAGTTCAATGATTGACTTTGTAGTCGTGTCAGCGGACTTGCGGCCATGTGTACTGGACACTCGGGTAAAGAGAGGAGCTGAGCTGTCAACTGATCACCACCTGGTGGTGAGTTGGATCAGGTGGTGGGGGAAGATGCCAGTCAGACCAGGCAAACACAAAGGTATAGTGAGGGTTTGCTGGGAACGTCTGGCAGAAGAACCTGTCAGATTGATCTTCAACTCACACCTCTGTCAGAACTTTGACCAGATATCGGGGGAGGTGGGGGACTTTGACTCAGAATGGGCCATGTTCCGCTCCTCCATTGTTGAAGCGGCTGACTGTAGCTGTGGTCGCAAGGTAGTTGGTGCCTGTCGGGGCGGTAATCCGGTTCGACCCGGTGGTGGACATCCCAGGTGAGAGATGCCGTCAAGCTGAAGAAGGAGTCCTACCGGACATGGTTGGCCTGTAGGACACCAGAGGCAGCTGGCAGGTATCGACAGGCGATCTGCGGCTTCAACCGTTGCCAAGGCAAAAACCCGGGTATGGGAAGAGTTCGGTGAGGCCTTGGAAAGTGACTTTAAGTCGGCTCCGAAAAGATTCTGGCAAACCGTCAGGCGACTCAGAAGGGGAAAGCAGTGTGCCACCAGCACTGTATATAGTGGAGATGGTGTGCTGCTGACTTCGACTGAAGACGTCATTGGGCGGTGGAAGGAATACTTTGAGGACCTTCTCAATC
>NC_051226.1:35104498-35134498 GCF_015220715.1 Pygocentrus nattereri | reverse complement strand
TGGATCATATGAACATTATAGAGCTTTTTAAATGAAACAGTAGAAGCCGTATCGCCCCCTACGCTTCCTGTAGTGTATTACAGTCTGTCAGAGCGACTGTGTGGATCATATGAACATTATAGAGCTTTTTAAATGAAACCGTAGAAGCCGTATCGCCCCCTACGCTTCCTGTAGTGCATTGCAGTCTGTCAGAGTGACTGTGTGGATCATATGAACATTATAGAGCTTTTTAAATGAAACAGTAGAAGCTGTATCGCCCCCTACGCTTCCTGTAGTGTATTACAGTCTGTCAGAGCGACTGTGTGGATCATATGAACATTATAGAGCTTTTTAAATGAAACAGTAGAAGCCGTATCGCCCCCTACGCTTCCTGTAGTGTATTGCAGTCTGTCAGAGTGACTGTGTGGATCATATGAACATTATAGAGCTTTTTAAATGAAACAGTAGAAGCCGTATCGCCCCCTACGCTTCCTGTAGTGTATTACAGACTGTCAGAGCGACTGTGTGGATCATATGAACATTATAGAGCTTTTTAAATGAAACAGTAGAAGCCGTATCGCCCCCTACGCTTCCTGTAGTGTATTACAGTCTGTCAGAGCGACTGTATGGATCATATGAACATTATAGAGCTTTTTAAATGAAACCGTAGAAGCCGTATCGCCCCCTACGCTTCCTGTAGTGTATTGCAGTCTGTCAGAGTGACTGTGTGGATCATATGAACATTATAGAGCTTTTTAAATGAAACAGTAGAAGCTGTATCGCCCCCTACGCTTCCTGTAGTGTATTACAGTCTGTCAGAGCGACTGTGTGGATCATATGAACATTATAGAGCTTTTTAAATGAAACCGTAGAAGCCGTATCGCCCCCTACGCTTCCTGTAGTGTATTGCAGTCTGTCAGAGTGACTGTGTGGATCATATGAACATTATAGAGCTTTTTAAATGAAACAGTAGAAGCTGTATCGCCCCCTACGCTTCCTGTAGTGTATTACAGTCTGTCAGAGCGACTGTGTGGATCATATGAACATTATAGAGCTTTTTAAATGAAACAGTAGAAGCCGTATCGCCCCCTACGCTTCCTGTAGTGTACTACAGTCTGTCAGAGCGACTGTGTGGATCATATGAACATTATAGAGCTTTTTAAATGAAACAGTAGAAGCCATATCGCCCCCTACGCTTCCTGTAGTGTATTACAGTCTGTCAGAGCGACTGTGTGGATCATATGAACATTATAGAGCTTTTTAAATGAAACAGTAGAAGCCGTATCGCCCCCTACGCTTCCTGTAGTGTATTACAGTCTGTCAGAGCGACTGTGTGGATCATATGAACATTATAGAGCTTTTTAAATGAAACCGTAGAAGCCGTATCGCCCCCTACGCTTCCTGTAGTGCATTGCAGTCTGTCAGAGTGACTGTGTGGATCATATGAACATTATAGAGCTTTTTAAATGAAACAGTAGAAGCTGTATCGCCCCCTACGCTTCCTGTAGTGTATTACAGTCTGTCAGAGCGACTGTGTGGATCATATGAACATTATAGAGCTTTTTAAATGAAACAGTAGAAGCCGCATCGCCCCCTACGCTTCCTGTAGTGTACTACAGTCTGTCAGAGCGACTGTGTGGATCATATGAACATTATAGAGCTTTTTAAATGAAACAGTAGAAGCCGTATCGCCCTCTATGCTTCCTGTAGTGTATTACAGTCTGTCAGAGCGACTGTGTGGATCATATGAACATTATAGAGCTTTTTAAATGAAACAGTAGAAGCCGTATCGCCCCCTACGCTTCCTGTAGTGTATTACAGTCTGTCAGAGCGACTGTATGGATCATATGAACATTATAGAGCTTTTTAAATGAAACAGTAGAAGCCGTATCACCCCCTACGCTTCCTGTAGTGTATTGCAGTCTGTCAGAGTGACTGTGTGGATCATATGAACATTATAGAGCTTTTTAAATGAAACAGTAGAAGCTGTATCGCCCCCTACGCTTCCTGTAGTGTATTACAGTCTGTCAGAGCGACTGTGTGGATCATATGAACATTATAGAGCTTTTTAAATGAAACAGTAGAAGCCGTATCGCCCCCTACGCTTCCTGTAGTGTATTGCAGTCTGTCAGAGTGACTGTGTGGATCATATGAACATTATAGAGCTTTTTAAATGAAACAGTAGAAGCCGTATCACCCCCTACGCTTCCTGTAGTGTATTACAGACTGTCAGAGCGACTGTGTGGATCATATGAACATTATAGAGCTTTTTAAATGAAACAGTAGAAGCCGTATCGCCCCCTACGCTTCCTGTAGTGTACTACAGTCTGTCAGAGCGACTGTGTGGATCATATGAACATTATAGAGCTTTTTAAATGAAACAGTAGAAGCCGTATCGCCCCCTACGCTTCCTGTAGTGTATTACAGTCTGTCAGAGCGACTGTGTGGATCATATGAACATTATAGAGCTTTTTAAATGAAACAGTAGAAGCCGTATCGCCCCCTACGCTTCCTGTAGTGTATTACAGTCTGTCAGAGCGACTGTGTGGATCATATGAACATTATAGAGCTTTGTAAATGAAACAGTAGAAGCCGTATCGCCCCCTACGCTTCCTGTAGTGTATTACAGTCTGTCAGAGCGACTGTGTGGATCATATGAACATTATAGAGCTTTTTAAATGAAACAGTAGAAGCCGTATCGCCCCCTATGCTTCCTGTAGTGTATTACAGTCTGTCAGAGTGACTGTGTGGATCATATGAACATTATAGAGCTTTTTAAATGAAACAGAAGAAGCCATATCGCCCCCTGCATCTCCTGTAGTGCATTACAATCCATCACAAATAATGGATGTAACGTGGCACTGCATTTAAGGTAACATTGAACTTAAGGCGGAACTGCCTGTAAACATCAGATAAATGTCTAAATATTAATTTAGATATTATTTGTGCTTCTTAGCTTCCTTATTTCAATTTTATTGGAAACTGAGATGCATTACAAACACACACTGCAGAAAATAGCATCTTATCGAGTAAAATTACCTTAAAAATAGTCAAGAAATCTAATAGCTCTCCTGTTGAGATTGTCGTAAAATTAATTTAAGATTATTTAACATTTAACTTATTTCCATATACGTTTTTTACCTGTTTGCAGTATGAATACAGAGTGTCCGTTTAAGTATTCCAACTGTATTTAAAGAACATGGCACTCAGAAAGTGAGATAGGATCATCTAATGGACAGAGTGCAGAGGTCAGTACTGTTTCTGTGGTTTTTATATACTGATATGACCATATTGTCGGTCAAGCGCAGAGAACCTGGCGTACTTTTTTTCTCTGGTATTGTATTATGCTTAATAACCCATACAGGACATCTTAACTCATTGTTAGTGCTGAGCAAGTGTGCATTGTCTATATAGAGCATGGCTTAATTAATATGGAATAGACCTTAACACTAGATTAGCACCTTCTTTCTTACGATTCACACATTTATGGATTTACTGAAGTGTGAGAGATTATTGTACTTTTCTTGGAGCTGGTGCTATACTCGTGTGAGTTTTTGATGCCAGGTGCAGGCCGAATACTTTTTCTGCTGCAACTTAAAGCAATCCATGCAACCTCAATGCTTACATTTTATTTTGATTTATTTTTATCGCTCCATACGTCTCCTTTGTGACGATTTTTGATAACCCTCTCACCGAGTTCCACCACTGGACTGTTAACGCCCTTGCATTTACATCAGGTGCATTTACACCAGGCCTGGTGAGCCTGGTTCCTCCCAAGGTTTCTTCCTCAGTTCTGAGGGAGTCTTTCCTTGCCACTGTTGCCCCTGGCTTGCCCGCCAGGGGGGTTTTACATTTTTTACATTCTTGTTAAAACTCTGTCTTTTCTGGAATTCTGTGAAGCTGCTTTGTGACAACATCCGTTGTAAAAAGTGCTATACAAATAAATTTGATTTGATTTGATTTTATGAGGGCTGGTTTTTCAAGGCAACTCCCTGTTCATCGTAATCTTTTTCTTATTATTATCCTACGCTCAAACAATAAAATGTTTCTCGTCCCACAGTTTTTGAGCTGCAACCACAAAACTTAGCAGGACTGCAGGCCCTCCACCTGTGGAGCGTGCTTGTGTTTTGCTAAGTGATCTGATGCACGGCTTTCGTAAAATTCATGTTCAAAGATGATATTTTTTCCCCCCACAGGAAATGAATAACAGAACATTCGGGACATGGGAGTCAAACTGACCCAAGTGATGTCACAATGGACATCTCTCACACGGACACTCATTCACAGCAATAACAGCACAAACGAAGAATGTAAAGAGGCACTGCATTTAAGGTTGCCCTACATTCAAGGTGGCACTGAATTCAAGGTGGCAGTAAGCGCAATTGACCATAAAAGCACACAAATGTGAATACTTTCTCAGTTACAAATTCAAATAACTATTGTATTATCTTTAATGGCGTTTAAATGGTGCAATTATAGTCCTTTTCTTCATAACAAGCTTAAGAAGCCACTAGTAGTAGCTGAGGTCTCGGTAGCTAGTTAACTAAAATTTCCCATTCCACCTTAAATTTTATAGTTCAACCACTACCCCTCATAACTCTGTTCCAAGGGGCCATATGACAAGGGGTAGTGGTAAAAATGAGAATAGGGATTGGGCCCAAGTTTATGTGGTTTATGTTGGATCTTGGAGATGGTTGGTGCCTTAGTTTGTAGTTTGATGTGGTCAGCATTGTAGTTGTTTGGAGTTTGATAGGGACTCTACACAGCAGTTTGAGGCCCAAAGGGGTCATTTGGAGTGGTTTGGGGTGAAACGCTCCGTTCTTCATAAACTTAGAGTCAGAACTGTTCACAGTGGTGGTGACAGGAACCAGACGTCCACCTGTAAAAGCCCCCTCACAGAAGGTTATTACAGAAGGTGACGAATTCGCTGCCTGATGTCTGAGACACTGATTTAGGATATTTTTGAGAAGAATTTGGTATTGTTTACAGTGTATTCATGGGGTGGAGGCACATATAGGGTGTGGTAAGGCCAAAAGGTCCTATATTTCACTAGTTATTTAGTTTGAATGGGGACAGATTTGGTCCACACGGTAGTTTGATGGGGTCAGCGCTGGCCGTATGTGCAGCAGTTCTGAAGGCACAGCGTTGCAGCCCGTGCACCTCGTCTCCATCTGGTCACCGCCTCTGAGCTGTCCTCGTTAATTAGCTCTCCGGAGTGCATGCCCTGTGGTCAACACACATGCACACATGCACACTGTGTGTGTGTGTGTGTGAGAGCAGAACAAACCCTGTGTATAATACTATTATAATAATAAATAAATAAATAAAAACCATGATGTTGCAGCCGCAGCATCTCACCTCATTGTCTATTCATAGATCTAATTAAGACTTTGTCTATTTCTCTTTTATATAAGTGGCGGCTTTTCTGCAGTCGGGGAAATTAGGCCTCGCTAAATTAATAACATAAACGCTCAAGCAGCGATGATCAAGTGTCCTATTAGAGCCGGGCTGAATTACTTATGTGTGACTGTGTTTCTCGCACGCCTGCTTCACTTTTAATGAGCAATTTTCTCATCACACCACCGCCCCCCATCCCTACCAACACCCCCCACCCCCCACCCCCCCCGCTCTCTCGCGATCTCGCTCATTACTTCACAAAGACAAGTCGGTCAAATGGCTTCAGCGGCAGAAGGTCACCGTCTCTATTTCAGCTCAGGAAGCATAATATTCCTCTCAGAGCCGCCGCGAAGCGAGCCAATGTTAAAGTGACTGTTCAGCATAAAAGCCAGTTTGACCCAAATCCCACCCACCTACAACCCCCCCCCCCCCCAACTACGTGTTTGACGTCTGAAGTCGGCGTCTTTAGTTCTAGCACTGTAGCTGCGAGGCTAATGCAGCTAGCGGATAATGGAAGCGCATGTACACAGATTAGCCTGGAGGCTAACTGAAGGCCTGAATCATCACATGCTCGACTCTGTGCTTCTCTCTTTATCGCTTTGCTTGACAAACGAAGAGAAAAATGGAAACTAATAGTATTTCACTCTCCATCTCCCTTTCTCTCGCTGTCTCTCTCTCTCCGTCTCCCCCTTCATCTCTCTCTCTGTCTCCCTCCCCCTTAAACTCTGTGTCTCTCGCTCTCTCTAGCTCCCTTCTCTGTCTCCCTCTCTCTCTGTCTCCCTCCCCCTTAAACTCTGTCTCCCTCTCTCTGTCTCCCTCCCCCTTAAACTCTCTGTCTCCCTCTCTCTGTCTCCCTCCCCCTTAAACTCTCTGTCTCCCTCCCCCTTAAACTCTCTGTCTCCCTCTCTCTCTCTCTGTCTCCCCCCCCCTTAAACTCTCTGTCTCCCTCCCCCTTAAACTCTCTGTCTCCCTCTCTCTCTGTCTCCCTCCCCCTTAAACTCTCTGTCTCCCTCCCCCTTAAACTCTCTGTCTCCCTCTCTCTCTCTCTGTCTCCCCCCCCCTTAAACTCTCTGTCCCCCCCACCTTAAACTCTCTGTCTCCCTCTCTCTCTCTGTCCCCCCCCCCCTTAAACTCTCTGTCCCCCCCCCTTAAACTCTCTGTCTCCCTCTCTCTCTCTGTCTCCCCCCCCCTTAAACTCTCTGTCTCCCTCCCCCTTAAACTCTCTGTCTCCCTCTCTCTCTCTCTGTCTCCCCCCCCCTTAAACTCTCTGTCCCCCCCACCTTAAACTCTCTGTCTCCCTCTCTCTCTCTGTCCCCCCCCCCCTTAAACTCTCTGTCCCCCCCCCTTAAACTCTCTGTCTCCCTCTCTCTCTGTCTCCCTCCCCCTTAAACTCTCTGTCTCCCTCCCCCTTAAACTCTCTGTCTCCCTCTCTCTCTGTCTCCCTCCCCCTTAAACTCTCTGTCTCCCTCCCCCTTAAACTCTCTGTCTCCCTCTCTCTCTCTCTCTCCCCCCCCCCCTTAAACTCTCTGTCCCCCCCCCCTTAAACTCTCTGTCTCCCTCTCTCTCTCTGTCCCCCCCCCCCTTAAACTCTCTGTCCCCCCCCCCCTTAAACTCTCTGTCTCCCTCTCTCTCTCTGTCTCCCCCCCCCCTTAAACTCTCTGTCTCCCTCCCCCTTAAACTCTCTGTCTCCCTCTCTCTCTCTCTGTCTCCCCCCCCCTTAAACTCTCTGTCCCCCCCACCTTAAACTCTCTGTCTCCCTCTCTCTCTCTGCCCCCCCCCCCCCCTTAAACTCTCTGTCCCCCCCCCTTAAACTCTCTGTCTCCCTCTCTCTCTCTGTCTCCCTCCCCCTTAAACTCTCTGTCTCCCTCCCCCTTAAACTCTCTGTCTCCCTCTCTCTCTGTCTCCCTCCCTCTTAAACTCTCTGTGTCTCTCGCTCTCTCTAGCTCCCTTCTCTGTCTCTCTCTCTCCGTCTCCCCCTTCATCTCTCTCTCTGTCTCCCTCCCCCTTAAACTCTCTGTCTCCCTCTCTCTCTCTCTGTCTCCCTCCCCCTTAAACTCTCTGTCTCCCTCTCTCTCTCTCTCTGTCTCCCTCCCCATTAATCTCTCTATGTCTCTCGCTCTCTCTAGCTCCCTTTCTCTTGGTCTCCCTCCCGGTCATTCTCTCTACCTCCTCTCTCTCTACCTCTCTCTATCCCTCCCTTTACTCAATCTTACTCCTCCTTTCTCACCCCTTTCTCTCTCTCTCTGTCTCTCTCCTTCGTAAACTCTGTCTACTCACTCTCTACCTCCTTTCTGTCTCTTCGGTCTCTTTCCCTCCCTCCCCTTACTCTCTGTCTCTCACTCTGCTTACTTTCTTTCTCTTTCTCTCTCGCTTCCTAGTTCTCTCCATTCACATCTTTTGCTCTTTCTTCCTCCTCTTTTTATCTCTCGCCCTCCCTCTTACTCTCCCTTTCTCGCCCCTTCGTGCCATCTCTCGTTCCCTTCGTTCAACTTTTAAACTCTCCATGTCTCCCTTTCTCTCCCTCCACCTTACCTTGTCCTTATGTCTCTCTCTCTCTCCCTCTCTTTACTCCCTCACTATGTCTCTCTGTCCCTCCTCCTTAAACTGTCTCTATCTCCTTTTCTCTCTGTCTCTCTCCCCCTGTACTTCTAATCTCCCTTCCCATACTCTCTTCCTTTCTCCCCATCTTCCTTACCGTCTTTCTCTCTGTCTCCAGCTCTCTCCCTCTTTCTCTCCTTTTCTCTTTTAAACTGCATTTTTCTCACCCTCTTTCTTTACAACCTCTCTCCCCTTCTCTCTCCTTGACCTCACTAGTTTTACCTTTCTCCCCTCTCTTTTTTGTTTTTCTTTTCTTCTTTCTCTTTTGTATCTCTATCCCCCCTCTCTTTGTCTCTCTGCCTCTGTCTCCCTCTCTGTCTCTCTCTCCTTCTCCTCCCTCTTTCCCTCCTTTCTCTCTGTCTCCAACTCTCTCTCTCCATCCTCTTTCTCCATCTCTATCCCCCTCTCTTACCCTTTCTCTCTACCACTCTCTCCCCCTTTTGTTGTCTTTCATTTTTTTCCTCTGTCCTTCTTTCTTCCCGTCTTTCTCTTTTCTCTCTCCCTACCTCTCTCCTTTTTTCTCTCCCCTTCTTTCTTCTCTTTTTTATTTCTTTCTTTATTCCCACTCCCCTCTTTTCTCTGCCTCTCCCCCTTCTCTCCTCTCTCTTTCTTTTTCTTCCATTCTTTCTTTCTCTCTCTTCCGTCCTTTTTTCTCCCTCTTCCATTCTTTCTCTACCTCTCTCCTCTTTTTCTCTCTCCATCTCTTCCCCTTTTTCTCTCGTCTCTCTTCCTTTCTTTCGTTCTCTCTCTTCCCCTAGTTTTCTCTTTCTCTCAACCCCTCTCTCCTTTACTTTCCCTGCTTTTCTCTCTCTCTCTCTCTCTCTCTCTCTCTCTCTCTCTCTCTCTCTCTCTCTCTCTGTTCCGTGTGGTTGCCCCTGGCTGGCCAATCACTTCTCTGGCTCGTTGCATGTCCTGTGGGGTCTTGAGAGGTCCAGCAGGCCGTCTGCTTTGTGCCCGAGTGAAATTGTGGCTCTGATTGACTACTGAAAGTAAACCGTTACAAAGGGCCATGATTTGCTGTACATCAAAACTCCAACAATCTCTCTCTCTCTCTCTCTTGCTCTCTCTCTTTACCTTCTCTTTAGATGCTTAACCCATGAGCTTAACCTCATGCTGTTCCTATATTTTAAAATGGAAAAATTCAACACTGATTAAAGCTACAGAGTAAATGTGGCTCCTAACAACCACCTGGAAGACCTGGTTGACACCAAAACTGCGCCCATCAGATAAACAGCACTTAAAGCTTCCATCTTTTGATCTGAAAACATCCACAGGTGTTTCTGTCCAACCTTCCACTGTGAGAAGATTACTCAGTGCTGTGGGTCTGAAAGGACGTGTAGTTGATCAAGAAGAACCTCACTGAGAAAAGGAGACTGACACATCAAACAAAGAAGCTGAACAATGTACTGACCTCCCCAGAGTCCAGACCTCAACCAAATTTGGTTATTGCCTAGTGCTGTGTATGATAAGCGGACCTGATCAATGACGATGAGTGTAGATACAAAGTAGGTACCCAATTAATTGGCAGTAGCACAATCTATCAGAATGACCAGGAACTCTAGACATCTAAGGGTTAAACTCTGACTCACCAGAGACACTCATATATAAACTCATAATGAATTCTGCTCTTCAAAAGTGCCTTGTGTAAATCCGTCTCCTCTGTTTGTCAAAAAACGCCCCCAGCCGCCTCGAAATACCGACACTGCAAATTCCCTAATAACCATGCGGTTTGGAGAGGGATTATACCGAGCACCTGGTTAAACCTTTGGCAGAAAAAAAAGCCCCTCTATCCCCCACCCAACCCCCCTGTGATTGCCTCTGCTAAGCCAAATCGCTAAGCCAAACCGACACGGCCGGCCGAGCGTCGCTGAGCCGCATGAATAAATAAGGGATCAAATAAATAAACAACAAACGTTTGTTCCGCACCGCTGGCCGCTTCACGTGCCCCGGGCTTCCAGCTCCATCTTGTCGGGGCTGAGAGCTGCAGGCAGGTACACAGCTCTGTCCACACTAAACAGCGGAGGGGAACAGAGAAGAACCGGGGACCACCAAATCTCACGTTTATCTTTAGCGCTGAGACTTCCTGAATGGTTCTTTGCTTGGTCATACAGTTCTAGGTAATCCTTTATAGTCCTAGAGAACACTGAGTAAAACAGTAAACATGTTTGGATGATACTGAGCCTGAGTGCTGCATTAAAGAAAGCTTAAATGAAAAAATCTAGGATACAAATATGATCAAACACGGCTTAAAAACTGCTGAACAGACCTATTCAAGAGCTAAGTGGGTGTCGCTAGTGAGGAGCTCGATTGACACCTCTTTATCCACCCCTCCTCGCCTGCTCCACCCCTCATACAGAACGAAAATCATTATCCAGCTTTTATTGGATGCTAACTGGACAAAAACAGATGTGCAGATGGACGAAACGATGGGCGAAGGAATGGATGAACAGACATCCAGAAGGATGGACGGACAAAAGAATGAGCAAACAAATAGATGGATGAAGTAACGCGTGAAGGAATGGACAAACAGATGTCCAGATGGATGGAATAACAAATGAGTGAATGGACGGACGAAGCAACAAATGCACAAATATGCAGGTGGATGGATGGATGAACGAACGAATGGACAGACGGACAATGTTTATGAAACTTTTATTTGTTACACATACTTATATATATATTACTATATACTATACTATATATATATATAATACTATATATATATATATCTTTATATAGACTTTGAAGTACAAACTGATGAGCACTGCTACAATAATACTAATTTTGGCTAGCTATGAGATTCAGACTCTAAGGGACTTACAGAGTCATGGCACCAGCAAGCTAACGGTGGTGTACATTCAATCCTTGCAATCCTACAGCTAAGAGAGTCATTTATCTTTACCTTTGTCTTTTGTTGTTGTCATTGCTTGGCAGCCAATCAAAGGATTAAATGGCCCATTCAGCAGATCCAATCAAAGCAGGGATTTAGCTTTACTGACCCTCCCACACCACGGTGGTTTGTTTTTGGAGGTGTGACTGGTGCCATTGTGTTCAAAGACGACTGGCGAACGTTAGTCTTATTTTTGAAGAGCTCAAAACAGTGGTTTTCCTGGAATTCCCAAAAAATGGTGGCCAATACCCACCAAAAGCAAGGCCTCTCCATCACATGATGCGGTCAAGCTGGGAGGGTGAAGGCTAGCACACGTGCTGAGTGTTGGGTTGAGAGGAGTGGTCACCCAATCCACCCAGTTAAAGGACAGTTATGCTCTCTTGGACCCCTGGATGACACAGGCATCTGATGGAACACACGACCACAGTTGCACCACTTGTGTTTGGTGATGCACTGAACAGTTTCCTGAAGATTTATTGAAGAGCCCTGAGGTCAGACATTTACAGCCCTGCCAATCAAGTGTCAGTGACGCAGCTTAATAAGACGCAAACCGCCCTGCAAGCATGCTTTGAAGTACAAATGCAGCTTCATCCAGCCGGGAGGCAGCCGAGATAGCTGCAATCTGTACGAATGATGATCCTGCCGGACACACTGATCCCTTCCCTCCATCATCCCTCAACCCCTTGCACCCCCGCCGCACCCCTGCGCTGCAGCCGTGGGCCTGTGATTGGCTTACCCCGAGGAGCCCGGTGGTCAGCGATGAGAAATGCTGAGGCGTACTGGGCGTGGATGAAGGGATCGCTCAGCGGGTGAGGGAACAGGCCTGCATCCACAACAAACCCAATTTAGCAACACATTTTCCCCAACCATGGACAAACAGCAGGAGCGAGAACAGGGGGCAGGAGGGGAGGATGATGATGATGATCACGATGAAGATGGGGTGTAACGGTATGTGATTTTATGACATAATAAGGGTTTCCACCTCAACACATTTTGGATGCAGAATTAAAGAAATTTCAACGTTGGTTTTTGCTTTTGGGTCATTTACAAATGAGAGATTCCAAAATGATACTACACTGGAAAAGTATTAACAGGGATATGATGCGTATTTGGATCTGGTGTTGGTGGTGGTGGTGGTAGCGTAGTGGTTAACACCTTTGCCTTTCACACTGTAGACTGGTGTTCAATCCCCCACCAGGGCAAGCACCCTACACTCTACCAATAAGAGTCCTTGGGCAAGACTCCTAACACCACCTTGGCCTACCTGTGTAAAAAATTATCACATTGTAAAGTCGCTCTGGATAAGTGCGTCTGCCAAATGCCATAAATGTAAATACAAACAGGATCATTGGGTTTTCTACCCAGAAATTGTCAAGCGGCACAACAACGCATTGATGCTTCAAACCCAAGACCCACATTTTGCAGGCAATGTGCATAACTGCCTTCTAGCCTTCGCAACTTCAGAACGGTTTAAGCTAAAGACATGGTGCACATATCAGAACACTCGGCAGTTTGGGTGATTTTTTAAGGTTTAAAACTACTTTATTTAGAATCCTATGACTAAATTACCGTTTTACTTAATCTGCAAATATGGTTTGGATGGTAACACCACCTGATGTTTATAGACTTTGGGAGGCAAAAAATCTGAAATCTTTCTTTTTTTAAAGAATGTACTCACATAAATCAGATATTATAGAATAATATATGTTCCATTTATTCAATAATTTTATAAGCAATAGTCACAAAAAATGTATATGGTATGAAGTATCTGATATTGTAGCTCACTGCTGCTTTTGGGCTACTAGGCCAAACTACATTGGTCGCTTCTATTTAATGCTTTGTACTTAATATATTAGATTTAACGTCAACTTATAATCCCGTCTTCATGCTTTGTGCAGGAAAATGATTCGTGCATGAATGTTTGCTGTTAGGAAATGTGTCATCACTGTGAAAGAGTAACATTAGAGCTTGTGTAGTACAAAGGCTACAAAACCAAACAGATTATGAACAAATGTGATGTTTAAACTCGATAGCTATCCGTCCAATTCATGATACCGTCGTCATTTGGCCTAAACCTATTATTATTAGATTATGGTGATCATACTGACTTTCATTTCCTAAAGAGGAGAGGGGGGGGGGTACGCGCTGTTAAAAGTTGAAATAAAGATTTGTGCACTAATTTTAGTTGAATTATACAAAGATGAGCACTTTCGCAAATATTCAGGGTGTCCCAAAGAATTTACATCATTTCGTGATCTAATAGCATCACCAATTCTCCCTCAAATGATCTCAAATTTTAACGAAATATGTAAAAACTAACCGAGTTAACCGAGAACTAACCGGCATTTTGTATGTTAAAATATCCTCGAACGCAGTCAAACAGGAGTGTGCGGCGTGCATTTTCGAGAATATTCAATAGAAATGCACCAAATGGAAAGCAGATTTGGACGTGGCACAAAGAATTCAAAGAGGAACGCTGTCTGTGCCGGGCATTGGACGACCACCAGTATCGGAAGACATCATGAAGCGGGTTTGAGAAACATTTGTGTGAAGCCCCAGAAAGTCTGTAAGAACAGCATCTCTGGAAACCCGTGTTTGGCAGGAGCTGGACTGCCGACTTGACGTGTGTCGTGTCACAGGCGGTGCACACACTGAACATTTGTGAAGCTGTGAAATCGGTTATAAAATCTACATCCCTCTGAATTTCTTGTTCGAATTTTGATAAACAATTCTTGTTTTGTTGAAGCCTATTTAATTCCGTTTGCCTATGACATGCAATTACTCAGATATTCACATCTTAAATTATGTCAATTTTACACCCTAGGGGGACACATGGAACTTCACATCAAGTTCAGCTTCGGTGCATCATTAACCCGTAAGGAATACCTACACAGCGGAAAAGTTAACAGATTTTGTATGGGTGGAAAGTTTGACACCACATCTGATTAGATGGATCAAAGATACACTATATGGGCATGAGTTTGAAGACAGCTGACCATGCCCATTTCTGACCCACTGATTTTGCATCCAGAGACAGATTGGCTCTCTGTAGTGAGTGATGCAACAGAGAATAGCCCATTTATACATGCAGCATGCTTCAACACTTGGTGGCCTCACTCAATAGCCACGTTTACATGCAGCCTGGTAACCCATTAATAATCTGACTTATAGCAGAATAATCAGAATAGAATACGTCCATGTAAACATAGTCAGAATAGAGTCGTCTGATTGATACCGTTCGGAATACTGTTTGCATCTGACCGAACGAGGTGGGTAATCCTGTAAATAATCTGTTAAATAGAAGAATAATAGCCACGTCAACACCTGTATCTGATTACCTTCCCTATCAGAAAGTTTAAGTACGTTCTGATCATGTGTGTCACGTCACAGTGAGAGTTTATAACATTCAACATGGCGGGAGCAGAAACTGGTCTGCAGAGGAGAGGACGTTTCTGCTCTGACCTTTAAAAGATGGTGGTAGGACGCACGTCCATCTTATGTGTCTCAGAACACGGCATCTTCCTCTCTGCCTTTTTAAAGCAATTCAAAACGCAAGCACTGCTCACTGCTGCTCATCTCACTCTGACTTGACCCACGTGACGCTCGTCATGATAATGTCTATGCTTAGTGGTTCTCTATGCATGCATGTCAATTTGGATTGGATTACTTGTAGTGAGCATGTAAACAGAGATTTTCCATCAGATTGTTGAGCAGAGTGAGAATTAACACAAGATCCTAATCTGTAATCGGAATGTGTTCCATCAGATTGGGAAAAAGTTTTGCAAGGAAACTTAGCCAAAGTCTTCTTGTTGCTCCTTGATGTCTCCACTTCACAATAATAGCACTTACGGTTGTCTAGGGCGGATCTAGCAGAGCAGAAATTTCACAAACTGGCTTATGGCTAAGGTGGCATCCTATGATAATTCCAAGTTTAGTCACTGAGCTCTTCAGTACGACCTACTCTACTGGCAGTGTTTGTCTATGGAGACTGCATGGCTATGCGCTTGATTTTATACACCTGTAAGTGCTCAAGCGTGCACTCCTGATTTTCGATTGCTAAGAAACAGGCCTCGAAAATTTTCTGCAAAACAAGACACACACATTAAATTTAAATCAAAGTAGAGTGTGGCCTAAATTGAAAGTTTAGGACCTGCACTTTCCACACAATCTCTCCACTTGTTTCAGTGAGATACTAGTCAGTATTAATTCCCATTAAAATTACAGCATGCTTTTTCTTGTCACCAGCAATACCCATGATGTCCAAGTGTTAAATCAGGTTAGAAGCACTTGCACAAACACACGCTGTACTCTTTTAGGAATGAATATTTACTACTTGCATAGCAAAGGCACAAACGCCATGGGCGACTGCACGGGGGAAACACATTTCAGTTGTAAGAACACCCTGCAGTGTTGTGGAGGGAAAACAAACAGCGAGAAAAAAGAAGGGGGCAAACGGGGGGAACAGTGTTGTGAAACTTTCCAGAGGAATCAGGAGTAGATATTAATTTTGGAAGAAGTTGAAGTTCAGAAATATTAGTCACAGTAATGCTCTTAGCAGTGAAATTACTTTGGAAGTTCCAAAGCACACGGCGACTACGCTAATCACCGGGGAGTCTGACGCTGGTAATTTCTCCAGAAATTGCAGTAGATAACCATGAAATACTTTTTCAGCAGGAGGGGGAGGGGAGGGGGAGCGGGGTGAGTAGTTGTGTATCTAAATATGCCGTATGTTCTGGAATTGGAAAATAAGGCCACACTCAGGGATATGGGTTACCCACAAATTCAATTTTCTGGTCGTTAAAAAGCAATTCCCAAAAAGAGAGAGAAAAGCTAATCAAAATGTCCGGGATAATTGCTATTCACTGAAGCCTTGAGAATCCGATTGAATGTTTAAGCGAAGGGATGTTGCCATGGCGCCATACGGGGTTCAGGGAGGGCCAGTGATGCGGCTCGTTGTGGGGCAATCTAACTCTAGCATGGGAATCGATTCGTTGCTGTTGAAGTCAATGGCCACACATGTGGCACATTCTCATAATAAATGATGTTTATCTATATTTAGTTTTTGGATTGGAGATTTGTAAACAGAACCTTATCTGTACCATTCCTTTTTATAAAGCATGGGATTAATATAACCTGAGGTTATGTCTAGGGTTCATTTTATACTAGAGGATTAAGATAATCTAGGGTACACTTTATAGCAGTGGTGTTGTGCTGCATGCTGGGGGTTGTGAAATGAGCTAATATTAATAACAAATTGTGGGCCATATAGGAATGTGCCAAGGGCCTGACATGGTCTAACCTGGGATTAATTCTATGGTTTGTTTTATGGTATGAGGTTAATATAATCTGGGATTAACTGTATGGTTTGTTTTATAATACAGGATTAATAAAACCTGGAATTAATTCTATGGTTTGTTTTATAGTATGAGGTTAATATCTGTTATCTGGGATTAACTGTATAGTTTGTTTTATAATACGGGATTAATATGACCTGGGATTAATTCTATGGTTTGTTTTATAGTATGGGATTAATAATACCTGGAATTAATTCTATGGTTTGTTTTATAGTATGAGGTTAATATCTGTTATCTGGGATTAACTGTATGGTTTGTTTTATAATATTGGATTAATATGACCTGGGAGTAATTCTATGGTTTGTTTTATAGTATGGGATTAATAATAGCTGGAATTAATTCTATGGCTTGTTTTATAGTGCGGGATTAATATGACCTGGGGGTAGTTTTATGGTTTGTGTTATAATATGGGATTAATATAACCTGGGGTTAGTTCTATGGTTTGTTTTATAGTACAGGATTAAAACAACCTGGGGTTAGTTGTATGGTTTGTTTTATAGTACGGGATTAAAATAACCTGGGATTAATTCTATGGCTTGTTTTATAGTACGGGATTAATATAACCTGGGGGTAGTTCTATGGTTTGTGTTATAATATGGGATTAATATAACCTGGGGTTAGTTCTATGGTTTGTGTTATAATATGGGATTAAAATAACCTGGGGTTAGTTCTATGGTTTGTTTTATAGTACAGGATTAAAACAACCTGGGGTTAGTTGTATGGTTTGTTTTATAGTACGGGATTAAAATAACCTGGGATTAATTCTATGGCTTGTTTTATAGTACGGGATTAATATAACCTGGGGTTAGTTCTATGGTTTGTGTTATAATATTGGATTAATATAACCTGGGGTTAGTTGTATGGTTTGTTTTATAGTACGGGATTAATATAACCTGGGGTTAATTCTATGGTTTGTGTTATAATATGGGATTAATATAACCTGGGGTTAGTTCTATGGTTTGTTTTATAGTATGGGATTAATATAACCTGGGATTAGTTCTATGGTTTGTGTTATAATATGGGATTAATATGACCTGGGAGTAATTCTATGGTTTGTTTTATAGTATGGGATTAATAATACCTGGAATTAATTCTATGGTTTGTTTTATAGTACGGGATTAAAATAACCTGGGATTAATTCTATGGCTTGTTTTATAGTGCGGGATTAATATGACCTGGGGGTAGTTTTATGGTTTGTGTTATAATATGGGATTAATATAACCTGGGGTTAGTTCTATGGTTTGTTTTATAGTACAGGATTAAAACAACCTGGGGTTAGTTGTATGGTTTGTTTTATAGTACGGGATTAAAATAACCTGGGATTAATTCTATGGCTTGTTTTATAGTACGGGATTAATATAACCTGGGGTTAGTTCTATGGTTTGTGTTATAATATTGGATTAATATAACCTGGGGTTAGTTCTATGGTTTGTGTTATAATATGGGATTAATATAACCTGGGGTTAGTTCTATGGTTTGTTTTATAGTATGGGATTAATATAACCTGGGGTTAGTTCTATGGTTTGTTTTATAGTATGGGATTAATATAACCTGGGGTTAATTCATCCTGGGGTTAATTTTATGGTTTGTTTAAAGCATGAGGTTAATATAACCTGCCATTATTTGTCCCTTTCGTTTTATAGCAGGGGTTTATATAACTTGAGGTTGTTTCTACAATTAATTTCATGCCAAATAAAAGCAGTTAATGTTTTGGCTGTTTGAAGCTTGAAGTACAGTTCAAAATGACCGTATCCCTCTAAAAACCTCACTAGAGTGCATATGTGAATATGTACTGCCATATCTACATAGTACATTAGTTTAAGGGTATATGCTACAGTAGAATATGCAGCAAGCCCAGCAGATAAAACGGTGTTTAACCCCATTAGACTGCAGTGATGTTCATATCTGAGAGAAAATTAATTTCCCTCTCACATTAAATTTATTGCAAAAGGTTAAAGACCGATAGCAAAAGTCAACCAATTTAGAAGCTTAATTAGTTACCATAAAAGTGTTAAATCCATGCTCGTGTTTTAATCACTGAGGGAGACCAATTCCAGAGTCCAATTTTATGCAAACCGCAAATCAAGTATAGGTCAAGTCGATTAAAATTTTACAGTCAGCACAAAAAAAGACAGGAGTTTGAGAAAGTGTGAGTGAACATTGCGGGTTAAACGTCTCGTCCGAGTTCATCCTCCCACAGATTCCTCAGAAGCCTGAGAAACAAAATATGTTTTCCAATATTGTGTGTCACTCTTTACCTTTATTACAGCTTCCATTCTTTGCAGGGGACCCACTTTTCTCCTTAGTCATGTCCAAGTCCACCCACTAGCTAGACACAATGCTGACAAGCTGGGAGGGTGAAGACCTCTAAGATACGTGAAGCACCAGCTCATATTTGCAAACTCCTACTAATGCAACATCACTGGACAGCTCAGCCTAGCAACACCTTAGCAACAATCTGAGATATCCTTGCAATATCCTAGCAACAAACTAGGTGCTAAATGGGATAACATACTAATGGCTTAGCAACATCTTAGCAACCTGGGACAACCTTGCAATATGCTAGGAACAACCTAGCAATTACATGAGATGGGATACCAGTGGCCTAGCAATGCCGTAGCAACCACCTGGGATAACCTAGCAATATCCTAGCAACAACGTAGCAAATAAATGAGAACATACTAATGGCCTAGCAACAACTTAGCACCTACCTGGGATGCTGTAGTAGGTGCCTAGCTACACCCAAACAGCATCTTAGCATCCACCTGGAAAATCATCCCAATGGCCTTGCAACACCTTAGCAACCACTTATGGTAACATAGTAATGGCCGAGCAACACCTTAGCAACCACTTGGGACGACTTAGTAACGACCAAGCAACACCTTGGGAACAACCTTGGAAATCATACCAATGGCCTAGCAGCACCTTAGCAACTACTTAGGATGACATTGTAACAGCAAAGCAACACCTTAGCAACCACCTGGCATGTCATACCAATTGCCTAGCAACACCTTAGCAACCACTTAGAAAGCATAGGAATAGCTAAGCAATACGTTAGCAACCACCTGGCATATCATACCAATTGCCTAGCAACACCTTAGCAACCACCTGAGAAATCGTACCAATGGCCTAGCAACACCTTAGCAACCACTTAGAACATAGCAATAGCCAAGCAATACGTTAGCAACCACCTGGCATATCATACCAATTGCCTAGCAACACCTTAGCAACCACCTGAGAAATCACACAAATGGCCTAGCAACACCTTAGCAACCACTTAGAACATAGCAATAGCCAAGCAATACCTTAACAACCACCTGGAATATCATACTAATGGCCTAACAACACCTTAGCAACCACTCAGGATAACATGGTAACAGCCAAGCAACAACCTGGCAACCACTTAGGAAATCATAGCAATGGCCTAGAAACACCTTAGTAAACACTTAGGAGAACCACCTGGGATATTCTACCAAATTTCACAGGTATGATGCACACATCACAGGCAACACAATGCTTGTCACATACTTGTGAACATGGCGTAACATGACCTATAGCATTCATCAGTGGTCAGTTTCTGACTACAGCACTGCTTGTGGCTGTATATTTTTGAATGGGTGGCCACTCTCAACCTAGCAGGGACACCAATGGCATACAAAACCCCAGCTGCAGTGTCCATTACGTGTCCATTACTGTATTCCAGCTGCCTAGAAATTGTAGCTTCTGTATTCCTACGGGGCACAGCGCACCGCACTTCGCCTCTAAAGCGACCTCTCTTTTACACGTTTCTGAAGACTGTCTGAACAGCAGAAAGCTTTTATGAAATCTACTGTCTTCAGATTGTAGAAGCAATGCATGATCAAAATTGCTCGCCTGTCTTGACCAATGTTCAGGATCAGTGAGCCATGACATCACAACCCAAACCGATCCCTATCCAATGAACGGATGTTGTTATACCCTGACGAGCGGGCTCTAAACCAATCACAGCAGAGCGTCCTTCGAGGGCTGACAGCTGTGTATGATTGCTTTTGACAGAGTTAATTCACTAAAACACATAGCAAGGTCATGCATTTGCGGCCTTTGAATGTTAAACAAGATCCCCCCATGGGGGGAGTCTTACATAAAGTTAATTAATTTTTCAAAGCAATCATTCATATTTTACAGCCTGGCTTGTAGGATTTGGTGTTGCAATTACCCGCAATGGTTGATACGTGTGGGCAGGACGGGGGGTGGGGGTTGAGGGGGATGGGGGGTGTTTGAGCGTCCGCTAAATATTTTTGTCTAAACATCTGTGCGCTGTCACGTTGCTGAACTTTCTAGAACCATGAGCTGAAGCGCTCCACTGTGTGTAAACACGGCAGGCAGATTCCATGAAATCACTTCAAATGGCCTCCCAGTCTGACCACACGCTAATTTTAAGGTTCTCAAAAATGCGAACATCGCTAATAACAGTTTGTAAAGCAAGCTGGTTAGCAGAAGCAAACCATAGGCTATAAATGCCTCTACAATAATGCTAATTTCTGCTAGCACCTCTAAGGGATTTCCAGTACTATGCACCTAACTTTGTTAATGTGCCTTAACTTTGGCTGTTCCAGATGTAAACATATAGTTTACGTTGCAGCAGTTCTACAGTGAATCTTTCAAAAAACAGTCCTACCATAGAGCTGTTGCCCCTGTTTTCCCTTCCAAACAACCACCAGAAACCTGCTAAGAGAGTGGCTAAGGGACATATCTAGAACTTCCAGAAAGCCTAGAGTGACATTATTGTCTTCCGAAATTGGTCACTCACAGTTTCCACAAAAACTGGGAGGGTAAACAACTCTGAGACCCTTGAAGCAACATATCATTTTGCAAATGCCCACTAATGCAACATCATTGGACAGCTCAGCTTAACAATTCCTTAGCGACCACCTGGGATAACCTAGCAACATCCAAGCAACAATCTAGCAACTGCATAGGATAATATACTAATGGACTAGCAACAACTTAACCACCACCTGGGATAACCTAGCAATATCCTGGCAACAACTTAGCAACTAAATGGGACAACTTACTAATGGCCTAGCAGCAACTTAGCAACCACCTGGGATAACCAAGTAATATCCTAGCAACAACTTAGCAACTAAATGGGACAACTTACTAATGGCCTAGCAGCAACTTAGCAACCACCTGGCATAACCTAGCAATATCCTAGCAACAACCTAGCAACTACATTGGATAACATACTAATAGCCTAGCAACACCTTGGCAACCACCGGGGAAGCCATAAGTGACGTCTCATGATGTTGTGATGTATCTCAAACTTCTGGAGAGTCTAGAGTGACATAGTTTTCTCACAACACTGGTCATTCGAAAGTTTCTATCCACAAAAATGCTTTGTTTCCACACAAAAATGTAAAAATATGAAATAAACCTATTGCTATAAAGTATGTGCGGAAATATTAACAGAGGTAGAACAAGCCATCTAGCACTGACTAAGACTGTCAATGCTAACTGTTCTCCGTCAACATTCACTTAATGTTAGCCACATTAGCATTGCTAGGCACTCCTTTACTACTTTCCTGTCGATCCTGAATGCTGCTACCTCTAGCTGTCATGGTCAAGCCTTTGCAGGTCAAGTGCTGGTTTAACTGGTCACCCAAGCATGGTCAACTGGTTGACCAGCACATCAGCATTCCAAACACATGCTAGTTTCTCTGGCAGGGGATTTATTACCCAAATGCAATCACTCCTTTTCGCCAATCATTAACATCTGCTTTATGACCCATTTTCTAGACATCGAATGAGACATTCACTGCACTGTACCACCTTTTCTCAATCTATGAACCCTGTCACACACCCTGCAGGTATTTATAGCCCAATCATCCTCGTGCAATGCCACCTGCAGGAGCCTGAAGTTACTACTACCTTAAACATGCAAGGTGAATAATTCTTTGACCTTGGAGCTTATTTATTACTATTATTTATTTCTCACTATAATACCCAGCATGCAATGGTGCAAATATGTATTATAGCTACTGAGCTATAATATGAAAATTACAAGCCTTAGTATTTCAAACAGCCTAGAATTCATTGTATCAGAATTCAATGCATCAGCCAAAATCACATAGTCATCCATATTCAAATAATGTCAAACACACAAACTTTAGAAGTGTTGATTTAAACATTCATTAACATGTTATAAGGTGCTTATGCAAGAGGGTATTAATGTGTAATGACACCCTTCTAGTAAAACGTTACCAAAAAAAAAATCAACGGTAATATTATTTGCATTCGTTTAGTCGTGTCTGAAGTGGCAGGACAAGAAGATTGACATGCTTTTGTGGATAAGATATGGGCTCCTCCAATATCCAGATAAGTGCGATGTAAAGTACAAGATCTTCCGGATCTTAAAGAGCAGCGTACGCCAGGAGCATAAAAATTAAGCGCATGAAAAGTGGAAATCTGATTTCACCGTCTGTGTGAAGGCAGCGTTCTCGGGATCAGATCTCAGCCTGTTGACTGAGGAGGAGAGCGGAAAAGACCCGCAGCTCTTTCAGACTGGGCTCAGACTAGCCTATATATTCCTTGATCTCAGAGCCTGTCAGCTTTTGACAGGGTTTTTTGTAATCAGACAAGAGCTGTCTGTGTGGCTCCGAGCCATCTTTTGGAAGATCACACTGAATTTATAGGAGACATCCTCATGCTCTGTTCACCCGCCTTAGTAAATGTGAAGGAGGAATGGGCTGTTTACCAACTCCAAAAGACATTCCTGCTTGTGTAAACATGCGTCAGCGAGGCTGAAATAGTGCCACGTAAAGCACCGAAGGAACAGAAGGTAGACACTACACCGGTCAACATGCTGTCCCCTGAATAAAACCCAAATCCAAATCACTAACTACCAAAAACTACCACCACCATGTTTCTACACGCACTGTTCATTTGTGCACATCAGCTCCATGTAGGAACACTTTGTAGTACAGTTACAGACGGTTGTCCCCTGTTCCTCAATGATCAGGACCCCGTTGGGTCATTCACGGTACTGCTGGCGCAGTGGTGGTGCGAGTGGATCAGACACAGCAGTGAGTTTTTGCATGCCTGGCCTGAGAACCAGCAGCCAACAGCGTCCTGTGACCACTGATGAAGGACTAGAGGATGACCAACACAAACTGTGCAGCAGCAGATGAGCTGTTGTCTCTGACTTTACATCTACAAGGTGGACCAGCAAGGTAGGAGTGGACAGCGAGTGACGCACTGTGTAAAAACTCCAGCCGCACTGCTGTATCCAATCCACTGACATGGTACCACCACGTCAGTGCTGAGAATGCCCCACCACCCAAGTAACACCTGGGGGTCCTGAGCATTGAAGAACAGGGTAAAAGGGTTGGACTTTCCAAATATCTTCAGCTGGATCTCCTGAAAGACGAACAAGCTGTATCTGATGGCCTCTGGACTGGAAATAAGCTTAAGTGACCCTTAAGTGACCCTACGATGGAGAAACTTCACCTCCGCATTTGACCCATCCGTGCGGTGAAACACCACACATACATTAGTGAACACACACACTAGGGGGCAGTGAGCACACTTTCCCGGAGCGGTGGGCAGCCCTATCCACAGCGCCCGGGGAGCAGTTGGGGGTTGGGCGCCTTGGTTCAGGGCCACAAGGCTGGTTCCCTAACCTCCAGCCCTCGACCGACCCCCAAATTAAACACACGAAAGGTGGTCTCTACCCTGGTTTTACTCTATGATCTACCTGTGTTTGTAGTGTCCTCTGGCGGTGTTTTCGTCCCCCCCGGCCTGTTTTTATCTTTTATAGCTTATCGACACCGGCCCCCTCCGGAGTGATGAACACATCTGCCGAGAGGGAAATCAATGCAGGGTGAATCACGCAGCGACAGAATGCACAGCCTGTGGAGAGCGAACGAGGGGGACGCCGAGACGCTCACGCACACACACTTACTTCAAACATGCATCACTGGATTTAAGGCTTATCTATAAAGACCACTGTAGTCCTAGTTTATTTCTCTCTCTCTCTCTATGTCCTCCTGTCTGTCTCTCGTCCTTTATCCCCCCAGAACCACCCATAAGAGATCTGTTCAAATGCTCTTTTGCCAGGGTGGTGCATGTATTATACCTTACAGACATAGAAGACTGATGGTGGAGGCCACTCGTTTTGACAGCACATATGGGAACACGGCTGTAACCGTGGCGACACAGCGGTAACCGTGGGGCAATAATGAATCTGACAGGCTTCATCATGATCATTGACATTATCTGATCTGCAAAGGTCATGGGAATAAAAGGGTGTGCATGCATACAATTTTCAATACAGTATTCATATATTAACGGGTCATTTTTAAGGATTTCTTTACCGGAACCAGGGGTCGCCATGACTACAGCACAAATATAGCCATTACATTGCCATCCAAAACCACCAGTGAACCTACATGTATCTTCTGAGCTTAATATGGAATATTTATGGTAAAATAGTGGTGAATCTCAAAATAAATGCACTTTCTCTGGTTTTCTTGGGACTATTTGGTCTCACAACAATCCGCATATGATGTATCCCTCCACCATGAATGAATTTAAAGGCCAAAAGCTTCTCAAGACTGGCAGAAAATAGTGTCTCGGTCATCAGGCAGTGGATTCATAACCATTTCTTGTAGTAACTTTCTGTGAGGGAGCTTTTAGAGGTGGACGTCTGGTTCCCATCACCACCACTGTGAACAATTCTGACTCGTTAAGTTTCTCTAGAGCATTTCGCATCAAACCGAGGCAAATTTAATGCTTTGACTTTTAATATACAAAACATAATTCCACAATATCACTAATAAAGCTGCCTATTTGGGCCATAGATGTCAAAACTTGGTCAAAAACAAAAGGGAAAAAACTAATCTCTATAATGAGGTTCATTTCTGCTAGCACCCCTATGGGACTGTAGTTAGCAGCAGTTCAAATGAGCATTTTTTGGTCATTCCAAATGAAACACGGAAATTTGAAGAGTGTAAAACATTCATCTTTCATCTGTAGCTTACAATAGACCTACTGTATCTTGTAGGAGTTTAACAGTGATTCTTTCAGTAGTAGAGCTGCCGCCACATTTGCCTTTCCTAACAATCAACCGAAACCTGGTTAAACTAGGACTTATATTCAGTCAGTGATGTATCTAGAACTCCTAGAGTGACGTTTTGCTCCCACCTATTCAAAAAACGTGGAATAATTTCTCATATTACTAATTTGTCACTTTATTTCCAAGGAAAATTTGAAATGCAGATTAAAATATGTGAAAATAGACAACAGAAGGTTCTTTCAGAGGTTATTTTCACTATTTTAAGGGCTTCAAACTAACTAAATATTTTGCCACTTTTATAGATATTGTAAACATATTAGCATCACCAGTAATTGCCAGTCCAGATGTAATGTTTGATGTCATGAGAGATTATGGCACATGCCAATTTTTGAGAAGTAATCTCTACTTAGCTGTCTTGGCGACAATTAGTCACTTCAACTGACAATGCCATGACACGTATATGACAAATTTTGAATTTGTGCAATTTTTTTTTCACCCAAATACTGCTAAAAGAGTTTTTAACATTACAATGAGTGGAATAGTAGGATATCGCTAAAGCTGAAATACGAAAAATAAAACTTTTTTTTTTTTAATTTATGGTGTTATATCAAGAAATAATTGGTCCTATAGAGGGTCCAATCATGGCGCATAGCATTTCAATTGTATTCGACGTTCTGAAATGCCTGATGCATTTGGACAACGTGCCTCCAGAAGTGTCTGGTGTCTTTGCGTTCCTAGATTCAAAGTGGACGTGGTCTGAGATTTCAGCCCTTGTTACGTGGGCCCATTGCTTGTCCTGCCCGGCGCTTTGCGCTCCAAACAACGCGGCCAGCAATTTGAAGCAAAAATGGGTTATATCTCTCGATCACGGCAGCCAACGTCATCGAAAATTTCTTCGTAACGCAGTGGATAGTGTAGTGGATGGGAGCCAGGCTTACTAGGATTTCTTTCTGCCAAAGTTTCATCAATGCGCATGACATTTGCAAAACATTTGGATGGAACCCCGGCTGGAGTCGCGTAGCAGGATTTAAGTGAAGTGTCACCGAAAGTTCTTACTGCACTCTGGCTTCTGCTCTGGCTCTGAAGAGGTCACGCACATTTCAGGCGCGTGGAACTCTGGAAGTTAAGACTCTATCCTGCTAGTGCAGCACGCTAGAAGTAACCTGTAAGCTCGCTCTCTCTCTCGCTCTCTCTCTCTCTCTCTCTCTCTCATCTGTAATCCTCTAAACTGCTAACCCTGTTAAAGCACTGCACCACTGCAGCGTTCCAGTCCTCGGAGAGACCGGGCTCAAAACAGGCCTCGCCATTTCAGAACGGTAAACAAACCGCTATTGATCCATCTGGAGGATTGGCAGCAGTCAGCAACTTTATCAACACAGGAGAGAGAGGGGGAAAGAGAGACTAAGGAGGGGGGGAGAGAGAGAGAGAGAGAGAGAGAGAGAGAGAGAGAGAGAGAGAGAGAGAGAGAGAGAGATTCAATTGTGTTCTGATGATGGATGCACCTGTCTGCGAACAGCAAATACCAACATCATCAGGGGCACCAAGGACGGGGTGGGGGGAACTCGTCAGAAAAGGAACCGCATCCACCCCGACGATCGCATGCTAATTCAAACCGCCTGAGGAGCCAACCCTATTATTTTTATTGTAATTTTTTTTAGGAGGAGTCCCACTTCACCAGCCCTGCAAGACTTTCACTGCTTCAGTTCCTGCGCAGTAAACCGCCAGTTCACCACTGAAAATCTGATTTCCCCAAATTGCCCCTCCTTTAGGTACAAGGCTAATAGGCCATATACCCCAATTATGCAACATGTACATGCAAACTGCCAGTGCTACTTGGTGGGCTGTAAGCTCGCACTGTGCTTTGAGCTGTGATGCTATCCTGAAGGTACAGCTCCATATTTCTCCCAGTGTAAAAGGTTTAAAGCGAAAGTTCAGTGGCAAAACTCAACCATCTCACCACGTTCCCCTTTACTCCAAATGTAGCCAAGCAGCCAAGAGTTGTTTGCTTCATTAGTTCTGTCTTTGAGCTGTAAAGCTAATGTAGCTAAAAAGTAATGGAAACTCATTTCCCCTCCAATTAGCATCTGTCAAACAGCCAGTGCTAATTGGTGGGCTGTTAGCTCTTATTGTGTGTTGCGTTGTAATCGTGAACGTATGGCTCGGTATTTCTCCCACTGTAAAAGATTTCGAGCGATAGGTGAGCAAAGCTCTCGATGTCCCCCAACGTAGTCGACGAGCCAAGACATGTAGCTTTGCCCTCAAGCCATGCGGCTAACGTAGCTAAGAAGTAATGGAAGCTCACACTCCACCGATTAGCATAGCTCAAAGTCTACAAAGAGTGTTCTGAGTGTGATGTAAGACTTTGTCCCCAGGTTAAGAGGTTTAAAGCGAAAGTTCAGTGGCAAAAATCGAACAATTACAAAGTTTGCAACGTTCCCTTTAGTCCAAACGTAGCCAATCAGCCAAGGCACGTTTGTTTCAGTAGTTCTGCCCTGGAGCAACAAGGCTAATGTAGCTAACAAGTAATGGAAGCTCACAGCAAACCAAACTGCCAGTGCTAATTGGTGGGCTGTAGACTCGCACCGTGTGTTGAGGGGCTATGTAAGGTACAGTTCAGTGCTTTTCCTAGTGTGAGAGGTTTAAAGCGATAGTTCACAGTCTAATCCATCAGCTAAGACAAGTTTGGTTCCGTAGCTTTGCTCTTGAGCAAGGAGGATAACGTTGCTAAGAAGTAATGGAAGATTATACCCCACCGATTAGCATCAAGCTAAAGGAGCAATACCATGTCTTTCCTGATTGGTATTAGGGTCAAGGGTTTCTTTTGCCAAACTATCGCTTTAATTCAGCCTTGGCGGTGCTCACGGGGGCACAGAGCACTTAATAAAGCCCCCCTACCACGCCGCTGCAGATTGATTGCGGCTCCCCCGGGTTTAGCAGCGGAGTGACGGCCGGTGTGGTCAGAGCCGTAATGAGCTCCCACTGAGCTCCTTCATTACAGAGTGACTGCGAGGCCGATAGCCCATTTCTAATAATCATATGGTAATGAGCGCTTAGCCATCGGCCGGACCAGCGGACAAGAGCGTGGCTTTCTGCTCCTTTAACTTCGGTTCTCTTTTCTTTGGCAGCCGGCGCTGGTGGGGGGAGACAGGAGAGAGGAGAGAGAGAGAGAGAGAAAAAAAAGAAAGAACATAGGGAAAAGAGGGAAAGACAGACAAAGAGGTGGACAGAGGCTGGGTCAAGGATGGAAAAGGGAGAGAGAGCACAGCATGGAATGAGAGAGGTGGGCAGAAACATGAAGGGAAAGAAGACTAAATGGAGAGAGAAAGAGAAAATGAAAGACAAAGATAAAATGAGGAGAGAGAGAGAGAGAGAGAGAGAGAGAGAGAGAGAGAGAGAGAGAGAGAGAGAGGGAGGGAGGAAGTGAGAGTGAGAGGAAGGGAGAAAGAAAATGAAAAGAATTTCAGAAATAAATGAGATAGAAAAAGAGAGGCAGGTAGACAATTAGAGAAGTCAAAGAAAAAGAATAATAGCATCAAAAGAAAGAGAAAGAAGCAAGAATGATAGGGAAGGAGAGACAGACAGAGAGAGACAGAGAGAGAAAAAAAAAGAGAGAGACAGAGAGAGAGGGAGAGACAGAGAGAGACAAAGAGAGAGGGAGAGACAGAGGCAGAGAGAGAGAGAGACAGAGGGACAGAGAGAGAGAAAGAGACACGGAGAGAGAAAGAGAGACCGAGGCAGACCGAGAAAGAGAGACAGAGAGAGACAGAGAAAGAGAAAGACACAGAGAGAGAGAGAGAGAGACAGAGAAAGAGAAAGACACAGAGAGAAAAAGATAGAGAGACAGAGAGAGAGACAGAAAGACAGAGAGAAAGAGAGAGAAAGAGAGACCGAGGCAGACCGAGAAAGAGAGACAGAGAGAGACAGAGAAAGACACAGAGAGAGAGAGAGACAGAAAGACAGAGAGAGAAAGAGAGAGAGAGAGAGAGAGACGGAGGCAGAGAGAAATAGAGAGACAGAGAGAGAGAGAGACAGAGAGAGAGAGAGACAGAAAGACAGTCCACCTGAGTACAGTGACTGATCTGAGACTGAGGACCACCCTGACGAGGTACAGACTCAGTCAGCACAGTCTGGCTGTCGAGATCGGCAGGCACAGGAGATCCTGGCTGCCTCAGGAAAAAAGAACATGCCAGCAGTGCGAACTGGATAAAACAGAGACAGAGCTGCACTTCCTGACCGAGCGCCCGGAATTCACGGAGATCCACAAAGAGTTCTTTACAAAAATCAGCAACAAACATCCCACATTTCCCAGCCGGTCTCACACAGAGACGCTGCCGTATCTGTTAGGGGAGCACAGAGAGAGGGTAATACACGCTGACCTGCCACCGGAAGAGGGACAGCGTGTGACCATGTCTCATACACACACACACACACACACACACACACACACACACACACACACACACACACACACACACACACCCCTATACAGACACACACACACACACACACACACCCCTATACAGACACACACACACACACACCTATACAGACACACACACACACACACACACACACACACACCCCTATACAGACACACACACACACACACCTATACAGACACACACACACACACACACACACACACACACACACACACACACCCCTATACAGACACACAAACACACACACCTATACAGACACACACACACACACACACACACACCTATACC
>NC_051226.1:35049498-35099498 GCF_015220715.1 Pygocentrus nattereri | reverse complement strand
TCACTTCAAAATCACACTTTTTGCCACAAATGCGTGTGTTCTAATAAACATGCCACTGTTGTCAGAAGAAAACCTCGTATCTGCGTTTTTGACGTTTTTCAGCTTTTCACAAAATTTGAAAGAACCTGCTCCTCTTTACATTGTGTGTAAGTTTCATGATGAATGGACCAAAAGAAATGGCCCAAAATTGCTTGGAAAGACGTCTGGTTCCATTGACTTCCATTAAAAGCAAAGTAAGTTTTTTCCTTCTCCTGTAAAGTTAACATTTTGGAGATACGAGGTTTTCTTCCGACGACAGCGATGTGGTGATTTTATGCATGTACAACTGTTCAAAGCTGTGTTTGTTAGTCGAGTACTGGCTAAAGTTTTGACTCACGCTCATAATGAGCTAAAATTGTCATGACTGAAACATTGGAAACGAATGGAACATTCGGTCCTTAATTTTAATCAAATGAACATAATTAAGTCATGGGGTCACTCAAAGCAAAAGAAAAGTCCCAAATGTGTTTCAAACTCTGACGTGGAAACAATTCGGTAGAATAATTCATAAACAATGTAAATATTCTGCATATGCGACTGCAATCCTGCACCAGGAATACAGCGCAAATCTCACACGCAAGAAATTCAAGCATTCATCTCAGCTTTTATGCTTGTAACACCTCCCCCAACACACACACTGTCCTTCTATCCACCACCTGCTTTCACTCCACTCACACAGGTCCCTATAACAGCATCCCTAACAAACATAAACAAGCAGACGCTGTTTAGCACCTCGTTACTTCACAAGCTTATTAGGCACAGCCCATCAGCCTGGGGAGAGTTAACGAGGCGCCGCGCTCGTTAGACCGCCGGCCTATCAGATGCCCAGAGGGGGGGGTGGGTGGGCTAGAGTGTCCGGGATGCTTCCAGAAGTGATGCTGACTTTATGTTCTATCAGAATTATTGTTAACCCTTCTGGATTCCCTATCGAGACCCCAGGGGGCCTTAAGCACCTCTGCCCCATTGCCTTCAGACTTTACAAGTGCCCTTTAGGTCAGCATGTATAATAACCGTGTCCACTCTTCAAGATCAGTCTCAGCTCAGCTCGTGGAACAGTGCTTGCGGGTCAACTCGGTTTTCCCTGAGCTTCTTTGCTCTTGGGCGCCCCCTCTGGTGCGGCACCTATGGAGATTTTATCTGGGTAAATCTGACCTGATGGATAAAGTCCTTATTTGTCTTTCGTTTAAATGTAGGAATGTGTATTTAGCCAACTTAATTAAGCAGTAAAAATATGAATCTTTTTCCATATCAAATCATAAATATTTACTGTTCCAAATGAGATGGTACCTTACCGAAACTGTAGCATCAAGAAAACCCGTACAGCTAAAATCAGACCCTGAATATTCTGTAATGACATCCAGGTGCATACCCTCCATACCCCTTCACTCAGTCACTTGACTGAGTGTACAATATACAGTATGCAAGGAGCGTGGCAAAAATTCAGTCAAAAGGGTAATTTCAAAGGGGCTTTGGCTACCACGGTCACCAGATCTGACACCAGACTTCGCCCTTTGGGAAGAATACTCAAAGGAAAAGTCTATTGGAACAAGCCTCACAAGAAGATTTGGAAGAAAAAACCCAATGTAAAAATTGCTGCTATTCCCCCCGATAGGCTTGCCAATATGCTCAGGAATGTGGAGCATCGCATCAAAATATGTCTGGCAGAAAACGGAAATCACTTCTAGCTTTGCATGCAATGCAACAGATTACACATATGTCAAGAAATGTAGCATATTTTATTGATTCAGTTTGCTTCATCCTAACAGGAGTTACAACAGAATATTCAGGGCTTCTTTCGAGTGACTGTCCCTATACTATATTATAGTATAAGATATATTAAACAAGTTTTGAGCATTTGAGCAAGACTACCTCTCTGGTAGAATTGTGAAATTGTACCATGTGGATGAATATTTTGTAATGTGAGTTGGCACCAATGATGGCCGCAGGAGGCGGCAGGAAGGACGAAGCCCGGTGAGGATGGAAAACCGCGAGTAAGTGGGTGACGATATGTGAATCCGAGGGATGTGAGTGATAGCGAGAGGAGGACGTCAGCTGCCAGAGAGGTGCAAGGCATGAAGGGGGGATGCAAGTCCCAAACTAGACCTCACGTTCGATCCAGGCGCCTGAGATGTGGAGCGGGGGCAGTGACAGGGAGGTGGAACAACGAGCTCTCGTTCCCTCTTGGCTCAGTTACCCTTGTTAAAAAGAGCAGAGAGGGAACAGAGAGAGGGAAGAGAGGGACAAGCAGCAGCAGCAGCAGTGGCGACAGAGTGAAGACTAAAGACCTGATAAGCTTGAGTAAAAAAAAAAAGAAATGAAAGGTCTAGTTTGAAGACACTGAAAAGTGGATGGCATAGCTTTGGTTTTGGTTTAATTGTTCGGGTTTGTTTAGAGTGAAAAATAAGGTAAAACGGCTGCTGCAACCTTGAGCTCTGCCTCCAGCATCCTCCTTGAATCTGGGGTAGTGGATGATGTGCTTCAGATCCCTTCCCCAAGGGGATGATGATTTGAACGGTTGCAAGGCCGTTCAAAGCAAACTCAGTTGGTGTGACGTTAATTTGTAAAGATGTCTGACGTGGTCTGAGAAACTTTTTATCCCCACTCAGCAATGCGATTTTTTCAATTTTAACAAAAAATCTTTCATTGCACATCCTTCGCATCGAAAAACTTGGTGACATTTTGAGGGAAAAACTCGAGTATAGGTTTGAAATATTTATGCTTCACACAGGCTGAGAAGGCAACAATTTTCCAAAATGTTGTTTATTTCTCCCTCAAAGAAAACTACTTCTGCTGGCAAAATGTAGGTTTCTTGATGAACAGGAGTGGAGACTTGTCAAGAAAAAAGAAATTTAATATGTGCATCTCTGTACCAAGCAAGTCTGACTAAGCTTACAAAACAATGGACTTAAGTAGTCAACCGTGTAAGCCACACCTTCTTGTTCTCCTTTTGTCTAAACAGCCCAGAAACCTCCCTACTTGATGGGCAACAGCCTCTACCTTTGTAATTAAAATAGAGGTGTTGCGGCCCACAAGGAATTCACAGCCTCCCCCATCTAGGAGCCAGGATGTCTCTGAGATATCCCTTCAACAAATGGCATTGCTAGATTGGGGAGCTACAGATAACTAGATGTAAAATAGGCTAACCATTGGAGGTTGTTACAGGACAAAGGGACTGCTCTCCACAGCCCCCACACATCACCCAAGAGAGACATACAAAATTCAAACAAGATTAACACAAAAGACAGGGGAACAAAAAGAAGGTTAATAAGGAGAAGTTACAAAGCTAATAAAAGCAAATAAAGTAAAATAGTATTTAACACTACCTTATTTGCGTATTTGGGCATTGTGAGCTCTTTGGTACTGAAGTCCACCCACTAGTCCTATAGGGGGCCAAACGTGGGCAGGAAATGGCTTAAATGTGATTTGATTAAACCTGGAATTATTTTTCTGTTCATTTACCGTTGGAGGACAAGGCAGGGTTGAAGGTCAGGGTGTGATGCTTCCCCAGGAGATGGAAGTTAATACTGCAGGGAATATTTATGTTGCAGCACATGCTGAACATACAGGTACAGGCCTGAAAACAAGGCCAGAATCGCAATGAGCCACACAGACAAGCTAAGGCAGACGCCCAAAGGCTGTGAGACGCTGACATGTTTCATCAAGCAATGTGTCACCTTCACCTCGTACCAGCATGCAGACGAAGCAGGAATGACACCGGAAAGGAGGGAAAGTGTATATATAGGACCATCTGTGTGAGTGAGAGAGAGCTGAGAAAGGAAGAAGAGACTGTACGGGAATGAATATTTGCCTGCAAATGTTTGTGTTCCTGTATTTAGCTCTTTGTGAGGATCCAATGTCCTCATAATGATAGAAAGGCAACTGTTATTTTTTATTTAATAAGAAAATCAAAAGTATAAGAGCCAAAATGTTGCCTTTTGGTTACTGAGATTTAGTTTCAGAGAATGGTTTAGCAAAAGATATCAAATTTACACAGTTTTCCAGCAGATGTGTCACTCACCCAAGACATGTTTGGTGTCATGGTTTGGCATCTGCCTGTCCCCTGGGCCCCAATTATGGTTGCGAGAGCTGGCAGGAAGGTGGAGTCTGAGCTCCAAGCAAGGATGAAGCCCAGAGAGGACGGCACGGAGAGAAGACCCACGAGTGGTCCAGAACACCTCCGAGGGACGCAAGTGATGGAGGAGGATGGCAGCTGCCTGAGAGGATAAGACGATGATGACCGTCACAAGAGGCACAAAGGTGGCCCTCTACAGCCCGGGCCCCACCTCCTGTACCACAGCTTGGCCACCTGGGTCAAACGTGAGGTGTAGTAAAGCAGCCTCACTGCGGAACAGGTGGTGGGTCCGCCGTCCTTGCTTCCAGTTCGGGCCCACAGTCCTCGCCACGCTTGGTCCTCGTTCAGAGTTTGGGCCATACATTTCGCCTGGCTCTCAGCCATCATGGGAGCCAGAGGTTGGGTGCATTTAAAAGCACAGAAGCCCACCGGCTCTTCAAGTCAGGATGGGATTGGTCCAAAATCAGCTCATTAATGCTCATGTGAACAATTCTAGCTTTTAGAGAACTTTAGCTGATGTTAACAGCCGAGAGATAAACAGTCATCCCGTAGTGGAGCTGCAGACCGCCGGTATAACTTTACTCTCCGTTTCTGATTTAAATGGCGTTTGAATAGAGAAACATAGACGTTAAATATCAGACTGAATGTTGTGGCTCGGAAAACGAGGTTGTGATTCGACAGACGTGATTCTGTAAGTTTTCTAGTGTAGTTAGTTCAGAGCTCACCTCTAGTCCTGAAACCTCTGCACTGCATCACTGTGGTTTCCTGGTTATAATACCTGATATTTTTCAGCTACTTAACCCCATCTTGAGCTGAATGAGGAGTGAACAGCAGAGAGAAAGACTAAACTATACAGTGCAGGGGCTCCAAGCCTGGAGTCTGAAAACACTGATAATCAGTTTGGGATCCTTCCAACTCATCCCAAAGGTATTGGATGGAGCTCCATCACTCCAGAGAACACAGTTCTGGTCCACAGCCACAAATGCTGCGGTCTTTAAACCCCTGCAGCCCATGCCTGACATTGGAGATGGTGCCCTTAGGTTCACGTACTGCTGCTCCAGAGCGTCCCAAAGCAATTTCCCATTGGTCTGTGCTTTTCTATGGAGACACTCGGGATACTTTTAGACGTGTATGTACAGAGTTTCCACCTGTAATCACATGACCTCTCTGACCCATTGTTGTAAAGCATCCACTGAGTCCCCTACTGGTGGGGGGTCCAAAGAGGTTTGCTTAAGGCCCCATTCAAAAAAAGCAAAAAAAGCAAGCAAATTTATTTTTCTATGATAGAGCCCATTACTAGCCGATTATAAGAGTGGGTGATGGTCAGATGCTGACCATGGCTCTCTCTCTCTCTCTCTGATCCTCAGAGAAGAGCTAACGGAGAAAAGCTAAATAGAATCCACAGTCCAGTGAGTTTGTGGGGATTTGTGGGGGATTAATGAGCTGCCAGCCCTACTGTCAACATGCAGGAGAGAGCAATCTCTTACACACGCACACACGCGCACACGCACGCACGCACACACACACACACACACAAACATACACACACACACACATACGTTTTCCCACCTCTTCCACTCCAATACCTCTGCTACAAACTGGCTGCAGCAACAACATGCTGCATCACTTCAGTGGGAATGGAAGGGGCTTAACTGCTCTATGCTGAATGGGTGGGGCTTAACTGCTCTATGCTGAATGGGTGGGGCTAAAGTGCTGTAGGCTGAATGGGTGGGGCTAAAGTGCTGTAGACAGAATGGGTGGGGCTAAAGTGCTGTAGGTTGAATGGGTGGGGCTAAACTGTTGTAGCCTTAATGGGCGGGGCTAAACAGCTATAGCCTGAATAGGTGGTGCTAAACAGCTATAGCCTGAATAGGCGGTGCTAAAGTGTTGCAGCCTGAATGGGTGGGGCTAAACTGTTGTAGCCTGAATAGGCGGTGTTAAAGTGCTGTACGCTGGAATGGATGGGGCTAAAGTGCTGTAGCCTAAGAGGGCGGTGCTAAATTGCTGCAGGCTGAATGGGTGGGGCTAGGGTGAATAGGAGGAGCTAAAGTGCTGTAGCCTCAATGGGTGGGGCTAAAGTGTTGTAACACACACACACACACACATTGAGAGACAGTGGAGAGACAGCTACTGAGGGGGGGGGGCAAGACAGATACTGAGAGATGTTGAAAGAGGAAGATGGGGGGAATAGAAAGAGAGATGCTGAAAGAGAGAGATGGTGAGAGATGGAGACTGAAAGAGAGAGATTTAGAGATACTGAGAGAGATCGAGAGACACTGAGAGAGACTTACTGAAAGGGAGAGATAGACAGATTACCTGGTTCTGCTGTGCCACCTACTGCAGAACCTCTCTAGAAAGTGGAGCGGCAAGGTAGGGGTGTCTAACAGAGTGGTCAGGGAGTGGACAGTGAGTGTTGGAAAACCCACCACCTGAATAATACCTGCCCTGTGCGGGTCCTGATGTTTAAAGAACAGACGCAGAGAAACAGATGGACGACAGTCTGTAACTGTAGAACTATAAAGTGAAACTATATGGAGCAGACAAAACGGACCGCGAGTGTAGAAACATGGTGGTGGTAGTTGAATGTTCTCTATGTGCTACTAAGCATTTAGAGTTTCTCTGCCTTTCTGTATCATCACTGCCTCTGCAAAGCAGAACGTTCATTGCATCCTTCTCTGCTCTGAGGTTGGAGATGCTGGGTTTGTGGACAGGTCAGCTCGTGTCGATTCCCCTGAGCGTCTAAATAAACGTGGATATCAGTGGATATGAGTGGCAGTGTGAGAGAGAGCTCACTGTCCAGAGGGGTATTGATCTGTCCAGCAGCTCCAGCAGCACTTTACTCACTCACTGTCAGATTTTCTGTTCAAATATACTGCAGTGATCTAATGGAGGGAGGGAGAGGGAGGTAGAGAGAGAGGGAGACAGAGAGGGAGAGAGAGAAAAGCTGAGGTTGTGCATGTGTATGCCTGTATATATATATCTGTTCTCTCCATCCTCCATCCGTCTCTCTCCATCACTCATTATGTCCTATTTCTCTCTCTTTCTTTCTATCCTACCTCTATCTCTCTTTCTCTTAATTCAACGTAGTTTGAACAGCAATAATTTTCTGTTAGAGTACATGAAAGCAATTTGACACCATGTAGAGAGACATAGAGAGAGAGAGAGAGAGAGAGAGAGAGAAAGAGACAGAGAGAGAGAGACAGAAAGAGAGAAAGAGAGAGAGGAGAGAGAGAGAGACGGAGAGAGAAGGAGACAGAGAGAGAGAGAGAGAGAAAAAAGAAAGAGAGAAAGCAGAAAAGAGTAAGACAGAGAAATAAAATGAAGAGAAAGAAGAGATAGAAAAAGTAGAGAAAGAAAGAAGAGAGAGCATAAGAGCAGAGGGAGACAGGGAAAGACAGTGAAAAGAGAAAGAGAGAGTAGAGAAAAAGAGAGAGAGGGAGAGAGAGAGAAAGAGACTGGAGAAGGAAAGAGAGAAAAAGAGGGGGTAGAGAGTAAATAAAGAAAGAAAGAAAAAGAAAATCACGAGAGCGACGTTCTCCAGATGAAAGCTGAAGTTAAACTCCTCTAAAAGAGACGGTGGAGATGTGTTCGTTAATGAGCTCCTGAGTGCTCAGGCAGTGTGTCTGAGAGCTGCAGTGTGCTGAATCAGGGTCAGTGGACTAAAGGACCAGACTCAATCCTCCTCATAGTGACACAGCACTTTCTCATCCACAGGCCTCCTCAATTCGGGTCAGCTTTCTGACCAAATCTGCTGCTGAAAGAATGTGAGATTTCTCCAGATTTCTCAGCACCTCCTTCACTGGATGAGCTCAAGGGTCAGGGTTAGGGTTAGCAACCACGTGGGATACCACAGATGACACCTAGTAACACCATAGCAATCACCTTGAATACCACAGCAACTTTGTAGCAACTGCCTAGCAACCACTTATGCAGAGATACTGTAGGAAAAACCTAGCAATGCCTGGCCAACACTGTGGATACCACAGCAACCACCTAGCAACAACCCAGCAACCACCTGGGATACCATAGACAGAACCAGCAACACCCTAGCAACCACCTAGTAACACCCTTGCCTCCACCTGGATTACCATAGCAACCACCTAGCAACTGCCTAGCATCCACTTATCCAGAGATATCACAGCAAGAACCTAGCAATGCCCTGCCAACTATCATAGATACCATAGAAGCCATTTAGTAACAACCTAGCAACCACTTTGGATACCACAGCAACTTCTTACCAACAGCCAAGCAACAATTTACCAAGAGATATCATAGCAAGAACTGAATAATGCCCTGCCAGACACCGTGGTTACTATAGCCACCACCTAGTAACACCCTAGCAACCACATGGATTACCATAAACTCAGCCTAGGAACAGACTAGTAACCTCATTGTGTACCATAGCAACTTTGAAGTAACAGCCTAGCACCCACTAATCCAGTGATATCAGCAAAAACCCAGTAATGCCCTGTTAATCACCGTGGATACCACAGCAACCACCCAGTAACAGTCTAGCAACCACCTGCGTTACCACAGAGTCAACGTAGGAAGACGCTAGCAACCACCTTGGATACCACAGCAACAGCTTAACAGTCTCTTAACCAGAGATATCATAGCAAGAGCTTAGCAATGTCCTGCCAACCATTGTGGACATCACAGAAACCACCTAGCGACATCCCAGTACACACCTAGGATACCTTAGCAACACCTAGCAATCCCTGGAGAGACCATAGCAACCAGTTAGCAACACCGAGGAGACCTCCAGGGACAACAAACAGGGACGATGAAACAAAGTAGAACCAAATCAAAGCAGGATACGACTGTGTCACTCCTGTCACACCACCGTGTTCACTCTAACCACACGTTCACTCTCTTGTCCCAAAAAAGAGAGAAAGGGGGAAGAGGAAGAAAAGAAAGCAGGAGATGAAATGTGAGGCCTCGCAGTATCATTTAGATGGCCAGAATAAGTCAATTAGTCGAGGCAGCCAACAGTCAAGAGGAGATTCCACATGACAGCCTTAACGAGGACCTCTGAGAGCGGCGTCTGACAGCTCGTTAAATTAATCCAGAGAGAGAGAGAGAGAGAGAGAGAGAGAGAGAGAGAGAGAGAGAGAGAGAGAGAGAGAGAGATACCGTCACCGTCACAGAAATGTTGGATGGCCATAACAAAAGAAAAGAAGCTTGGAAAAAGTGTTCTGAATAAAGCACTGGACTACTGCTTATAAAGAACAGTGATGAAACATATGATAAAATACACCAACTTTCATTTATTAAAAATGTGCAAAGAGCTGATCTTTTCAGGACCGCACCATATGGTCACTACTGTACCAGCACCACATGTGACTGCCACTACCATGCGACTACCCCATCAGTGTCACTGCTGCGCTGAGAGTGGTCCACCACCAACATATCTGGACAACAAAGTTCATGTGATCAGAAACGGACCCATGCTGAAGGTGGGTGTTTCTAATAAAGTGGCCAGTTAATGGAAGTACAAAGTGGGCGTTTCTAATAAAGTGGCCAGTGAGTGAAATTACAGGGGGGTGTTTCTAATAAAGTGGCCAGTGTTTGTATTCAGCTACTCAGTGCTCAATCAGAATGAGCCAATCAACAGTCACATTTGAAGTGAGCCGGCTGAACCTGAAGAGTGGGAAAGGGAAGAAAAAGGGCAGAGAAAAGAACATTAACTCTGCCAGAGAGAGACAGAGAGACAGACAGGGAGGGAGAGAATCAAATCCCTGTGACCCATTTAGAGACACCATTCTGTTCTGTTCAGTGGCTTTTTTCCCTTTTTTTCCAGGGAAGTCACCTTAATCCCTTCGCTTTGAAATGCAATTACCACCGGCACACGTGGAATTACTACCCCTGCCAGGCAAAGTGCTAATCTACGCTGTCCTGGGGGGCTGGAGGATGAGGACTTTGGGCACCATGACATATTGGTGTGTAATTACAGAGGAATAAAAGAAAGCAGCACTGTCAGATTTGTGGTCCTACCTGGCTCTCAGCTAATCTCCACTAGAGCCTTTAGTTATCCACTCACAGTTCACTCAGAAAGCATGTTTGTGTGCACGTGTTTGCCCTCTGCAAGGTCTATTTACCCCAGAATTTTCAGATCTAAATATGGTTATTTACAAACAATCAGTCAACAGAGTCACTACCACATTGTTTACTTAAAAACAAAAGTGCTCTATAATGTACATATGATCCACACAGTCGCTCTGACAGAGTGCAATACACTACAGGAAGCGTAGGGGGCGATATGGCTTCTACTGTTTCATTTAAAAAGCTCTATAATGTTCATATGATCCACACAGTCGCTCTGACAGACTGCAATACACTACAGGAAGCGTAGGGGGCGATACGGCTTCTACTGTTTCATTTAAAAAGCTCTATAATGTTCATATGATCCACACAGTCGCTCTGACAGACTGCAATACACTACAGGAAGCGTAGGGGGCGATACGGCTTCTACTGTTTCATTTAAAAAGCTCTATAATGTTCATATGATCCACACAGTCGCTCTGACAGACTGCAATACACTACAGGAAGCGTAGGGGGCGATACGGCTTCTACTGTTTCATTTAAAAAGCTCTATAATGTTCATATGATCCACACAGTCGCTCTGACAGACTGCAATACACTACAGGAAGCGTAGGGGGCGATACGGCTTCTACTGTTTCATTTAAAAAGCTCTATAATGTTCATATGATCCACACAGTCGCTCTGACAGACTGTAATACACTACAGGAAGCGTAGGGGGCGATACGGCTTCTACTGTTTCATTTAAAAAGCTCTATAATGTTCATATGATCCACACAGTCGCTCTGACAGACTGTAATACACTACAGGAAGCGTAGGGGGCGATACGGCTTCTACTGTTTCATTTAAAAAGCTCTATAATGTTCATATGATCCACACAGTCACTCTGACAGACTGTAATACACTACAGGAAGCGTAGGGGGCGATACGGCTTCTACTGTTTCATTTAAAAAGCTCTATAATGTTCATATGATCCACACAGTCACTCTGACAGACTGTAATACACTACAGGAAGCGTAGGGGGCGATACGGCTTCTACTGTTTCATTTAAAAAGCTCTATAATGTTCATATGATCCACACAGTCACTCTGACAGACTGTAATACACTACAGGAAGCGTAGGGGGCGATACGGCTTCTACTGTTTCATTTAAAAAGCCTCTGTAATGTTTCTGATCATGTTTTCATCTTCCTGGGGGGGGATCTAGTCCTTACAAAGACTAAATACATACCCAAGCACACACATGACCTAAGCCTGCGACCTCCATCTCCATTCACGCCCCGATGCTTGCAACAGTGGTGTAATGCGCGTGTATCTGACAGCCAGTGTCTTGAGTCCATATTGCCATTGTTTCCAGCGCACATAAATCTTTCATACTGGAAATAAAGCACTGTGTAATGTAGTCTGGGCACCTGGAGCTATTGTTAGTTTAAAACAGAACCACCTGAAAATAACTCTAAATACTGGGAAAAGTGTAAAAGACGTGGAGAAATAGGGAAAGATAGGAGAGATGACAAAGAAAAAAGCACGGGGTCCCATGGGAAGCGCATAATGAACATTCACTCTTGCTCTTTCTCTTGTTCTTTCTTTTCCTCCCTTGGCTCGCAGTAATCCATTACTGCCAAACAAAGCTTTGCCCATGGCTTTCTCCAAACAGCCTCTCCAGACAGCCAAAGCTTAGCACTCATATAAAACCAGCCCTTTTGGTTTGTTTCAATGAATCCTCACTGTTACTATAGGTTGGACCAAGACTACTGTTCACAGTGTTTGTCCAAGGTCCTTTAAAATAAAGAGACTTTTTCGGTTCTTTAAAAATACTTCTTCAAGTGCTGTTGTCAGAAAAAAAAACGTGTGCTTCCAAACTGGTAAAAACCACCTTCACTTTTAATGTAAGTCTATGGAACTCTATGGAAGTTTGACTCTCCATCCCCCCCAAACCCCACGCCCAAGTCATTTTGAGCTGTTTCTTTTGGTCCATTCACCATGAAATTTACACACAGTGTATAGTGTCCATTCATAAATCTAGCCCTCCTTTCATGTGTCCATCCATATATCTGACCATTCAGATATCCAGTCATATACCTGACCATCCATATATACATCCATCCGTTTGTCCATCTATGTAAATCTAACCATCCATCTGAGCATTCACCTGACCATCCATTCATGTATATATACACATCCACCCATCCATCTGACCACTTATACACCTGACCATTTAAAAATTCATCTACCCATTTTCCATCCATGTATACATGTGTATATATACACACATCCGTCCATCCCTCAATCCATCCATCCATCCATCTGACCATTCTTGTATCTAACCATACACTCAACCCCCCCATCCAACTGCCCATCTGAACCTTTTGTTACCTTTTATACTCGTGATCTACAGAGTTCTAAGAAGGCTTGCAGAGCCTGCAATAATGGCTAGCACCAAAAAACATTATCTCCTAGATTTAGAACCTTCAACCAATCCATGTTTAAATGGTCTCTATACAGCACCAAAAAAGGGTTCTTCTATTGTTAGAAGCTTAATGTCATCACATTAGAAGAACCCTTTTTGGTGCTACATTGAACCATTTTCAAAAAGGAAAAGGTTTCAAAAAACTTAGGACCACATACAACACATTTTCCCTGAATCTGAAGAATTTCCACCAGGCAAAGAGCCATTTAAGCATTTAAATAGTTAGATAAAAAGCCATTTCTTTTAGTAAAGAATCCATGAAGAACCTTTGTAAGAGGGTTCAACAGAGTTTTCCAAATCCAGGCCTTGGATGTAGTTTTTTTCTGGTGAAAATCCAGGTCTGGATAGTGGAACCACTTTGGTTCCCTGAAGAACATTCAAATGGACGGATCTTTAAAGAGGCACTTTTGTAAACAAGACGTGGCTGCAAGAATAAGCACGACTAACGTCTGAAAAGTTTCCAGCTGTGAAAAAGAATAAAATATTTCAACTCAGTGGTTTGTCAAGCAAATCTTTGGCTTTTTCACCAGACTTCCTGCTCACTGGAGTGAAAGAAAGAATTCCACATGCCCATTAGACCACCATTCACCAAAACTACCTATGACAGAAGTCCGGAAAGGTAGGAACACCACGCTTAGACTCTTCCACGGATGCTGTCAGACTCCATGTTGTGCTGTAAAGAAATGAAACCCGAGACTATGAGCCAAAATGGACCAGTCAGATTTGACTCAGCCCTTCTGGATCTGACAGCCAGGCTGTTTTGCCAAAAGCCATCAGGGGGAATTCAGGAGGAGAAGAATCTGGTGTACAGCGCCATCGGAGCTGTAGACATGAGCTCAACTAAAGGAGGAAGCCCTCCAGCCATTACTCAAGATGTCCCGTCACCTCAATTATTGATGAGCGGACTGAGTGCAAACAGCTACTGAAACGACACGCGGCAGAATGCTGGAAACATTCGATGCTTAGACAAAGATAAGCACATCCACATGCACATAAACAATGAACACAGGTACTACATGTGTATGAGGGAGGGTGGGAGATCATGTCCAGCTGTTAAACAACGACAAACAGCAGCACTTCTTTTTCGAAGCGCCTGCCAACTGCAAAGTAACTATGAGTTTTTTAGGAGCCTCCATAGTTGCTTAGAAAAAAATATTTTTGCCAAAGAAAGACAGAGAGAGAGAGAAAGAGAGAGAGAGAGAGAGAGAGAGAGAGAGAGAGAGAGAGAGAGAGAGAGAGAGAGAGAGAGACAGAGAGAGACAGAGAGAGAGAAAGAGAGACAGAGACAGAGAGAGAGAGAGAGAGAGAGAGAGAGAGACAGAGACAGAGAGACAGAGACAGAGACAGAGAGAGAGAGAGAGAGAGAGAGAGAGACACACACAGAGACAGAGAGAGAGAGAAAGAGAGAGAGAGAGAGAGACACACACAGAGACAGAGAGAAAGAGAGACACAGAGAGAGAGAGAAAGAGAGAAAGAGAGACACAGAGAGAGAGAGACAGAGACAGAGAGAGAGAGAAAGAGAGACACAGAGAGACAGAGAGAGAGAAAGAGAGACAGAGAGAGAGAGCGCGACAGAGAGCGAGAGAGACACAGAGACAGAAAGAGAGACAGAGAGAGAGAGAGAGAGAGAGAGAGAGAGAGGGAGAAAGACGTCTCCATGTGAAAGTCAGTGTATGCTGAATGAATAGACAGATGGATAGATGGACAGACAAATGGATTGATACATGAATGGTTGGATATGTGGATGGCCAGATGGATGATTGGATATTTGGATGGCCAGACTGATGGTTGGACATATGGTATGATTGGTTGGATGGATGGATATATACAGGCATGGACAGATGGATAGAGGGATATATAGCTGGTCAGGTGGATGGTTGGATATATGGATGGACAAATGGATGGATGAAGTGTATGGTCTGTATGGTCTGACGGATGGTTAGTTGGATATACATGGATGGACAGGTGGCTAGCTGGATGGATACTCTATTTAAAAAAGGCTCTAAAATGGGTTCTTTGTGCCTGAAAAGAACCACTTTTGCGTCCCAAAAGAAACAGGTTTAAAAGTGAATCGTCTGTCTGAAAAACCTTTTCAAGTTTTAAAGAACCTTTACGTACCTCAGATAATGCAGAACATTCACGTAATGTAGGTTCTATACCAATGGAAGGCTTTTTCCTAGAACCTTTGCATTGTGTGGAGGTTCTTTAAACTTAGTTTTCACACTCATTAACAAAAACATTTCTGTAAAGAACCCTCCATTGAAAGGTTGTTTAGGGAACCAAAAGTGGTTCTTCCATTGCACTGCGCAAAGAACCCTTCATGGGATCTCAATTTTTTACGAGAACACAAATGGACAAATGGATGGCTGTAGGATAAATGAATGAATGAATGAATGAATGAATGAATGAATGAACAGATATACAAATTGTATGTTGCCAGCTTTACCTGCAAACTATCCCTGTTAGCTTAGATTGTTAGCTATGCTAGCAGAATTGGTAGCTATGCTAGCAGAACTGGATTGAGTAACAATGGGGTTATTGCAAGGTTTAGACATAAAAGCTAATGCTGATAATAACGTGAACTAATGTGGACCAGGTAACATTACGAAACCTTGCAAACGGTCCCTGTTAGCTTTGATTGCTAGCTGCATTAGCATCGTTGCAAGACGTATCCCTTAGTGAGGTCACACTGGGGTTAAAGGCGTACTTCAGCCAAACACGTTACCACTGGTAGGTACAGGTAATGTAGGACGCTAACAGGGACTTAATAGTGGTAGGCAAGGCATTCAGAGTTATGAAATAATGCAAACTGCCCCTGTTAGCTTTGACTGTTAGCTGTGCTAACATTATTGGATGAAGTAGTGCACCAGCGCAGCATAACACCCCTCATAGAATGAGTTAATCTGAGTTATTCCAAGTCACATTCACTCTTCTGTTAAACTACCATTCACTGTGATACAATGCTAACAAAACAGAGCCAAACTGCTTGATTCCAGAAGGATGCGGAGCCGCGGGGGTGGGGGGGGTTGGGGGTTGCGTTGGTGCCAAAACCCCCCAAATATTTCATAGACACATGCAGGTTTTGTGAATCAGGGGCAAGCTAAGTGCATAAATATGAGAATTTAGTGTGCAGCCGGCGACAGCACTGTTTATCTGCCCCAACCAGATGCATCGGCAGCCATTCGCGCGTTTTGTGCCACCCGGCTCATGAATACACCACGCTAAATTAACTCGTATAAACAGACAGAGAAAGACTGAGCAGAGAGAGAGAGAGAGAGAGAGAGAGAGAGAGAGAGAGAGAAGGAGACCCAGGAAGAAAAGAAAAAAGGAGAAATAGATTGCTTATCCATAATTCACACCTTTTCAAGTTTTCCCAGGTAAGCCAGTCACAGCAAGGTATAATTGGAAGAGGAGGGCAGGGGGTTGGTTGGGATGGTACGTTCACTTTTTCAGCATCGTGGGATGTCTAAATCTGTCTCATTTGGAGCTGGGAGCTTCCTACCAGCTCTGGAGCATCTCATTATACAAGAACGCCATTCATAAAACATTAAAAACGGCTTTTATTGCGTTTATTATTAAAGCACATTCTCGTCTTGTCTTGCCTCGGGAAGGACCGGCCCAAGCAGCGGCACCGAGGACGAAACGGAGAAACCGAAGACCTTGGGGGTGGGGGAAGAGACAGAATGGTGAGTGTCCCACTGGGACACCTTCAGTCTGAGCACGGAGAAGAAAAGAGCCATTCTTCCATCCATCCATCCATCCATCAAGCCGTCCAGGCATCTCCTCTTCATACATGGCTAATGAGGCACGATAGCCTTCACCTCCAGCCTGTTGCATTCCTTTCCATTTCGCTTATGGCACAACAGCTTGAGAAACATGCACCGCTGGCCGTTGGGTGGGTTCTACGGCACTCGGAATACTTACTGTAATGTTCAGGCTTGACAAATGCAAGGTAATTCTCCAGAGTGCACAGCTACAGTATAACCCAACCTTAGACTGACAGCTCCTGTCAGATAAAAGGGGAAAATAGGATCTTTCCCGTTGTTGGTTTCAAGTGGAGGCCTCTTTTGCGAAGAAGCCTTTACTGTACCTTTTTATAGCATTCCTTCCAGTCAGAAGGATTTTCACCATCCACTTTATTGGAAATGCCTACCTTGCACATCCATTTACTGGCCACTTTATGGGGTCTTTCTACCTTATAGGTCCACTATATAGGTGTACAATTACATGCTATAGAGCATCAGTGATCTGCCACCCAGAAAAGCCCAGCCAACAGTGACTCTAGGTCAGAAACTGACTACTGATGAAGAGCCAGAGCAGGAGTGTTCAACTCCTGAAGAGAATGTCCAGCACAGTTTGGAGATTTCCTGGCAAAAATACACCCATGACCTGCTGTTTCTGATCCACTCGTACCAGCACAATAGACACTAACATGCCACCACCAAGTCAATGTTACTGCAGTGCTGAGAATGATCCACCACCCATATAGTACCTGCCAGTGCTAGGAGGCTGAAGGCTAGCACAGGCTTCTCCAAGACATGTGAAGCCATCCCACCCACCCAGACCGCGAAGCCAATTGTGCCGTCTTGTACTCCTGGCCACAGATGGCTGTAGCATCACCATGAATTGAACTTACGATCTCCTGATGACAGGACCAACGCTTAGATGTTTGCACCACTCAGGATGCCACCCCATATCTTTTTATCTCAATGTGAAAGTTAGTTAGCTGATACCAAACATGATAAATTCATTAAATGATGTTAAAATTCCAGTGAATCTTTGCTTTTATACCTGCTACACGATGCAGAATGGCCCAGCACGCCCCGCATGCATTGGATTAAGTCTTAAGTGATGACTCAAAACCCAGAGTACTAGATATTTAGAGCATAGTTTTGCGTTGATGGCCACATGTTCCGGCGAACCACCATTAACTAAACCCTTGTCAAAGTTGCAGGAACCCGATGGACGCTACTGTACACAGGTGATAAAATCGCAGCAGGTGGACCGATGTTACCACGTGTCTCTTGGCGTGTACCAGGCCTGCCGGACGTGCTCTACTTTATTTAAATGATAGAGCAGCAAAAATAGTTCTGATTATTCCTGGCACACTTTCAGCTGGACCGCAGGGGCCCTGAGTGAAGGTCACTCTCGCCATTCCCCCAACCATCTCTCTCTCTATCGCTCTCTTACCATCCTCTCTGCCTCACTCTCATCCCTCCCCAAGTCCCAGTCACCCCTATCTATTCTCTCTCTCACACCATCTCTATCGTTCATTCTTACATACCCTGGCTGGTCACTAACTATGATCTAGCTCTCCATTATCTCCTGAGGTCAGAACACACACTGCTCACGCATGCAATTATCCCTGACCTTGATAGGCAAACAGGGGCTGGCTCCATCCGGACCTGTGCTGCGCAAACACACAGGCATTCACGTGCTCAGCAGGACCAGCAGGGAGTTAGCAGCATGAGTAAGATCTTCTGTCCAACCAGAGCAATGCATCCAGCACAAGCTAATGGACCCATTTTGCATGCAAGCATCATGGGTAATGATGCCGAGGCCCCTACTAGCTTAAGACCTCATTACGTTAGTTTTCTGACAGCAGGGTTACTTTCATTTTAACAGAACCTGTCACAATTAAAAGTTTCCTGTTAAACAAAGTTAGCCTAACTTGGTGACCTTTATATAGCAGCATTACAGCAGTACTGCTTTGGCTGCGCTGACCTGTGCAAGTTGCACCAGGTAACATTTAAAAAGACATTGCCATTGGTTGGAAACATCTCAAGCAACAAGTAGCAGTTGTGATGAAGGTGAAGCAGCTTCCTAAAGTTCTCATAAACAACATTTGGATGGGGGAAAAAAAATACTGAGCAAAGTATCATCTTAAGAACACCCACTATGAAGCATGAAGGTGGTAGCATCATGATACAGGGCTGCTTCTATGCAAGCAGTACTTGGGCACCACACATAATCAAAGGAAATATAAATGTGATGTATCGAGAGATGTTAGAGGAGAATTTCATTTCATCAGCCAAGAAACTCAATCTAGGGAGAAGATGGACGTTTCAACAAGACAATGACCCCAAACACACAATAAAAATGACTGGAAAACGGCTGGTTTCTAAAGAAGGTGAAGGTGATGGCCTACCCCAGAGGTCACCAACCCTGGTTCTGGAGATTCCAACAGAGCGTAGTCCCAACCACAATCTGTCACACCAGCTCCAGATTTTTAACTTCATCTTCAAAGTCCTTGATTGGCTGTGTCAGATATTTAAGAGTTAAATAAGGAGGTCACAGGCGGCACGGTGGCGTGGTGGGTAGCGCTGTCGCCTCACAGCAAGGAGGGCCTGGGTTTGATTCCCCGGCTGGGTGACCGGGGTCCTCTCTGTGTGGAGTTTGCATGTTCTCCCCGTGTCTGCGTGGGTTTCCTCCGGGTTCTCCGGTTTCCTCCCACAGTCCAAAGACATGCAGTCAGGTCGATTGGACATGCTAAATTGCCCCTAGGTGTGAGTGTCTGTCTGTGTCTGTGTGTCTGCCCTGCGATGGACTGGCGGCCCATCCAGGGTGTATCCTGCCTTCCGCCCGAAGACCGCTGGGATAGGCTCCAGCGCGACCCTGACGGAGAAGCGGCTTAGAAAATGGATGGATGGATGGATAAGTAGGTCACAGCATTTCAGATGCAGATTGGAACTAAACTGGGCAGGAAAGTAGATCTTGAAAATTTTAGGAGGGTCCATCAGAGGAACACTTGTGACCTTGGTCGTTTGGAGGAGTGAGCCCAAATTAAACACCGCAAAAAGCATCTTCTCATAATACCCTTATGCTGTGTTTCACTTCACAGATGGGTTAAATGCGGAGGTGGAATTTGTGGGATTAAAAAAGTATCACTTAAATTATTACCAATATAATGTAATCATGTCTCAGTAACAACAATAATACTTATAATGTGTGTGCACAGCAATCCAACACAAAAGTGGATGTACTTACTTTACATACACATTGATATCAACAAATATACCCTACTTCAATTTACACTACTAACTCCGCCCACACAATAAACAATTCAATACACAGCTAGTGCAGAAGCATTTCATACACTACAGCGATTTAATCTTATTTTAGAAAAATAATCACACTACACAATTACATCATTGTACTGCCTTTAAAAATATGATTATATTTTGCAGTTTATTCTTATTCTTATTCGTTTTTGCAATTAACTATAAATTTTGGTCAGTTGGGTAAGCAGTACACTCAAAGTCCTCCCATGAGTACAGCCATTAGTTCACAAGCCACTGAATGCTGTTTTATTTGCTCCCTAACAAAAGATGTGCATGAATCAGGGCGAGCTTCATGTTAATGTAATGTAAATGAAATGCGCTTGATTTCACGCACCAAAGCTGATTCAGCGCTCAAATCTCTTCATGTTGTGTGAAAGTTTTATGATTCAGGCAGAGCAGGCCGTATGTTATTAGAGGAAGTTTAATCTGTGATCTACACAACTTTGATGTATAAGGGCGAATGTGTGTGTAAATTTATAAATAAATGTTTTCAGAAATCAGATTTCAGAAATCTCCAAAATGGTGACTTTACAGGAGAAGAGAAAAAAACATACTTTACTTTTATTGTAAGTCAGTAGAACCAGACAACACCCCCCCCAGTCATTTTGGCCCATTTCTATTGGTCCATTCCTCATGGAATTTACACACCATGTAAAGGAGAACAGCACAAAATGCAAAGACAAAATGGGGACACAAGGTTTTCCTCCAAGAGCAGCAGCATATTAGATCGTTATTACTTGCAAAACATCCCACAAAAACTTTTTTCAGGTTTATGACTGTTTTACCATCATTAACCTTCCATATAAAAGCTCCCGAGACTCGTGCAGGTTCACTGGTGGGTTTGAATGGTAAATGAAATGGCTATACTTGTGTTGTAGTTATGGCGACCCCGGTTCCATTCACCACCACTGTAAAGAAGTTCACACCAAGCCACTCGGAATGATGTATACGTCTCAGCCACTGACCTACGGTGGAATTTCCTTTTAATGCATAAAAGACATGGCAAAATAAGAGCACAATCGCGATGAATAATTAATCAATAACAGATAAAACGGAAGACAATCTTTCTTGCCATCTCGCTTTGGTTACTTCTAGCGTGACCGTGGCTTTACCTGAAATACTAACAGCCCTGTTTTCTTCCCTCTTCATGCAAACAAGATCAGGAGATGCTTTTCACCTCAGAATTCCTTTTTTTTCGTTGTTTTTTTGCTCACGTTAACGACGATAAAAGTTCACAGCCAATTAGCGCAGCTTTCAGGCCTGCACACGTTTCTCTCCACCAAGCTTTCTCCTCACTGCTGAGCTGAATTGCCAAAAACTCGCTTTTGACTTCGCCTGCTGTGAACATCTCTCCGGCAAATTGCCAAGACAATTAGACGGCAGGCCCAGGTGTTGCCTCCTAGCCTGCTATCTGTTCTGTTCTGACTACACTGACGGGAGAACTGAGAGATTGCAGAACGTATTAACTCCAGTGGGGAGGTTTCAAAAAGCTCCTCAGCAAGCTGGATGACTTTAGCTAAAAGTGAGCAATGCCCTGTAGGAACAGTAGGAACCTCGGCTCCAATTGGATCAACTCGAGAGTCTATTTAGGGAGCAAATCCACCATTTCCTCCTGCTGAATTCAGTACTTGAGACAACAGTTATTCTGACTGGTTTGGCGTGAAATGGCACAGATGTCTTTACAGTGGTGGTGATAGGAACCAGGGGTTGCCATGACTACAACGCAGATATAGCCATTTTATTCACTATCAAAACCACCAGTGAACCTACACGAGTCTTCTGAGCTTTAATATGGAATACTCATGGTAAAATTGTTGGGATGCCTCTCCGGGATGGATTTTAAAATATACAAAATCTTCTCAAAGCTTCCATAAAACCGTGTCTCAGTGTATCAGCAGTGCATTCAGAATCATTTCATTTAATAATAACGCTCTGTGAGGGAGCTTTTAGAGGTGGGTGTCTGGTTCCTATCACCACCACTGTGAACAGTTCTGGCTCTGTTTTTCTAGAACGGAGCGTTTCACACCAAACCACTCTGAACGATCTTACATGCTGTAAGACGCTTCCATCTTACTTCAGTTAAGCAGTTCCAGTTTAATAAAACAATAATAAGTAAAAAGAGGTGAACAGTGCAGCATCACACAAACCTCAGGATCTCTAATAAGACCAAAGAGGTCAGTTTGAGGTGATAAACTGAAGCTTTGGCTGTAAAATAAGCAGGTTGCTAAATCTGATTAGGCTGGGCTTGTTGGAAAGTCTTTAAGTAATCTAGTAAAACTTTTTAAATACCCAGTAAAGTGTTATGCAGCTTTTTTAAAGCTTTGCATATAAAGGAATATGATTGTACAAAAGAGGTTTTACAGGTTTAGGGAAAATAAAGCATCTCAATGGGTCTCTGGGAGGAAAGTGTGTAGAAAATCACAGTGAAATATTTGGGATGTGCCACAGGCTGATTGTGGAACGGGACATTATTCATTTTATTGCTCAATATACAAAACAGTTCTTTTCAAATGCACAGTAAAATAGAGAGTTACAGTTCAGGGAAATGGAGAAATGTGTCCTTTGATAATCATGTGTTCTCACACACACACACACACACACACACAATATATATATATTGCATTGCGCTTGGTGATGTAAGGCTTGGATGCAGCTGCTCGGCCATGGAAACCCATTCCATGAAGCTCTCTACGCTGTTCTTGAGCTGATCTGAAGGCCACATGAAGTTTGGAGGTCCCATCCGTGAAGTGAAACACCACATACACACTAGTGAGCGCACACACACACTTGCCCGGAGTGGTGGGCAGTCCTATTCTCATCGCCCGGGGAGCAGTCGGGACTCCCTTGGCCATATAGTGTAGAATGTTTAGCTTTATTTATTTATTTATTTATTTATTACAAATATCTTGGCTGGCATTCTGCACTCTGATTGGCTGCATGTTAAAATAAACTGTGAGCAGAACTCAAAGCTCTGTGGTTCTGAATCACAGTCTGTAGTGATTATGCTGGTGTGTGAGTGCTGTGGAGCTGCAGACTGTAGTGAGGTGCTAGACTGAAGCCTTAAACACCTGGCCACACCTCTAACTCGCACACCGAGGACACGGACAGAGATGCTGATGCAGGCGGCTAATCTCGCTCCTTTAAAAGCTCCGCACTGACAGTCACATCTGGAACATCTGAGCTAACTAGACACCCACCCATCTATCCATCCACACACACTCACAGCACTGAGATGTAATTACCCTTTCGAGGTCTGTATCGGTTTCTGCTCCACAGACAGGCGTGACGTTGCTCTGCTATGAGCTTCTGATGTCGCTGACTTCAGAGACAAGTCACAGCGCTCTCTTTCATATCTGCACACACACACACACACACACACACACATCCTCGTTTTGCTGCGAGGAGCATTTTGATGTGCTCGACTTCTGAGCTGACACTTCAATTTCAGAAGGTCTTTAAAGGAGACCGCTAGACTCCGGCTAATAAATTCCCCCATTAGAGCGGAGAGAGAGATTCCACAGCACACATACTCGCTCCCCCAGCTCTATCTCTCCCCCCACCCCACCCCTCCATCTCTCCGTCTCCTCCATCTCCATCTTCCAAACCAGCATATACATCCACCGACCACTCAGGCTGAAATTGGCCTCTTCGAATCTTTCCCGCGAATGAGAATTTCTATAGGCCCCCCATATCAAAACACTTTCCATGCTAACGAACTGCAGCTATCTCGGCCTGCATGCCCTTCACAACATCCCTGCACGAAGTCAGCCGCCTCCTGCATGCCTCATTACCGAGCACAGGGAAGGTGTATATTAAAGTAACGCGTAAGCTATCCGTTATGGTGCTTGGCCCCGCTAATTACCACCCTAAAACACTCGTTAATGAGAAGAGGGCTTCATAAAAAGAGACTAGCATTTGAATGAAAGGTTGAAGTAATAATGTATTCTCACATTGGGAAACTTTTATTGGTGCTTTACGGGTCACACGTTTGTCTTAGGCTTCTATACAGTGCTTTGGCACCAGAGTTTTTTCACGGACTCAGCTTGTTCTACGAGTTCGGGACGTTTGGTTGAGTGTGAAAGCTGAGAACCGATATCTGGTCCTCCTGTATGCAGTGGTCTGGGGTTCGCGTCCAGCCAACTATGTTGTGGCCCACTGCACACGTGGAAGCAATCAGCTTCCAGTGCCTCCTGTGGGGCTGCATGATTGGTTCATTTTGTAACGTGACTGCTTGGACTTTTCCCGTCACTTCCCTTCCCAAGTTTAGCGATGTCGAAAAAATGTTGTGGACAAAAAGTGCTGTCCTTTACCAGCTTAACAAAAGAAAATAATAAAAAGCAATAAACGGATGAAGCTTGTGCAGACCATTTGCAGAAAAGTGTCTAAATCTCTAAAATCTCTTTGTTATGAAAACTACCTGGCCACTTTACTGGAAACCCCTCCCTTGCTGGTCAGTGAAGGTTTGTAGGCCAGTTATTTCCAACCCTGGTCCAGAGTTTAGTTCCAACCTGTGTCCAATAAACTGCCCTGTCCCTTACTTCACTCTAATGCATCTGATCCAGCCAATCAGGGACTTGGGAAGAGGTGGATTAGCTGGAGGAGATGTGGCAAGAAGGTACAGGAATAGCTGTGGCCCAACACAGTTTGTTTTGGCCTCTATCTCTTCATCAATGGCCATTTTTTGACCACAGAGCTGGTCTTGCCTGGGTGGTTTTATGTTCATTCTCAATCCAGCAGTCGAAGTCTATTACTGACGCTCCCATAAATGTTGTAGATGTGCCAGTTTTTTTTGCTGCAGAACGTAAAAAATTCAATGCAAATTAAAGAACATCATATTCAGTGGTCCATTTGATGGAAAAGTGATAGATGCTTGAATCCTTGAATAGCAAACGGCACCAATTTCAGGTGCATATATGGAATCTAAACGGGAAAAACGCCTCGATTTGAATTCATTATGGTTGTGATGTCAAAACTACAAAACCCTTCACTCATGACTGCCAATGCAACCTACACTCTTGAAACCTATGGTTCTGCAAGAGTTTTTAGCAAAGAAAATGGTTCTATATAGAAGCACCAACACTCAAAGTACCCTTTGAAAACGCATCATGAAAACGTTTTTCAAACTGATGGACGATGTGCTGTAGATGGTTCTATACAGAACCTTTTTGAAAATGGTTCTATATAGCACCCAAAAGAGTTCTTCTATTGTTACAGAACAATGCATTGCACCATGTCAAGCTTGCAACAAAAGAAGAACCCTTTTGAGTGCTATATAGAACCATTTTCAAAACGATTCTATAAAGAACCATGCAAAGAACCTTTTAAGCATGCAAAGGGTTTATTGAACTATTGTACAATGTCAAGGTTGTAATAACAGAAGACCCCTTCTGGGCGCGATATGGAAGCATTTTCACAAAAGGTTCTACAAAGAACCATCTGAAGAACCCTTTCACGATGCAAAGAATTTTCTAAACATGCAAAGTTTTCTTTGAGTGTTCCTGGTTCTATACAGAACCTTTTTCGTCACTGAAGAATCCTTGAAGAACCCCTTTTTTAAGTGTGTACAGCAGTTTAGCCTCGTTCATTCAGCCTAAAGCAGTTTAGTCCCCCATCTATTCAAGCTAAAACCCACACGGCTCTACTGACCCACTCGCACCTGCGCAACACACACTAATACACCACTGAGAACGGCCCACCACCCAAATAATACCTGCTCTGTGGGGGTCCTGACCATAGAAGAACAGACGCAGAGAAACCGATGGACTACAGTCTGTAACTGTAGAGCTACAAAGTGCTCCTATATGGTCAGTGGAGCTGATAAGATGGACAGTGATTAGGTGTTTCTAAACGTTTGTCTGGTACTGTACATCCAGACCGCAGGCAAGGTCTAAATATAAGCCTGCAGCTTTATGCAACCAAGGTGTGTTTACCGGTATACACAGTCGGATGTCTTCCAACAGAAGGGGGGGCGAGGATAGTCACAACACTGGGGTAAGGCGAGGGGAAAAGCAACGCGGCAGAGAATCAGCACATCAGTCTGGGACGGATGAAAGCGAGTGTTTGTGTGGGAGAAACTCAGAGCAGGATTGATGGCAAAGAGAGGAGACGACGCTTTGAAACCACAAGGATGCTACTGTAAGATTCAGAAGACTTAAACATTCTGTGGGGGAGGCAAAGAACGTGTTTGTTACTTGTTACTTTTAGAAAAAAAAAGAGCTTTTTATTTAGTCTGTAGTAAGGACTGGCCTTTCAAAACAGAATAAAACCGTCTTTTCACAGCATTAAAAAGCCACACCGACAGCCAGCTGGTGCAGATAAGAAGCTGAGAAGCCTTTGCATCATTGGACCCCGTTTACACCTTGTAGTTGAACGCGTCTTGAGTATCAGGATTATATCTGGATAGGGATTATCCACAGGTGTGAATGCACCTGGGCCTGGGCTGCTAAGCGAATCCTCCAACTCAATTAACCGTGTGGAAAATAGTCATAGTAAACAGGAACTTTGTTAAATTAAAGAACATAGTTATAATACTGCTCAGTTAAAGGGGGGTGGGGTCTTTTTTCTTTGGCGCACCTGTTGGTTGGTTTTTATTATATAAGAAAAACATTTAAATACTTTTTTTCGTCCAGTAATTTTGAGGTGGTTCCCAATGCTGAAGCAGATGCGGATGCAAGCATAGAAAGTTATAACAATCTTTGTCAAATGAAAGAACGTTCCTTTGAGATGCCGGTCCAGGTTGATATGATTGCGTCATGCAGTTCCTACAGCTTTTCAGGTGCACTACCATGCTGTGAATCTCCCATTTAACCACATCCCAAAGGAATTCGATTCTATTAGATCCCGATCTGGACACTGGGAAGGCCCCTGAAGAACACTGAACTCATTGTCATTCATGAAACTAGTTTAAGACCACTTTTATTTTGTGACATGTTGCATTATCAAGCTGGAAGTAGCCATTATTATTATTATTATTATGGCCATTAAGAGATGCACATAGTCAGCACCAAAACTCAAACAGGCTGTTGCCTTCAAATGACGATTGATTGGTATTAACAGGCCCAAAGTGTGTCAAGAAAACACCACCCCATTACACCACCTCCACCAGCCTGGACGGTTAACAAAAGGCAGTTTTGGGCCAATGGAATCATGCTGTTGGCACCAAATTCTGACCGTACCACCTGTGAGCCCTTTTTTGGTGAGCCTGTGCCCACTGAAACCTCAGCCTTCTGTTCTTGGCTGACAGAAGTGGAAGCCAACATGGTCTTCTGCGGTTGTAGCCATTCCACCTCAAGGGTAGATGCATTTCTGCCTGCTATAGTTGTACAGAGTGGGTATGTGAGTTCCTGTGGGTACAGGTACAGGTGTTCCAAACAAAGTGCTTGGTGAGTGCTATGTCTGATGTCTGAAACCTGACACTGTGCTCTGAAGATGTTCTAAAAAGACATCCTAACACCCATTTCTCCCAGCAACAACACCTGACCAACAGACCAGATTCTAGAACAATCTCATCTCTTAGGAAAAATAAATGTAGTATTAATATAGTAAATCAAGAAATGCTTTTGAAACCAGTGCTATGTGAGCTTGCACCATCATAACACACTACTACAGTGGTATCTCAGTTAACGGCCACTATGCACAGGCCTAAGTGCACCCAAGACCCATTTCAGGATGTTGTCCGAGACCATTTGACCACGATAACTTAAATAGGCAGCTAATTATTCTTCTTTTCATTGCCTGCCAATGTAGGAAATGTACATAAGCATGCAAAGCTGAGTTTTGAAGGGCCAACTATGTTTAAAACTGTTGAAAACTGATTTCAAATTGTTAAAGTATCTTATCGGATTGCAATCCCGATAGTAGTGACATGGTGTAAATAGGGGGTTGAGGTTGTGGGGACATTTGTACCTGTATTTATGTCTTTGGTGGACCCCCAGTCTGTAAAACCGTGAGGATTTTGTGGTTGTTGGGACATTTGGCTGTTCGCCATGAGGATAAACATTTAATGTTCTCTCACAGAACTGAAACATTTATTAGAAAGACTCCAAAGCTGATATTTTGGCTGCTCTTGCCACTCGCAGGAATGCCAACAACGCTAACAGCCCACATAAACCGAATCTCTTTTTTTTCTTAGTCATTTCTTCTCAGGCAACATCACTTTCATGTTCAAAACACATGAGAAAACAAACGACCCAATCACTTGCTTCTCATTGTAAATGTCACATTGGCTTTGACTACCTGTCCTGAGATAACAGATTCCAGGACCGTTCTCCACTGCGCCCAAACATATACGATCAAAGCATGCATGTTTCATGACAAACCATAAAAACCATCTGCAGTCGACGTAAATAAGGACGAGCAGAACAAAATGAAGGTCTAGAACTCAATAAACTCATCAGAGGAGAAATCAGTAAACGACTCCTGCCATCAAGGACGCACGAGACCAAGAGATAGTAAAGTAAAAATAACCTCGCCGCTCAGTCCACAGGCTGCGGTTATGAAAGTAGATCAAACCCATTTAGATACAATGTATATTATCTAATAATCTAAAAACATCAATATTTCAAAATAAAAATACAAAAAAACAAGAAGACGAAATATTAATAACATATTAGAACGACTTCCTTTGTACTTCACTCATTGGCCACTTTATTAGAAACACCGCCATTGCATTTCCTCTCTCTGGCCACTTTATTAGAAACACCTACCTTGTACTGCCGCTAACTGGCCACTTTATTAGAAGCACCTCAAGCGTATTTCCACTCACTGGCCACTTTGTTAGAAACATCCACCATGCACTTCACTCACTGGCCGATTTTTGAGCTTCATTTACCTGATGGCTCCATTATATAGGTGTACAATTACAGACTGTAGCCCATCTGTTGCTGCACAATTTATTAATAAAACCCTAGTTTGAACCCCCTCAAGGACAGATGGCTTCTAGGTGCAGCACATCATATGAAATGCCTCACAAGGACAAACAAAACACAGGCGATAACAATAAAAACAAGGCGGGGCCAAAAAGGAGTTGGGGTTGGGGGGGCGGGGGGGCAGGGTGGAGATTCTGTTACTCATACAATGGCTGTCCTAAATGAAAACCTTGTATTCAGAAAGAAATTCCACTTTTACACTCCAGTCTGCTATTTAAACAGGGTTGTTTTAGCTCTTGGATCGAAAACTGCCTCAAGGGCATATCAAGCAGCATTAACTTGCAGTCTCATATAGAATATTGTGAAGGCAAACACTCAAAACACTGCATTACATAGTCGGAGATAAATGAGCCATTGGTGTTTGAACTGAATTTGAGCACAGACTTTCTGCTACCTCATTAAAGTCTATCATAACATCAAGGAACTTGAAGAAACTTCATCATTAAAGATGCATTATGATACCAAACCGTTTGAAATGTGTCTTTGTTATAAAGAGTTTGGAGGACTGAGATTCTGTTTGCACATCTTTTTTTTTTTTTTTTTTAGAAATCAACAGTTTTATCTAGGCAGAGATGAGTGGTCATAGCTAACTAGTCTTGACCAGTATGGTGTAATTTTTCAACTGATCTGCGACTTATCAAGGCCTTCATGAGTCAGCTGAGGAACTGGAGCCAGTGTTCAGTGCCATTAAGAATAAACTGCAGCATTAACTACTAAAACAGCTGTGCCTAAAGCTCTTTTTAGGCTAATTGTAAAAAAGCTGGTCATGCTACGCTATGCTGACATTGCCAATTTCTGCGTAAATAAGATGGAAAGTAGACAGCCCTGCTGAAAAAACAGCACAGACTTGCACATACTCCGTGGTTTAGCGCTAGACTGATGCTGCTTTCGCTAGGCACCCAGCATGGTCATGCTGGTTGACCAGCGTACCAGCATCCAAAACAACATATGCTAATTTTGCTGGTGACCTGCCATGCTAGCCTCTCCTGTTGTTTCTAGTAGATGCTCTCGTTACCAAGTGAAATGAAGTTTTGCCTTTTCCTACAATGCAGTTATTGCTGCTCACTAGTTGTAATTAGCCACTTAGCCAACCGTTAAGCTGTGCTAGCAGCTAGCTGTAACTTCTGCATTTCCCAAACAGCAGAAACTGCAGTGTGATAAAGACTTTACATGATCAATAGTTGTCTGCTTTTTTTGTGAACCTTATGGTTGGCCAACATCCACCCATCCAGCCTATGGAAATATATGGTGTTGAGGCAGGGTCCGGCCCCCCAGTCTCCATAGTAATGCAAGATCAAACCAATCAAACCAAGTTTGACAATAACCCACCCTAGAAGATGGCTGCTTCCTTGGGCAGTACCCTAAATGCTGAACTAGAAGGCTATTTGAAACACACCCCTGGTCACTTCTACCCCATAACACTGACTAGAGCAGAGCAAACTCAATGGATCTGTGCCTTGCCAGGATCTGCTGGAGATAATGCTCACACTACTCATCCTCATAATGCAGAATCAGCGTAATAGGCAAGCACGCACTTTAGAAACGCTGTTTCTGCAGTGATGCCACTAAACTGCTGAGGAATAACCTGGCGTCTCTCTGGAGCAGAAGTAATTACCTCAACAGGCAAATTGCCTCTTATCGTCACCTAAACTGCAGGGCCTAAAGTCTGGAAGCAAATGCATGGAACATACGGTAATATGTTTATTACTTATTTTTCAAAATGTCTGTGTTATTAAATAGTTAAGATGGGAAACTTACCCATCAGAATTGTTCACAGTGGTGGTCAGAGAAACCAGATGTCCGCCTCTAAGGCTGTGTTCACACAGCAGGTAAAAGTGGCTTTAATCTTTTTCTTTATATGTGAAACAGATGTGTTTGTGTGTCCGTGTGAAGTGCAGAAAACACTGAAACTGGCATTTTCAATCCCAATTTGAGACACTTTCATATGTGGTACTGAAATCCAAAATGAAATCCAATATCCAGTCTGAACAGCCTGATCAGAACCCATGCAATTTTACATCAATTCAACTCCATGTTCATCTTAATTTTGCACTGCTGAGACCTCAAACATTTGGGGAGATGTTTACGTGCAAAAATTAGGGGACTTATCCAAAACACCTCCATGTTTAAAGAGACTTTGAAAGAAGTGGCCGTAGGAGAACGAGGCAGCATCATCAAAGAACAAAAGTCGGAAGGAATGTTTAAAGAATCAAGAAGGCAAACCAAAGGAGTGACCATGCCCTTTTTATGGCAAGCTCGAACTCATTCTGGGTGATGAGCCCAGGTTTCAGTCAACGAAGCTTCATGATCGCTCCTGTGATCTGAGCGAAGATGAAACTGAAAACTGGCTGAAAGTGAGTTTGAATCAAATCTTCAGTCTCTGGGATGTGAGTCTGAGTCGGGTGTTGAGTCTCTGGTGTGTTGAATCTCTGCAGTGGAAGTCAAGACTCGATCCTGGGGTACAAGTCCAAGTCACATTTTGATTGTGTGGGGTGGAAGTCTGAGTCTTGAGTCTCTGGAGTGTGAATCCAAGTCTTGAGTTGCTGAGGTTCAAGTCAGTGTAGAGCCTTGGGGGTGTGAGTCTGAGTTGAGTCTTGAGTCTTCATTGTGGAGCCTGAGTTACATCTTGAATCTCTTGGGTGCAAGTCTGAGTCTTTGGATTATGAGCCAGTGTCAGGTCTTGAGTCTCTGGGATGCGAGTCTGAGTTGACTCCCTGAGATGTGAGTCAGGCCTCAGGCCCAGAATATGAATCCTAGTCAAGTCTTGAATCTCTAGGGTGGGAGTCTGAGTCAAATCACTAAGGTGCAAGACAGAATCTAGTCTTTGAGGAGCAATTCTGAATCCAGTCTTCAGTCTCTGGGATGTGAGTCCAAGTCAAGCCTCGAATCTCCAGGATTGGAGTACAAAATGTAGTTTTACATTTTCATTGATAACGCCATTTCCAATAAGAAAAATAAGAAAAATGTACAGACAGTAAAGAGGCAGTAAAGTCTTTATACACTCCTAATGAACACCTGTTTGAGTTGATGAAGCCTTCGAGAGCATCTGAAAGGGGGGGGATCAGGTGGATCTGATTACAGCTACAATAAAACTCCGCAAGAGAGTCAGCATGAACCAAGCTCATCAACAATCACTTACTGCACATATTCAAGAACCATTTCCTCTGTTCTGGCTGAAAGAACAATTCCACTGATGTTTCAAAGCATATTTCAGAGTAAGTCATTTGAAGGGTTCAATGCTCCCCAACATGTATTCTGCTTGCCGTACACACTCATTATGTACACTCATGGTGTACATCCTCATTAGATACTGAGCTCAGCACTAAAACTAACTTGGGTGACCCTCTTTAATTTAGCAATGCATAAACCTGAACTTCGTAAACACTTATCCTATGGTACAGCAGGTTAAGTGACACTTTTTAATCCCACAAACGGGGAAATTCCACCTCCGCATTTAACCCATCCGTGAAGTGAAACACCACATATATACTAGTGAATACACACACTAGAGGGCAGTGAGCACACTTGCCCGGAGCGGTGGGCAGTCCAATCCACAGCACCTGGGGAGCAATTGGGGATTAGGTATCTTGCTCAAGGACACCTCAATCATGTGCTCTCGGCACTGGGGATTGAACCTGCAACCTTCTGGTCACAGGGCGATTTCCCTAACCTCCTGCCCCAAAGTTTGGTGCAACAAACTCCGATCTTGATCTACAACCATTTTATTTCCTATCTAAAGAAATACTTGAGAAAAAGTACATTTCAAAAAGTACATTTTAGGCCAAAAAGACACACAACCAAGAGACTTGAATCTCAGCCACTTGACTTGGACTCACATTCCAGAGACTCAAGACTTGGACTCACAACCCAGAGACTCAGACTTGCACCCCAGAGACTCGACTCTAATTTGCACCTCAGACTCATGCAATGGAGACATAAGACTTGACTCAGACTTGCAGCCAGACAGTCAAGACTCAATTTAGACTCGCACCCCAGACCAGATACTTGAGACTCTACTTAGACTTGCACCTCAGATACTTGACAACTGACTCACATCCAAAGGAGTCATGACTTGATTCAGATTCGCACCCAAGAAACTCGAGACAAGACTTACACTCACGCCTCAGAGACTCAAGACGTGACTCACACTCGCACACCAGAGACTCAAGTCTCTACTTAGACTTGCACCTCAGATACTTGAGACTCAACTCATACCTGCACACCAGAAACTCAAGGCTTGACTCAGACTCATAGCTCAGATACTTGCAACTAAGACTCGGACTTCAGAGACCTAAGAATTGACTTGGTCTCACAACCAGTAAATGAGTAGAATAAAGTCATCACATAAGCTTTTATTCATGAGTATACTATCTCTCTTTCTCTTTCTCTCTCTCATTGTTATTGTTTCCCTTGTGTTCATGATTCGTCTTCTTGACATTAATGAACACGCGGGTTTCGAACATATTGATCCGCCTGTTCATAGGAGATCATCTGCTCAGTAAATTACTGAGAATGAGCCCAAGAACCTTCAGAGACAATTAAAATTGAACCCTGACTTCAGAGATGAACTATGCGAAGGTCCTACCACAGAGACGATGACTCCTCTTCACATCATCTTCACATTATTACTTTCCTTTATGTCTGTTTTTGCTTTTTCATTAAGTGCTTTTGTTCCTGACAACACACACAGTAAGTTTATTTGAGCTTAAGGGAACCATTTTTTTTAAGGGTAAACACTTACGAATGTGCAACAGTGCTCAACAGTGAATATAGATATTTGCCCATATTTGCTATTTACCTACATTCAAATATTAGTTTGGCAATAAATCAGCACAATTCCTTAAAATGTTGAATTCAGTTGTACTGTTATGATTTACAACGCAGAATTAAAACGCATTGTAGGCAACACTTGACATTTTCATATCTCGTCATTAACATTGTGACTCCAAGCAAAGCTGAAATGGCGGTGTTTGAAAGTTATTACAGGCGTGTGCAAAAGTTTGGGCGCCCCGTTCAAATCACAACACTTTGTGGATTTTTTCTGCTATTTTTTCACTTGAAAATGAAATTGAACATGGTCATCTTTTTATGCATAGTTTTTATTTTGTTTCCTGAATGGAGCCTGTTGGGGGGGGGGGGGGGGGGGGGGGGGGGTTAAATAAATAAAGCAAAGTGTAAAATATGCCACGACCTTTGCACAGGCCACATTTTATTAGTTATTCATTTTTTCAATGTATTCAGTTTTGCATTAAAATACTTAGAAAATCTATAAACTTGACCGAGGGCACCCAAACCTTTGCATATAACTGAATAAAGACACCTGCGCATTCACAAGTTCAATAAGCTGCTCCACACATCCCTCCGCCCTTTCCCCTCTCCTAGTGCTCTCATTGGCCTAAATCACTCCTTCAGTTGCACCGCTGACCGGTTCACACTACAAAACTCGTAAAACGTTTTCAGTATTAAACAACGTCTTTCCCCTCTCATACCGCCAGATCATCAGAAAGGGCGAATCAGGGCTTGGAACCGCGTCAGGCTGAAAACCACATGGTGCATGTAGATGCTAAACAGACCAGCCATTAATTTTATCTTCATCATCTGAAGTGATGTCAATGCCATTAACACTGCCAAGTTGTGATATTTTGACCTTCTGCTTTATGAAGACCCCATGATGAGCACCCACTACAAAGCCACGCTCTGATAGCGTGTGACTCCACACAGAACCATGTTTATAGGTACTCACACAGAAAGCTGCTGTGGCTCGGTTCCAGGTCAGAACTGTTCAGTGTGCATATCTATGCATATTCATAACCCACTGAAAGAGATGGAAAAACGCACCTGCGTCTATTGCGCTGCAGTAGACTGATCAGCATAGGGGGTTTGGGGTGGGGGGGGGGGGGGGGGGCGCGTTGGCAAACTGTCGGCATGCTAAAGAGACAGTGTGGCTCCAATGTTTGACTGCACCTGCTGAGGACCAGGCTCTGAAGTGCCATATATTTACAAAACATATCCATTATAATGCAGTACAGTTGGTTTATTTCACCTGCTGACATAAAGAATTCTGCCATTTCATAGTGCATTTGTTAGTTTCATAATTAGTGTCTTCCACCAATCAGGCATAACATTAAAACTACCTCCTTGTATTTACCCTCATTGTCCATTGTATCAGCTCCACTATCCATACAGGAGCACTTTGTAGTTCTACAGTTAGAGACTGTAGTCCATCTGTTTCTCTACACTGTTTGTTACCCTGTGGACCCCCACAGACCCTCACAGAGCAGGTACTATTTGGGTGGTGGATCATTCTCAGCACTGCAGTAACACTGACGTGGTGGTGGTGTGTTAGTGTGTGTTGTGCTGGTGCGAGTGGATCAGACACAGCAGTGCTGCTGGAGTTTTAAACACTGTGTCCACTCACTGTCCGCTCTATTAGACACTCCTACCTTGTCGGTCCACCTTGTAGATGTAAAGTCAGAGACGACAGCTCATCTGCTGCTGCACAGTTTGCGTGGGTCATCCTCTAGTCCTTCATCAGTGGTCACAGGACGCTGTAGGCTGGTTGTTTTTGGTTCTCATTCCAGCAGCGATACTAAGGTGTTTAAACTCCAGCAGCGCCACTGTGTCTGATCCACTCAGACCAGCGCAACACACACTAACACACCACCATGCCAGTGTCCCTACAGTGCAGAGAATGAAAGGTTAAAACCAGCCTTAGGAGCTGATGGTAAAAAAAAAAAAAAAACTCTGGCACGACATCTCACACTAAAACATAGCCAAAGTGACTGGACCCCCTTTATAGACTTGGCTAAGTCACTGTGTATAAGAGCATTAAAACTGTGTGCTTCTGGTTGGCGCTAGAGATTTGCGGAAACCAAAGTCCCGCAGCTGGTGAGCTCTTTCTTCCCAGTTGGTTTCAAAAACATCAACCTGCACAAAGCATCTCTCACACACACACACACACACACACACACAGGCCACAGCCCTCTTTCCAGCAATGACTGACATGCAAACTCTTAAAAAAAAAACGGTTTGAATAAGTCATGAGGCCCTTTGAACTTTGAATAGCTGAATTTGTCCCCTGTCACTTGCCATAGCTAAAAAATAAACAGCTCTGCCTCCCTAGGATTTGTCCCTTGTCATTTGCCATAGTAAGAAAAAGGAAATAAATAAATAAAGAATAATAAAATAAATAAATAAATAAAAAATAGCTCCTGTTTTGCGGCTTTGTCCCGAAATAGCACAGAGAACAGCTCAAACGCTTTATCTTCTGCGCTCCCCTATCCCCCCCCCCCCCCCCCCCCCCCCCCCCCCCCCTCAGCCCCACCGCCACCCCCCTCAAGCCTGCAGGCGCTCTATCACAGGGGACGCAGAGATACGGGTTAGTGGAGAAGGGGAACCAGAGGAAAAACATCAAAACTGAGGGACTGGTGAAGGGGAAAGCTCCGAGAACCTAAAAATAACCTGGTGGTTTGTCAAGGAGGAATCAGTAGGAGTGAAGTAGATTGTTTAACATGGACAGGCACATAAACTATTATCAACTAAAATCCACTTCATTAGACGCACCCCCCTTGTACTTCAACCAACTGGCCACTTTATTAGAAACACCCACCTTATACTTCAACTAACTGACCACTTTTTTTAGAAATAGCCACACTGTACCTGAACTAACTGGCCACTTTATTAGAAACACCGATCGTGTCTTTGCACTAACTGTCCACTTTATTACAAACAGACACTTTGTACTTCCACTCACTGTCCACTTTATTGGAAGCACTTACTTTTTATCATATTGTCCTGCCCAATTTATTCGAAACACCTTATAAGTTCACTAAACAGATGTCCTATTGCAGCACAGCTGATCAGTCCCTTTTACCTCATTCATCATTGGTCAACTTCTGGATATAGGAGCAGTGTTGACCAGATGTTAGTTGGGTGGCGAACCATCAGCACAGCAATGACACTGACCTGGTGGCATGTGTGGTGCTGGTATCAGTGCGGTTGATGGACTTTTTTCACGCACCAAAAACATCCAACCAAGAGCGGCTCCATGGTCAGACACTGACCGCCGTTAAAGGGCAACAGGATGGCTAACACAATCTGTGCATTAGCAGATGGGCTACAGTGTCTTACTGTACACCAGCAAGGGAGGCGTTTCTAATAAAGTGGCTGACGTTTGTGTGTTTGTGCACAGACAGCAGTTTGGTTTATTGCTTTCATCACCTGCACACTTCACGAGCTGAATCAGGTGTGTCGGAGAAGCACAACGAGTAACTTCTGAAGCACTGTGGGCCTCTGGGACAGTAGCTGGAGATTCACGATTTATTGGGTAACTGTGCCAGATGAAGCAAAGACAGACAAGGTCATTTCTGCCGTTCCATAATGCTCTCTTAATCGCTAGTACATGCAAAATCAGTAGAAATAGCCAGTGTAGCCTGCGTTAAACAATCCCAGAAGACCAATACTACAGGGCAACCAAGCAGACAAATAAATAAATGCAGTGGGAGAGCTGGGGGCGGCTCTTTGTGTGGATATGGGGCTGCAGTTTGTGACCTTGACTGTGCTTTACTCAGAAAATAAATCAAATATCTCACTGGGGGCTCTTTTGTCATGTTTGTCTTTCTCTCTCTGTCTCTATCTTTCTCGCTGATTTTCTCAGCCAGCCTCTCCTCATCTCTGTCCTCCTCTCGTTACTTTAGACGACTCTGCCTCTCTGCTTTTTTCACTCTCAGTTCTCTTTCAATTTACTTACCTCCCATCTTCCCAATTCTCCTTTCATTTCCTTACCCACAGCAGAATTTTCAGGCAATAACTGACTGGTTCTCCTTGCTCTGATCTGTGGTTCTACCTGTGCTCAGCAACTTCTCCACAGTTCTTGGCTTTGACTAGTTCCCCTTGCTTTGATCTACAGTTTTGTCTGTGCTCAACTGGTTCCCCTTGCTTGATCTCTACAATTCTATCCAGGTTAGACTGGTTCCCCTTGCTCTGAGGATTATTTCGATCTGTGGTTAACTGGAAAGCCTAGCTCTGATTTATAGTTGTGTCTGTGCTCAGCTGGTTCCCCTTGCCCTGATCTACAGTTTTATCTGTGGTCACCTGGTTCCTCTTGTTCCAATCTACAGGTCTATCCATAGTCAACTGATAAATTCTGATCTACAGTTTTATCTGTACTTGACTGGTACCCCTTGGGTACCACATCTACAGGTCTGTATGTGCTCAATAGATTTTAATGGCTTTGATTCACAGTCCTAATTGTGCTTGACTGGTTCCCTTTGCTCTGATCTACAGTTCTCCCTATGCTCCACTGGTTCCCCTTGCTCTGATCTAGAGTTCTGTCTGAGCTTGACTGGTTCCCTTTGCTCTGATCTACAGTTCTCCCTATGCTCCACTGGTTCCCCTTGCTCTGATCTAGAGTTCTGTCTGAGCTTGACTGGTTCGCTTTGCTCTAATATACAGTTCTCCCTACGCTCCACTGGTTCCCCTTGCTCTGATCTAGAGTTCTGTCTGAGCTTGACTGGTTCCCTTTGCTCTAATATACAGTTCTCCCTATGCTCCACTGGTTCCCCTTGCTTTGATCTAGAGTTCTGTCTGAGCTTGACTGGTTCCATTGCTCTGATATACTGCCGTGTCTGTGGCTTCTGGACGTATAAAAGGAATCGGAGCAGGACGGATGGAAATGAGCTCAGCTCTAGTGCTTTTAACCAGACAGGAGAGACACGTGATTTACAGCTTAAAGATGTAGGGCCCAGATTATTAAAGCATGTCAGAGTACTGGGGCTGGACAAGAGTGACAGGGATCGCCCCAAACTTGGGAGAAATCTGATCCCAGATCAGCCCCCCTCAAACAAAACGATTAATAAAAAAGTCTCAAGTTCTGTTCTTCACTCTTCAGAGTTGAATCCATCTTAAACACTAGAGGCATTTATTAACTCAGTAGGAAGGTCCCAATCAAACGCTATTGCACATTATTGACCACAGGCTGCTGTTGAACAGATATTTGGATGGCAGGGCATTCTCTTACAAGGATCATTAAACATGCCGGGTAAAAAGTTCAATGCAAGTGTAAAGCAGGATTATGACTTTTTGAAACAAGCATATACTCTGACTTTTCCGAGACCTTTCAGCTTCAGTGAATTAATTTTGTTTAGTCATTCAAAGTCACTGCAAATTACTTCTATAAGGCTTTGGAGGACAATGTAAGCAGGAATCAGGAATCAGGAATCTTGTCTGTCAGTGTCCCAGACAATCTTGTACATCAGGGGCTCTGAAAAGGTTCAATTTACAGTTCAGGCATAATTTTTGGGCAACTGTTGGGTCCAGACAGAATTTTGTCACTTATAGTCAGGTTTGGATTTCAGATAAGCTTGACAATTTTGTCAAGCTGCAGACAAGTAAGACCATTGTGTTGGGATACAGTCAGGTTTGGACAGAATTTTGCCAGGCTATAGCTGAGTTGTGACAAATTTTATTAGGCTAAAGTCCAGTTGTATAGTATTTTTTCAGGCTGAATTTGGGACAATTTTGTCAAGCCACAGATGAGTGAGACACAATTCTGTCAGGCTAGTCAAGTTCAGACAAAATTTTGTTTGGCTACAGTTGGGTTTGGACAGATTTTTTTTAGGCTACAGCCAATTTGGGGCAATTTTGTCTAGCTACAAATTAGTAAGATCCTGTCAGGGTACAGTTAAGTTCAGACAAAATTTTGCCAACATACATTTGGGTTTGGAGATAATTTGTTCAGGCTACAGACGCACTGAGACAATTTTGTTTGCTGAAGTCGGTTTTAGACAAAATTTTGTTGGGCTACAGTCGGGTTCAGACAGAATTTTGTTGGGCTACAGTTGGGTTCAGACAGAATTTTGTTGGGCTACAGTCGGGTTCAGCCAGAATTTTGTTGGGCTACAGTCGGGTTCAGACAGAATTTTGTTGGGCTACAGTCGGGTTCAGACAGAATTTTGTTGGGCTGTAATTAGGTTCAGAAAGATTTTGTTGGGCTATATTTGGATTCAGCCAGAATTTTGTTGGGCTACAGTTGGGTTCAGCCAGAATTTTGTTGGGCTATAGTTGGGTTCAGCCAGAATTTTGTTGGGCTATAGTCAGGTTCAGACAGAATTTTGTTGGGCTACAGTTGGTTTCAGCCAGAATTTTGTTGGGCTGTAGTCGGGTTCAGCCAGAATTTTGTTGGGCTGTAGTTGGGTTTAGACAGAACTCTGTTGGGTTGCAGTCATAATGGAACAGATGAATTGGGATTGAACTTTTTCCAGGTTGCTGTCAGTCCAGGACAGAATTTAGTTCAGCTACAGCTACAAATACAAAAAAAAAACAAAAACTTTGTATTGTGGCTTGGTCAGGTATGGACAGAAAATTGATAGGTTGCTGTTTGATTTGGGCAGAATTTTGTGTTACACACAAGTTGGGACAGAACTGCTTCGGGCTACCTAAAAGTTGAAACAAAATTATGTGTGGTTGCAGTGATTTGAAACAGAATTTTGTCAGACTACAGTTGGGTCAAAACTTCGTACTGAGGCTTGGATAGAACTTAGTCATGCTGCAGTTGGGTTGGGACAGAACTATCAGGCTACAGTCAAGTTGGGACAGAACTCTGTAAGGCTGCAGTGAGCTGGAACAGAATTTTGTCAGACTACAGTCAGGCTGGCACAGAATTCTGTTGCGCTTCACTTGGGTCAAAACTTTGTACCGTCATGGCTTGGTCAGGTACGGACAGAATTTTATCAGGCGATATTCAAGTGCAGACTGAAATGTCAGGCCCAATTTAAGCTCTGAATGGCAGGGGTTTCTCCTGAAGTGCATGTTGAGTGGATATGTTCTTAAATAATCCCACTTAAAGGTTATGTTTCTCCATCCACCAGAGGTTGCTGTCAGAAGCCCAGCAGGCAGTTATTAGATTAAGGAACTCTGGCGTGCGTCCATTGGCATTGATGAGCATACACCAAGCATGAGGAATGATCCTCCTCAACAGCTCCCAAACCAATACCCGAAGAGTGACCACAGCATTCAACCTCCACCCATCTCATCATATACATTTCACATACATATCACTGACAGCTGTGGCCTGCTGTAATGTCAGCGCTAATGCGGATGGCATCTCGCCTATCTAACGGCATCTTTAATTTCCTCTTATATGCAGCCACACACACACACACACACACACACACACACACACACGCGCAAAATGACAAGTTCTTTTTTTTCCCCCCTTTCCACAAAACAGCCCCGCTGCGGCTTCTGCTTTCCCATAATCCTCGGCGGCACGCTCCTTTCATGTGTCGCCATCAAAGCCGAACGATGGGAGGGGAGTGCTTATTTAAATCTTGCGCAGCGCCGCTTGCGACGTCTGTATAAAAGGTGGCGATACGAGAATAATAACTCATTTCAAAGTCGTACAGCAATTATGGGCAATTTTTTTTTCTTCTGCTTGGTGTTTTGAATGATTTGCTTTGTTTGCCGCTGATCCCTGCAGCCACTCATATTGGCGTGTTCCCTCCACTATTCACAGGCGCTATTAATCAAGTGTGAATAATTGATAAACCGTGTTGGGAAAACAATGACACTTCCTCTTTAGAGAAAAACTAATGATCCTTAAAGCAGAGGTTTCTATTTACATAAATACAGAGAGACAGAGAGAGAGAGAGAGGGGGGGGGGGGAGAGGGGGAGAGAGACAGACTTGTGCAAGGCAACAGAGTCCTAGTTAGACTTGGAGAAAAGGCTAAAAGAGAATAAGATAAAACAGATTCTCTAAGATTTCAGGCTAGACGGGTGTGCAGTGAGAGAGAGAGAGAGAGAGAGACATGCTGCTAAAAGCCTTTCTGTGTCGAACGCCCCGTCTCACAGCGAGAAAGGTGGTCAGGGCTGTGAGAGCTTTCAAAAGGTTTAGAGGATCATAAAAGCCAAATCGGAGATCAATCCAGGACGGCTTGAACTAATATGCACACTCCCGAGAAACGGGGAGAGCGAGAGAGTGTGAAAGTAGAGGAAAAAAGCAGAAAACAAACATTTAACCAAAAATGATGCCGAGGTCTTCACAACTAAATATAACTACATAACCTCGGTGGTTCAGAGTCGGTCTGAGAGAGAGGGAAAGTGAGCAAAGTAATGTATTTGCATTTATACCCATGTGCATTTGGTGGTTGGTTAGTGTAGTGGGTAACACCTCTGCCTTCTATGCTGTAGACTGGGGTTCAATCCCCACCGGGGCAAGCACCCTACACTATACCAATGAGGGTCCTTGGGCAAGACTCCTAACACAGCCTTGGCCTCCCTATGTAAAATGATCAAATTGTAAGTCGCTCTGGATAAGAGTGTCAGCTCAATGCTGTAAAAGTAAATACATTTGATATATTGAATGTAATTATTAGTGTTATCAAAGCTTTTAATCACATATTTCAGTTATTAACCTGTGCTGATTTGGTTGCTCCACCTGATTAACTGGATGCGCCACCTGACTTTTCAGACTAATTTCACATTAAACAGGCATCTGCTTAGACTTTATACTCACATTTATTTCAAATAAATAAACATTATTAGAATGATTTTGCATTTTCCCGGCTCTCCTGAGGTCAGATTGACACGGTAAACTGAACCGTTCTAACCATGACTCAAAAATCATGTTTTTTCGTCGTTTTTTTTTTTTTTTTTTTTTTTTTAAATAAAACTGACTTTGACCTTGACCATGAAGGTCACTTGGCCTTTTCTTTGTTTGCTGGCCCTTTTTTTGTAAAAGCGTGTCAAAATAAAAGTCTTTTGATTTGGTTGTGATGCCTGACATTCAAGGAAGTAAGAACTTTGGAACAAGTCAGCTAAGCACTTTTAAGTTTGCCTTATTTTGCAATTTTTTTTGTTTAATTTTCAAGTTTGAAACATAAAAAAAATGAATTTTAACTAATTTAAACTCATTTTGATAGTTTATTCAATTAGCCTATATGGTTAGATGGGTGCACCAGCTGACTTTTAGAGGCCGAAAGAAGCTAAAATGGATTTTATATGGATGCGCTGAAACTTTTCACATGAAAGAGGCATTGTTGAATAAATTGACACACGTCCTGTATTTATTAAATAGTTTTTTGGGGGAAAATAAAGCACAAATAATGCTCGCCATGTCAGTGACCTGCAAACAGAATGAGTTCACTGCTGGCTGGTCATGGAATCAAGAGCAGTGGTCCTGACGTGTGGACAGGGATATTTTTAGGTGGGTAGACGGACTGAGGATGGGAAGACAGGATCGAGTCAATGGAGCGGAAGAGGAAGGACAAAATATTCATCAATAATCGAGCAGCTGTGAACCCCCAGAGGCGCGCTGTCACAAGCAAACATGTCAGCTATGATATAGAGAAAAGCCCAGAGAACACACACACACATAGATACACACAAACAGAAGAAGATGCCTGCCTGTACACCCATAAACACTCCTATGTGGGAAAAAAATACATTGACATGTATTTTTAAATATTTGAAATACATTTAAAATACATTACATGAAAAACTCCAGCAGCACTGCTGTGTCTGATCCTCTCGTACCAGCGCAACACACACCACCACCACGTCAGTGTCACTGCAGTGCTGAGAATGTTCCACTACCCAAATAGTACCTGCTCTGTGGGGGTCCGTGGAGGTCCAGACCACTGAAGAACAGGGTAAAAGGGGGTTACAAAGTATCAGAGAAACAGATGTACTACAGTCTGTAACTGTAGAACTACAAAGTGCACCTATATATTGTACCTATATGGACAATGAGCGTGGTCACAATGTTACGCCTGATCGGTGTATTTGGTCATGTCTGTAACCTTTGTTTATAACCACACACAGTTAAAAATGATGATAAACATAAATAAATGCATTTAAAAATATGTATTTCACAAATACATGTTTGGCCATTTTCATACACTGCAAATATTTAATGAATATATGCGAGTTTTGTTCTACATGGGTAAGGTTGCTGGATATGAGTCCTGAGATCACTATTCAGGGAAACTGAAACTGAAACTGAAACTGGAAAAAAGGTGTCTTAGGAAATAAAAACATCTCAAATGTAGTCAATATGTTTAATATTTGTCATTATTGGAATACAACACACATTCCTGCAACTTTAGTTGCTCGAAACCTACGTGAAACAAAACTGCCCTTGAGTTGCACACCAATCTGCGTCAACTTGGTACCAAAAGTTTGTACCAAAAAAAAAATGCATATTTTTAAATTGGCTCTGCTGAGAGGCCGTATTGTCCTACTCAGGTGTATCATCGCCTGATTTTAGTTTCAGTGCACTCAGTCAGCAACATTTCTCAACGGCTAAACCTCAGAAACCTCCTTCATATACAGTGTCCAGTGTGGAACTGAGCACATGTGGCTGAATTCCAAATGGCTATACTGTAGACATATTATCCACTGACTGTTACATTATTGTAATTCCGGTCGCACTTTATTTGGATGGTCCCCTTTAGACACCCTACAGATACTTAAATCATCAACAGACTTTCTGGCGATGTGCAGTTGATTATCACCAACATTATGGGCAGGGTTAGGGCTAGGAGTAGGTATTGGGTTTGCCTTCATACCCAGCCATTACCATGTCTTGGGATGTCTTAAGACATGTCTAAAGACAAAGACAGTGTCTTCACTCAATGACACAATGAACAGTAAGGCACAGTGACAGCTTGGGTTAGGTTTAGGCTTAGGGATAGGCTTAATAAACTGACCTTGAAGTTCAGATGAGTTTAATGGCTATTTGGTTAAAAGTAACTTAAAGACATACAAAGAATCTTCAGTGGACCATCCAGATAAAGTGTTACCGTAATTCCTATGTAGTGCACTATGTAGGGAGCATGGAGCCACTTGAGGTTCAGCCACAAAGCATGTTGTTTTGAGTGAAACCACATTATTGACAACCGTCCATGGACAGGGCTGCCTGTAGGGGCTGTGTTTCACATCCCTATTGTAGCATGTCAGTCGGGCCGAGTGTTTTCGTACAATGTGAGCAATTATACACACACAATGGGCGACTCGACTATGGTGTAAGACACCAACAAATAAAAAATTCTATATCACACAGTGTATGCCTGGCTTTATACTACACAAAAAAACCTACCAGTTTAATCTGCAGCGACCAAACCAATTCAGTAGGTCGGCTAAGCTTTACCGCTACTGATCCCCATTAGCCTGCTGGCACACCACTTCACCTTGTTTGAGCATTTTGAGTAAGAACAACTCCTAGGCTTTATTTTTTGACACTTAAATATCAATTTTAAGCCACTACGAACCCCTATCATACACCTACCAGCACACACATGCCCACACATCATGCATGCGCACATGCTCAGGCATGCCTGAACCTGATTTAGCCGCCTCGAACAATTAGCCATCCCAATCGATACCCACTGGCTTCAGGCTCCATGTGTATCTCTGAGAAAAGCCCAGATAACGGCAGGCCCTTTCAACCCCTCTGAACTCAAATATCAATTAAAGCTTGCTAACACAGCACCGAAACCATGCACTATTAAAACACACGAAGCGAGACATGCTATTAAGAAGCCTGCTTTGCCCCCCCGGGGGGCCGAACTCTCACCTCTAACCGTGATTGATACTCTTTCTTCAGCTCTCCTGAAGGTGCGTAGCTGCAGTTGAAACTGAAGCACAATTAACTAAATAGAAAAATTCATACAATAAAAAAAAAAAAAAACAAGCAATGCCCCACAGAAGTTCTGAACTGAGGAAAGATAATGAAGTTATAATGATCCTGGGGAGCCAAGTATTGATTCTGTTTTACACCGAAGATGAAAGGGCTTAATGGAAGATGGGGCAATCACATAGTGCCACAGAAAAAAGAGAGTAAATTCACATCAGTGTGTGTGACGGTCATTAGACTGTTGCAGAATAAATCCTTTCGCAGGTGAATCTTTTCATACCTGATGCCACCGTGTAAGTGAAGACACTAGAGATTCTCTGGCCACTTTATTAGAAACACCTCTCTTGTAGAATCGGGTGACCGGGATAGTGTAGTGGTTAACACCTCTGCCTTCTACGCTGTAGACTGGGGTTCAATCCCCTGCCTGGCTAAGCACCCTACACTATACCGATAAGAGTCCTTGGGCAAGACTCCTAACACCACCTTCGCCTACCTACCTATCAAATTGTAAGTCGCTCTGGATAAGAGCGTCAGCCAAATGCCGTAAATGTAGAATCAGCACTTAGAGACTGGAGTGGACCTGTAAATCTATGCTCATTCCAAAGTTGAAAAATTTTGGCAAAAAAAGTGCATTTTTCCCACTTTCCTTTAAACAACAGTCTTTTGGAGACTGAAGACACAAATGGATACAAGCCTTCAGATGTGCAATCAGGCACTTGTTGTCCACACATTTTCAGTTGATGACAGATCTGAACTGCAGGTGGACCCGTCTTGCACCTATCTGATTAAACATCCATGGGTTGTTCAACGAGCAGGCAGTTTATTGGCGTTGTCATGCTGAAATAAGCATGGACATCCCTGAAAAAGACGGCGTCTAGAAGGCAGCAAATGTGTTCTGTGTTAGTGGTACTTTCACAGATGTGCGGGTTACTCACTAGTGCACTACCATACCATGACAGACTCTGGCTTGGAATTTTCTTCTTTGGCCGGAGAACACAATGTCATTATTTCCACAAACACTCTGAAAATTTCCCTCATCAGTACACATTTCCACCAAGCATCAGTCCACGTCATTTGAGCTTGAGCCCAGAGAAGTCAGCAGCGTTTCTAGAAGTTGTTAACATATGGCTTCCACTGTGCACAGTACAGTCTTAACTTGCATTTGTAGATGCAGCATTTAAGTGTTTATTGACAATGATTTGTCAAAGTATGGTGTTTAAATGCAGTGCCATCTGAGGAATTGAGGATTACAGTCATTAAGCTGTGGTTTTGCCCTTTACGCTCAAGGATTTCTTAGAATTTCCTGAATATGTTGATGATATTATGTACTTTTGGGGGTGAAATACCCAAAATCCTTGTAATCGGTCTAGTTACTCAGTTGTTCTTAAACTGTTGGATTCTTTGGGAAAAGTGATGAGCCTCGACCCATCCTTGCTCAGGACTAGGTCTTTCCTGGATGCTCCTTTCATTTCCAAGCATGACTGCACCATGCGTGATTGCATTTTTAAAATGCCTTTTGAACACGTCACAATGTTCTTAGTCTTAAAATGTTCCCCTCCCACCTTTTGTGGACCAGATTGCAGACGCCCGTCTTTGGCTGCGTTTACGCAGCAGGTAAAAGTGGCCCAAATCTGATCTTTTTCTCCGTATATGGCACAGATGTGTGTCTGTGTGTCAGTGTGAACAGATAAACACACTGAATCTGACATTTACTATTCCGATTTGAGACGCTTTCATATGTGGTACTGAAATCCGATCCGTATCCAATCTGCAGCAACACAACTCAGTCTGAACAGCCAGATCGGAACTTGTGCTTCTCGACTTTTACATCAATCCAACTCAACATTCGTCATCATTTCATGTTGCTGAGACTCAAACATTTAGGCTGATGTTTCTGTACCAAAAAACTAGAAGAGACTCATCCAAACCCTCCATGTTCAAAGAGATTTTGAATGAAGTGGCCGATGCGGCCGGACGAGACCGAGGTTTCAGCATCAGAGAACAGTTTAAAGAATCCAAGGACACGAACCAAAGAAGTGGCCGTGGCCAAATAACGTTCCCTTTTTACGCTCGAACTCACTGTGGGTTATGAGCCCATCTGTCAAACACTGGAACTTCATAATCGCTCCTGTGATGCTGGTGAAAACGAAACTGAAAGCTCCGGGAGCAACAGGCATTTGCTGGCAGTCATGATTGTTTACATCAGGACGAGTCACATGGAGTATTGTTCTTTTGCGCATATGGGTTGGTTTAGGAGCTGATGTGTTCAGACTGATGTCGCATACAGATCACATAAAGATAAAGAGCTAAACAAAAAACCTGCTATGTAAATGTAGCCTTAGTCTTGGTACATTTACAAAAAAACAACCAAGTCAATATGGTCAAGAGCTACACTCACTGGCCACTTTGCTAGTAAAAGGTTGGACCCCCTTTTGCCTTCAGAACTGCCTTAATTCTTCGTGGCAGACTTTCAACAAGGTGTTGGAAACGTTCCTCAGAGATTCTGGTTGGTTATTTGAGTTCCTGTTGCCTTTCTATCATCTGGAACCAGTCTGCCCATTCTCCCCTGACCTCTCACATCAACAAGGCATTTTCGTCCACACAACTGACCGCTCACTGGATATTTCCTCTTTTTCGGACCGTTCTCTGTAAACCCTAGAGATGGTTGTGCGTGAAAATCCCAGTAGATCAGCAGTTTCTGAAATATTCAGACCAACCCGTCTGGCACCAACAACCACGCCACGTTCAAAGTCCCTTAAATCCCCTTTCTTCCCCGTTCTGATGCTCGGTCTGCACTTCAGCAAGTTGTCTTGACCACCTCTACACGCCTAAATGCATGAGGAGTTGCGGCCGTGTGATTGGCTGATTAGCTATTTGTGTCAACAAGCAATTGAACAGGTGTAACTAATAAAGTGGCCGGTGAGTGTATGTCCCAACTTTTTGGCAATTGAGGTTTACACATGGTAGGTAGTGCTCAAAAAGTGAGACGTTTCCAATAGACGATTTTTTGTAGCAAATCAATCTGAATAACAAGCACTCAAGACACGCCAGCCTGACTGACCAACATCCACATCAATCTGATCAATAAGCTTGATCAAAACAATCAGTGCTGATCTGCTGAGCCTATTGATCCTTCATCCGTCTGTACAACCCCATCTTAGATGGAATTGATACACATTAAAGTGAACGAGAGCAATTTCGCTGGATGTTTTGCCAAAGAATCATAATGAAGTAACCTCTGAACTTAGCCACCCCTAGCTTTATCATGCTAGCTGGCTCTTGCGAATTCTTACAAATCTACAGTCCGGGAGACGGAGCTGATATGCAAAACAGTGATCTGAAAGGGGCCTGTCCCGAGAGACGTATGCGCATTTCTGAAAAGACTGACGGCCGTCGCGTCTCTGAGCCTCAAGCTGCTTTCCTCTCAGCCGTCTGCTACGTTTGTGAGTCACACGGGCCTCTCTGATGAGTGCTTACTCACCGGAAAAGAAGCGAGGGAGCGTTTAAAGAGGAAGACAGGCGAGAGAAAGAGAAAGAAGCAGGCACTGGAAGAAGAAACAAGGATGGGAATGCCTGAAACATGGAAATAAATGTCCTTGACAAGGCAGACAGAATGTTGGAGAAGAAAAAAAGTGGTGTTTGTACATGTATGTGTGCCACAATGGATAAACATGATGTAACAGTAATACTGTTGAGGTATTATAGAGGCTGTTCCTCCGATGGCATGGAAAGGCCACAACAAATACAAGGCTTGGGTTGCAGGTCACACAGTTATTCAGCTTGAATTGTTTCAGCACAAATCTCCTATAGCTGCTTACTCACTTAGATCATTGTTTGTTGATTTGAGTGGATTAAATTCCTCAGACAGGCGCTCAGTGGCCAGATTGCAGGGTTTAATCCACAGCAAGAGCCCAAATCTAAATGAACAAATGCTGGTGGATTTAGGCTGGATCTGGCAGCCTGCCCAGCACACTGTATACTACTGCGACGTCCAGCAGCAGCCCTGTTCTGATCTTTGTCTTAATCGTATCATCATCATCATCAGTACCTCATAATCTAGGAAATGGCCCTGTGACCGGAAGGTCGCCGGTTCGATCCCCAGTGCCGATATGACTGAGGTGTCCTTGAGCAAGACACCTAACCCCCAATAGCTCCCTGGGTGCCGTGGATAGGGCTGCCCACCGCTCCGGGCAAGTGTGCTCACTGCCCCCTAGTGTGTGTGTATTCACTAGTGTGTATGTGGTGTTTCACTTCACGGATGGGCTTACCATCATCAATCATCATCATTATCATTGGTACCCCATAATCTTCCTCCATAGTGTTTATCATTACCATCATCGTCATCATCCTCATCTCTATTCTCATCATCATGGTCAACATCATCATCATCATCATTATCATCAGTATCTCATAATCTTACTCCTCCTCCACAGTGCTCATTTTTATTACCATCAACATCAACATCATCATCATCATCATCATCCTTATATCCATTGTCATCATCATGGTCAACATCATCATCATCATTATCATCAGTATCTCATAATCTTACTCCTCCTCCACAGTGCTCATTTTTATTACCATCAACATCAACATCATCATCATCATCATCCTTATATCCATTGTCATCATCATGGTCAACATCATCATCATCATCATCATTATCATCAGTACCTCATAATCTTCCTCTTCCTCCATAGTGTTTATCGTTGTTACCATCATCATCCTCATCTCCATTCTCATCATCATGGCCAACATC
>NC_051226.1:35029498-35046998 GCF_015220715.1 Pygocentrus nattereri | reverse complement strand
GAATAGAAGACAAAGGAAGAGAAGAGAAATGTAGAGAAGAGAGGAGAAAGGAAGAGAAAAGAAATGAAGAGAAGAGAATAGAAAGGAAGAGAAGAGAAAGGAAGAGAAGAGAAAGGAAGAGAAGAAGGGAGAAAGGAAGAGAAGAGAAAGGAAGAGAAGAGAAAGGAAGAGAAGAGAAAGGAAGAGAAGAAGGGAGAAAGGAAGAGAAGAGAGGAGAAAGGAAGAGAAGAGAAAGGAAGAGAAGAGAAAGGAAGAGAAGAGAGGAGAAAGGAAGAGAAGAGAATAGAAAAGGAAGAGAAGAGAAAGGAAGAGAAGAAGGGAGAAAGGAAGAGAAGAGAAAGGAAGAGAAGAGAGGAGAAAGGAAGAGAAGAGAGGAGAAAGGAAGAGAAGAGAATAGAAAAGGAAGAGAAGAGAAAGGAAGAGAAGAAGGGAGAAAGGAAGAGAAGAGAAAGGAAGAGAAGAGGGGAGAATAGAACAAAGAAGATAGCAGAAGTTCGAGAGAAGAGAAAAGAAGAGAATGGAGAAATGAAGACAGCAGAGGGGAAGAGAAGAGATGAGAGGAGAAGAGAAAAAGAAAACTGAAGAGAAGCAAAGAGAAAGAAGTAGAAAGAAGAAGAAAGTAGAAAAAAGCAGAAAAGAGACATGAAATAAGAGAAGAGAAGAGAAAAGTGAGAAGAGAATAGACCAGAAGAGGAGAGAACCAACAAGAATGAAGAGAAAAGTTCAGAACAGACAAAAAATGAAGAGAAGAAAAAAAGGGCAGAACAGACAAAAAATGAAGAGAAGAGAAGATAGGAGAAGAGAAGAGAATAGAAGAGAAGATAGGAGAAGAGAAGATAGGAGAAGAGAAGAGAATAGAAGAGAAGATAGGAGAAGAGAAGAGAAGATAGGAGAAGAGAAGAGAAGATAGGAGAAGAGAAGAGAAGAGAAGAGAAGAGAGGAGAGGAGAACAGACAAAAAATGAAGAGAAGAGAAGAGAAGAGAAGAGAGGAGAACAGACAAAAAATGAAGAGAAGAGAAGAGAGGAGAAGAGAAGAGAAGAGAAGAGAGGAGAAGAGAAGAGAGGAGAAGATAGGAGAAGAGAGGAGAAGATAGGAGAAGAGAATGGAAGAGAAGAGAAGAGAGGAGAAGAGAATGGAAGAGAAGAGAAGAGAGGAGAAGAGAAGAGAAGAGAGGAGAAGAGAAGAGAAGATAGGAGAAGAGAAGAGAGGAGAACAGACAAAAAATGAAGAGAAGAGAAGAGAAGAGAGGAGAAGAGAATGGAAGAGAAGAGAAGAGAGGAGAAGAGAAGAGAGGAGAAGATAGGAGAAGAGAGGAGAACAGACAAAAAATGAAGAGAAGAGAAGAGAAGAGAGGAGAAGAGAATGGAAGAGAAGAGAAGAGAGGAGAAGAGAAGAGAAGAGAGGAGAAGAGAAGAGAGGAGAAGATAGGAGAAGAGAAGAGAGGAGAACAGACAAAAAATGAAGAGAAGAGAAGAGAGGAGAAGAGAATGGAAGAGAAGAGAGGAGAAGAGAAGAGAAGAGAAGAGAAGAGAAGAGAAGAGAGGAGAACAGACAAAAAATGAAGAGAAGAGAAGATAATAGAAGAGAAGATAGGAGAAGAGAAGAGAAGAGAAGAGAAGATAGGAGAAGAGAAGAGAAGAGAAGAGAAGAGAAGAGAACATACAAAAAATGAAGAGAAGAGAAGATAGGAGAAGAGAAGAGAATAGAAGAGAAGAGAGGAGAACAGACAAAAAATGAAGAGAAGAGAAGATAATAGAAGAGAAGATAGGAGAAGAGAAGAGAAGATAGGAGAAGAGAAGAGAAGAGAAGAGAAGAGAGGAGAACAGACAAAAAATGAAGAGAAGAGAAGATAATAGAAGAGAAGATAGGAGAAGAGAAGAGAAGAGAAGATAGGAGAAGAGAAGAGAAGAGAAGAGAAGAGAAGAGAAGAGAACATACAAAAAATGAAGAGAAGAGAAGATAGGAGAAGAGAAGAGAATAGAAGAGAAGAGAGGAGAACAGACAAAAAATGAAGAGAAGAGAAGATAATAGAAGAGAAGATAGGAGAAGAGAAGAGAAGATAGGAGAAGAGAAGAGAAGAGAAGAGAACATACAAAAAATGAAGAGAAGAGAAGATAGGAGAAGAGAAGAGAATAGAAGAGAAGATAGGAGAAGAGAAGAGAAGATAGGAGAAGAGAAGAGAGGAGAACAGACAAAAAATGAAGAGAAGAGAAGATAGGAGAAGAGAAGAGAATAGAAGAGAAGATAGGAGAAGAGAAGAGAGGAGAACAGACAAAAAATGAAGAGAAGAGAAGAGAACAGACAAAAAATGAAGAGAACAGACAAAAAATGAAGAGAAGAGAAGAGGAGAAGAGAAGAGAGGAGAACAGACAAAAATGAAGCGAAGAGGAGAAGAAAAGAGAAGAGAAGAGAAGAGAAGAGAAGAGAAGAGAAGAGAAGAGAAGAGAAGAGAAGAGAAGCAGTGAGTGCTGTAGGTGAAACTTGTCAGCCAGAAGGTGCAAAACTCTATAAAGGTTTACATGTGGATCGATAAATGTTACAAGAGCAGATCACACACTGACATCTCCCTATGGCCTTCTGCCTCCTCACCATCACACTGTAAACATCTCTCTCTCTCTCTCTCTCCTCTTTCTCTCTCTCTCTTTCTCTCTCTCTCTCTCACACACACACACACACACACACACACAAATACACACATACACATCTTATCATCCTAATTACTGTGTGTACCCTGTTAATAGATAATTAGTGGAAAGTGTGTCCTTGTTAAAGAGTCAATGATGTACATCCTCTCATGGCTTCTCTTACCACAGCTATGCTGATGACACCCAGCTAATGCTGTCCTCCCACCGTCTGACACTCAGGTTTCCAGGCACATCTCGGCATGTCTGACTAACATCTCTTCATGGTTGATGGCTCACTGAAGCTCAGTCCTAGAAAGAGTGAGCTGCTGTTCATCCCTGGAGCTCCAGGTCCTGCCTATGATCCTGACATCTCATTTAAGAGCTCCTTGGTCATTCCATCTGAAGATGCGAGAAGCCTTGGTGTGGTTCTGGATGACAACGTCCAGAGGGTTCGGTCCTTTTTTCTCAAGAAGTTGTCCAGGTACTTGGTCAGTCTCTTGTCATCTCAAGGCTTGACAAGTGCAACTCAGTCCAGGCTGGTCTTCCTATGCTTCCCCTGCAACTGACAAGCAGCACGGCTTGTCTCCAACCTTCTTAAGTTGAGTCATGACACTCCGCTGCTGCACTCCCTTCACTGGCTTTCTGTAGCGGCCTTCATCAGATTCAAAACCCTGATGGACCAGCCTCTTGGTACCGTAAGCCAAGGGTCAAAACTCGACCTGTACCACGAGCCCTTTGATGTTCTAGGAAAGCTTGGCTTGATCCCTCAAGGCACACAGAAGACAAGCATGAAGAATTTTCTTCCAGGTGGAACAAACTTACTCTGGGAGTCCCTCCAGGTCTTTTTATGAAGCACTTAAGTCAGTACTTGAAATGCGTTGTTTTTACATTCATGCTATGTTTGATTCTGTATTAGATGCTGATGTTGGAGGAGAAGGCCTGGCTCAGCTGTCTTCGCTCTAATTCATCCCAAAGGTGTTCTGTTGAGGTCAGGACTCTGTGCAGGCCAGTCAAGTTCTTCCACACCAAACTCGCTCATCCATATTTTTATGGACCTTGCCTTGTGCACTGGTGCACAGTCATGTTGGAACAGGAAGGGGCCGTCCCCAAACCGTTCCCACAAAGTTGGGAGCATCAAATTGTCCAAAATCTCTTGGTGCTGAAGCTTTAAAAGTTCCTTTCATCACTGGAACTAAGGGGCCGAGCCCAACTCCTGAAAAACAACCCCACATCATAATCCCCCCTCCACCAAACTTTACACTTGGCACAATGCAATCAGACAAGTACTGTCTCCTGGCAACCGCCAAACCCAGACTCGTCCATCGGACTGCCAGACGGAGAAGCGTGATTGGTCACTCCAGAGAACTCGTCTCCACTGCTTGAGAGTCCAGTGGTGGCGCTTTACACCACTGCATTCAATGCTTTGCGTTGCGCTTGGTAATGTAAGGCTTGGATGCAGCTGCTCGGTCATGGAAACCCATTCCATGAAGCTCTCTACGCTGTAAAAGGGGGCTAACAAAGTATGCAGACAAACAAATGGACTACAGTCTGTAACTGTACAACTACAAAGTGCACCTATATACTAGGTGGAGCAGATATGTTATGTTATGGGAAAATTGGGCTTGGGTAAAGTTATGGGAACATTCCCTGCTAGCTGGGAACGTGAACATACTATAGTGTGGTGTATCTGCTATGTGATTTTTCGTGCTGCATCCAGTGTGCGGTGAGAGGCTGATGTGAGTCCATGTAGCTTTGCTCTATTAGCCATAGTAACAACACAAACTCCAATAGGTAAGAGCGCTAACTCAAACTGGCCAAAGAAATGTGCAGTCAAGGTGGCTGAATGGCCAAATTTCACATTTTTCCAGTTTTGCCAAAATGGTTTATTCATTCTCTCATTTTCCTTTTTTTTTTCAAAAATGTAAAACTCTACATTTCCATTTTTTCCCCATCACATGGAAAACATGACACTGCATCACCAAATCCTGGACCAGGGACGCCTGTCTGAGGCCTCTGAGCTAACAAGGGAGAAAAAAAGGCCAGGGAGACAAAAGGAAGACAAACCACAATCTGTCACGCATCCCTCAGCCAAGGCCAACACGCCCTGGCCGGATTAGAGGGGCGGAGTAGATGGATTCATACGCATTGTGGAAAAAAAAACATTGATCCTCATGCAGAACATAACCTATTCAAGCTGGCTCGGATCCACTGCAGGGGCAAAGAGAAATCAATGTGGTGGTTTGGGACGTAACCATAAGCAGCAGTTTCGGAGTATGTGTGACAGAAAGAGAGAGAGAGAGAGAGAGAGAGGGAGAGAGTGATGGCAATCTATGAGAATATTTCGTCAGTAAAACATACTCACACAAATGTGCAAATGTGCTGCTGCCATCTTTTTCGCATCAAAGACGCAACTTAATTTCATGCGTGCATGCACACGTACACGCGACAGACAGTTGGCATTCCTTTGAATTGTAAATGAAACTTCTCACTGACACTGAGACAGTAGCATTAAATAACACGGCTATATTAAAAACTCCGAGCCATCAATCTATCTGACTTACCACTGTTTATACGTTCCCTGGCCACTTTATCAGAAACCCCTCTTTTGCAGGTCCACCTTGATGGTGTACAGTTAGAGACTGTAGCCCATGCATCTCAGACTCCAATTACCTGGCGACTACTAACCAGGTGGTCTTCTCCTGGTGGGAGGGGGGCTTGTAGTTTTCTGTTGACCTAACTAAGATATGGGCAACAGGGACTACTCAACATTTCAGAGCATCTTAGTCAATGGTACTGTTCTTTCACAACAAACCACAACAACTGCAACTGTTACTACTACTACTAATAATAATAATAATGATATAATGATATTCTTAACTTTTATGAGTAGTCAAAGTATCATACATGAACATTTTAGTATTCTATTAAGTCATGTAAACTTACATTTCACAGTAGAATTATATGAGTTTCTGGAAGTACAAGGTAGGTGTTTCTAATAAAGTGGCCAGTAAGTGGAAGTACAAGGCAGGTGTTTCTAATTAAGAGCCAATTAGTGAAAGTATAAGGCAGGCGTATCAAATAAAGTGGCCAGTTATTGCAAGTACAGGGTGGGTGTTTCTAATAAAGCCATCAGTCAGTGGACGTTGAAAGAAGGTGTTTCTAATAAGGTGGCCAGTCAGGGGAACCACATGGTGGGTGTTTCTAATAAAGTGGCCAGAAAGAGGATATCATAACCAGCATCCTTCAACTCAAAATACCAGTCATTCACTACTGGTGCCAATGTGGCTCGACTGCCAACATGGACTTTCTCTGTACATCACTCAGTCTACTTTAAGGGAGAAGCAAGCAGGGGCCACATTTAACAGTGTGGTGCTTAATTGGCAACATGTCTGAGAACAATGACCTTTCTTTTCTGCAGAGCTGTTTGGAACTCACACACAAGCAGACAGTGAGTTATCACACAAACGCTTTATCGGGACATATATTCTCAGCTTCCTTTAAAGGTTACACGACTGAGCTGTCAAATTCTGCAGCAGGGATTCATTCTTCAGATCAGAGGATGAGAGGTGACAGAAAGGAAGAAAGAAATAAAGCAAGAAAGATTGCCCATTGTTTTTAAACAAAGCAGAATTGAAGAGAAGATAAGAGAAGGGAAGAGAAAAGAAGAGATAATTTATCCATTAGATTGTTTTGCCTTGACCCAGTGCAGGTAAGATTTGACTCTGAAGGCTGGTTTCTCACCATCTTGCCTTAGGCATGCTTTCAGGAGCTTTACCTGAAGTACTGCACATTCTCTTCAAAAGTGAAAAATGCCTTTGAAAGAACATTGCACACAGGAACAACTGAGGTTCAACCTGAACAGTCCTAAGTTCCTATCAAAAGAGTGTGGTAGTTCACGTTCAGGTGAAATTCTTTCACCGTCAACAGAAGCTCAGAAAGAATCGAACCATGTGCTTCTGGAGAGCGTGGGCATCAAACCAACAACTGTCCCACTGGTGGTACAGATAAATGACCATAGGTTTAGGGACATGACAACAATCTTTTAAGTGTTTCAAATCACTACCCACCAGTTCCCTTATTGAAGAATTGAGAAAGGATCCAGGGATATCTTTCTGATAAAACAAGGACATCGAGCTAACACCCATTCTGCTGGTGTTATAGATAAAAGACTACAACTTTTAGGGAAACCAGCACATTGTGCTCCTAATGGATAACCAACAGGGCACTAACTTTAAGGCCAACAGAGAGATTCATTAAGATGCCAGAGAAATCTTTCTGGGGAAGGATGGGCAATAAACCAACAACCATTCTGCCAGAAGTTGACCTCCATGAAGAACATGAGCAAAAGCTTGGCTTCAAACTAGTGACTACCAGGTCATTTCTTTCACTGGCCCAGAGAAAGATTCACAAAGAATCCAGTGCTATCTTTCTGCTGAAGGATGGGCATCAAACCAACAACCATTCTACCTTAAGATGAGCTTTAGGGACATGATCATGGACTTGATGATCTCTAATGATCTCCATCACTAATTTTACTGGCCCATAGAGAGAAAGAGAAAAAAATTGAAATATGGGTGTCAAACCAACGACTATCTTGCCATGAGATGACTATCATTATAGGCATGAGCAAATGGCTCTTGGCTTCAAACCAGTGACCACCAGGTCATTTGTTTTGACTGGCCCAGAGAAAGATTCACAAAGAACCCAGCAACGTCTTTCTGCTGAAGGATGGTGTCAACCCAACAACCATGGGTAAAATGAGTTTTAGGGACATGATCATGGACTTGGATTTGAACTAATGATCACCATCACTTATTTTACTGGCCCACAGAGAGGTTGTTAAAAAAATGGAAGATGGGTCTCAAATCAACAACCATCCATCCATCCACACGCTGACTTCCATACTAGTATAATTCATCAAGGATGACCTATTAGGTTCATAACCACAGATTTGGGCCCTAAGACAGCGAGGGAACCACTGGACCAGGTGTCCCAGAGTACGGATGAAGGATCAAGCCCCACTTTTGCAGAGATTTTCAAAACTAGAGAATGAAATGAACTCTATAATCAGTCCTCGCTCTCAGAGAAGTCAAACTGTGCGCTAATGATAAACACCAATGGCTGGACAGAGAACAATTTTAGTGATCAGGTTCAGTGTTATTCTGTGCATTGGAATCTAAAAGGCTCACTAAATACCAGTGGCAGGCTGCTGTGCATGGACATAAAGAGGTTCCCATGCAAAAGAAATGCAGCTGTATTAGTAGCAGTGTGCTAAACCCAGTGCGCTAAGCGTCTAAACTGCACCATGGCGCGTGGCAGCAGTGAGCCCACTCAGATTAAAGTATTAGTGTTACAAAGCCAACATCAATTACCCAAGGCCTCAGCCAGAGACCTCACAAACCTGGAGGAGGAGGAGAGCTCTGCTCCCGACAACGCTAATCAGAGCTCTAATCAGGGTCGGCCTCCCATTAGCCCAACATCAGGCTGCAGGCTGCACTAAGAGATCTGCATAATGGCCTTTTGCCCCATATTGGCCTCTTCTGGTCAGCAACACAGCAAATAATTTAAAGGATTAACACCCCTCCTTAAGCCATCAAGCAAAAGGAATAGAGGCTGTTAGTTAACAACAAGAGTGCAAGAGTGTATGTGTGTAATGCTGGATGCAAGTGTGTAGCAGAACTAAATGAAAATTAATACTCAGGCAGGACCTTATGTTTATTAGAATTGATGTGGCACGTTCCCGACTAATGCCCAAAGAACTGTATTTCAGCTAATATTAATTTGCTAATCCATTTTTCAGCTAATGCTAATCCATTACTTTGGCTGAAATAGTACACTGAAAGCATTTAATCCAAATTTGTAATTGCTTTTATGTAGTTGGCAAAGGTAAATTGCTTTTGATGCTAAGGCTAAATGTAAATCAAGAAAACAATTACCAAAGAACCAGCAAACCTTCATGTCTACTTTATTAGAAACCCTTGAATTGCTCCATCGTGATGGCGCACAGTTAGAAACTGTGGCTAACCTGTTGATGCAGAACCTTAATCCATCCTGTGGACCAATGGTGAGCTTCTCTACTCTTGCAAAGCACATTCAAAATGCTGACCCCAACCAAAAAAGCACCTGATCCAGCCTTCCAAGCTTATGAAGATGTTGACAAGATGGAGCTCAGATTACATTTAAAACTAGACTCTGCAAGAAGGTACATCTCCAGAAAGACAAATCTCCAGGATCAGGGTTGGCAACCACAGGTCTAGACTGCCTTCAAGGGTCAGAAATTGCTCTTAGCTGGGCATTTTTGGGTCATTGCTGTACCTGATACAAGCCCAATAGTACCAAACATGCAACCATGTCAGTGTCACTGTATGGTCCAAAAAAGTCAACAGTGATCCTGTGATCAGAAACTGACCAATGATGAATATATGAGTATACTGCTTTATATCACAGTATAATTTAAAGCATAAATTAAGCATTTTTTTTCATATAAAACCATTTGTTGTAGGTTAACAGTGACACATTAGTCTGGGATACCCCTTCACATTTCAATAAGAAACATTTTAAAATAATTTTAGGGTATTTTATTTCAGATTAAAGATTGAGAACTTGTCCTGAGCAAGTACACATGGTTCGGAGGCTGTCAGGCAAAGGAATAATAAGGATTCTGAGGAGGCAATAATGAATGGGAGTATACGGGAGAAACAAGGGATGAGAAAAAAAAGAAAAGCGAATGAGTGTGGGTCAGAACAACATTGAATATGTGCTCGGAGGCCTGCCTTGAGATACTATATGCAAAACAGTGTCTTTCAGTTGAGCGGAAGTAGAGTAGATGGGCATGCCACTTTTGCACCCCTTTTATTCCTCTGGGGAAAAAAGTGCTACAGCATTTAAGGTGGCACAAGAAATCTGAATAATCTGAAAACTGTACGGTCACTCTTGCAACAGTACCAGCTGGTCCAAGGTTTGTTTCAGTTAGGCAGCTTCTTAGGCAGTACGAGAGGAAACAACTCCAAGAGTGGCTGTGGCTGTGTTAGACATGTGGACTACTTCAGACTAGACAGCAGTAGGTGATCGAGGGTCTTCAGCATTTTCATTTTCTTTCGAATTGTAACTCAAATAGCCCTGACTCAACCACTCAGCTAAACAGCCTAACATTAGCATGGTTTGCATTGCGTGTCGGTAGAATTTCAACTGGTGTACCAGTTCCAACTCCAAGTCTAAGACATTTTTGAGCAATGGGAAAGCAATCTATTCCCCAATGAACCCAAATACTTCCCAGCAAGGAGTAATTTTGTGCCAACATTATCAGCGGTGGTAAACCACACACACACACACACACACATATATATATATATATATGTATAGTGGCGCTCTGCTGAATCTATGCATTTCAGAGATAACTTAGCATTACTGTTTCTCTACAAAGCCTCCAGTACTTTCTCCACATATTAGCTTTTCTTCTTGGGCTCCCCCCTTAGCTTCAAAGGCCCAGGCAAGGCAGCCTTGTGCTGCCTGGGGAGAGACCCTGGCAGATCAAAGGCCCATGCCCCACGCGAGGCATGCAGGGCACAGAAGCACGGAGGCCCGAGGAATCAAATTTTTATGCAGCAGGAGGAAAGTTAAGGTAGCGATACACCTGCGAAGGGTGAGGACGGATAGTGAGAGAGAGAGAGAGAGAGAGAGAGAGAGAGAGAGAAGAAGAGGAGCCTGGCGAAGGATTAGCAAATTTCTTGGAAACTTCTTTAACCACTTTTTAAAGGTTTTGGAATACGGCTAAACGTGAGAACTCATGAGCGAGCTATCTGACGAGTTCCCTCGAGCTTTTCTACAACAGCCTTAGGCGTCACCAATATCGCTCCATTTCTCAGCAAGACTGACGAGCCACGAATTTTTAATTATGCCAGCTCGCTAGCCCCCGTTCACCTCGGCAACAGATCTGCTGGACCAAGGACCAGATCAGTGAGCAATATCAGTGAGCAAATAAAGATACGCAAGGCAGCTAGTGTGACTGTTCCCATCCCTAGACTTATTTGTGTGCAGCTTCGTTCCATTTTTCTCCCTGTCTTATATCACAACTTTGAAATACTGAAATCATAAAAATACGCTCTCTGCACCATCTCTCCCTGTCTGCCTATCTGAGATTTGTAGGATTTGAATTGTGTGGCAGCAGAGAGATAAAAGAGTGGACTGAATCAATGCCGTCCTGACACTGTGCATACAAAAATGTGCTCGTTACGGCAAGTGCCGAGCACACACTGTGAGTAATCGGCAGACAGCAAAAGCTTTTGCTTGTGGCTGCTCAAAACGTGCTGGCAACAGGCGAGCCTTGGTTTAGTCAAGATATGAAAAGCTGCATTGCTCAGCCAAGACTGAGTTTTCGCTCCAAAGGATCTTTCATTGCCAGTAATTGTGTCAGAGGCCATCGAGCCGCAATTCCAGGCGGCTGTATCGCTTGGATGGATAGCAGCATCGCAGTGGAATTTGGGGACTATCAGATAGCGTTCCAAATGCAAGTCAATGGTTTTCGAGTAAACACCTTCATCTTTTGCATGTGCAGCCAAACAGGCTTGTGCCACATAATTACACGAGGAAATTGCTGACAGGCAGCTATAGATCCCATCCAACTTATCATGAAGCTAATCCTGACAGATCATGTAGCAGTTCTTATACCACTGCATCTAAGTTTGGGGAATTTAACAAGTATTATACCTTTTTACTAGAAGTGCAGAGCAGGATGCAACATTTGCTACTGACTTATGTGTATAATAGCCATCTGTTTAATGCAAACAAACGCCAATATCTGATCCATTTTAGTACAGCACAATCAATCCTGGCCACCTTAATCATAATGGATGCCTTCGACATTTGTATTACTTCATTACATTTCATCAGCAGCCTAAACATTGTCTTTTAAAGGTACACCAAGTAGACATAGGTGCAAAGTTTGAGATTTGAATTAAACAACTAATGAATAATATTTCTCTCAAGTATAAAAATAAGCGGCCTGGTGTCCCTCAAGGATCGATTCACGGACCACTCATATTCTGCACGCACATTGTTTAGTTACTGGTTTGCTTGACTTTTACCAATGGTGTACATATTGCGTTCTCTTTCCTCCTTTCACTTCGCAGTCTCATTCAACTGTTTCCAACTAGCTTTCCAACATCTCTTTCTGGAGTCTCAACACCTAAAACTGGATCTTGGCAAGACAAGCTTGATATACTTCAAAGCATCCCACCATGCTCCGTCACTACAGCCAATCTTATAATTTGCCCATCATGCACCGCCAAGAATATCAGAGTGGTCTTGGAGAATCAGCTAAGCTGCATCTACACCCACATCTTGCAGGATATAAGAACCCTTCCAGACAAACTCCTCATCCAATATTTAGTTGTTCTGAGGTTGGATTACTCACTCAAAATGATGCAGAATGTTGCCCCGAAGGCCTCAGTTCCTCACCAAATCCAAATCTAACTATACCTTGGCACCACAATCAACTTTAGTCTTCTGCTGCACTCATGACTAAGTCAGAAATGGGAAGTTTCTAACATCTGAGTAGGAGAACTCACATAAACGGAAGGGTCAACTTGTCATTCCCGCTCAGAAAGTCTAAGTCCATGAGCTCTGACTTCTCTAGAATGCCGTTCAAGCAAATCAAGGTTTTCATAGTACAAGAATGTGAAAAATTAGCAGGTTTTGCTTTTTAAGTAGACTAGGCTTTTTAATTTGTGATATTCTTTAAGGTTTTTTTTTTATACGGGGCAATTCCCAGATAATTGGAAGGTCAAGAAGTTCTGTAACAGATTTTTTGATCAAGATGTGTACTTTCAAGTCATTTTCAGTGCTATTAGCACACATCCACTTTAAAATAATAAATGAACCAAACAATTCAAGTCTTTGTAGACCAAAGAGATCTGAGAGCTTTTTATACATCTCTTCCTCCTTCAAACAAGTGCTGGCTCAGGGTGCACATCAGTTTTTTTTTTTCTTGACGTCAGCCAGATGAGGTTGTCTGAACCATTTGAGATGGGAAGTAAGAGGTAAAATTCCCATTTGTCATTAATGTAAGATGCCTGACAGAATCTTCCATGAGATCAAAGCAAGCTTGTGAGACCTGATCTTGCTGTTTTAGCATCATGGTCCTTCAGAACAAACTTTCTTCAGCGGTTCAGACAGCACAATCTCTCTCTTCCTTCTGCCAAAGTCTAAAAGCTCATCTCCTCAGACACTACCCGCAGGCTAGTACTCCCATCAGCAAATTTTTAAATTTTTATTCTCATTGTACATGTTTTAGAACTGCAAGTCGCCATGCATGCTTTCCAAACAGTTACTGTTTTTACATTACCCAACTAATCCCATCGCTGATCTATAAAACTGGACCAATGTCACGATTGGCCCCTCCCAGTCTTCCACGTGCGTTTGTTGACTTGTCCATGTGCTTTTGTGTTGATTCCTTCCTGGTCCTGCCCCCTTGTTTTCAGACTCCGCCTGATTGTTGCCACCTGTGTTTTCCACCTGTGTCCTGTTATCTGTCATTATCCCTGTTTGTATTTAAGCCCTGTGTTTGCTGGTCTTTATATGTATTGTTTGATCCTGTGGTGTTTCATTTATTCTGGCCTCCATTGTGTGTTTCTGCTCTGTGTTTCTTTTGTCATGCCTGTCCCTCCTTTTCTCTGTGTTGGCTCGTTGACCCTGGACCATCTTGACCCTGAACCTGGATTTGCCCTTAATAAATCTCGCTTGTCTTCGCATATGCATCTGCCTCCTCATTGCTCCCAAGCGTTACAACCAAACCAAGACATTGGCTTGACATGACATGACATTGGCATGACTATGACTTGTCCAGTTTTCATGCATACTTTTCAATGGTAAATATCTTTTCCTCCTTCCAAAAGTATAACCCCTTTCGCCCTTTGGCCACTCAAGTTGTACTGCAAAGTGCTGCAGAAAGTGTCAGAGGAGTGATCTAAGTGTGTTTGTCTCCAAATCATCCTTGAATAGTCCAGCCAATATCGGCCTTGACCTTTCAACCCAGCTTAGCTTAACTCAGGAGGGGTAACGATGTTTTGGTCTGAAAAAAAAGAGGACACTGAGGGCAGGAGAGTGGCATGTGGGCAGACTGTAGAAAGTAAATGTGAAAGCAAAGCTAAATCCAGGACAATTTAGGCAATTTAGAAAAAACATTTTTACCCAATTTTCTCCTCTCCCTAACTTGCTCATGCACAATTCACATCTCCCTGCTAGGTCTCCCCTGCCACAGGATGCTGCCAAGCTGGGAGAGTGAAGGCTAGCATGTGCTTCCTCCAAGAAAAATGAGGCTACATCACATCTTTTTGACCTACTGCTAACACACATCACTGGACAGCTTATTATGATAAAACACAGCTTGAAAACCACTTATCTGAGAGCAGTGTGGGTGTGGCTAATGAGCAGCATGATTGACAGCTCTCTGTCCAGTACTCCTAGCCTGCTCCTCCTCCATACATAACTAACATTGTCCAGCTTTGAAGCGATGCTAACCGGACAAAAAGTCACAGACAAACAGATGTAGAACAGATGGACAGATGAACAAATGGTTAAGAGAAGCAACAGACGAACAAACATGCAGATGGATGGACAGATAAACCAACAGGCCTGATGAAGCAACGTGGTCAAGCTTGCAAGCTTTTGGTTATGCTGGGCTAGCTTTAGCTTGCTAAGCTTTTCTGACTCTGAAACTGTTCTGAGTGGGCGGGGCAAGTTACATGAACTTTGTGATTGGTCAGGGGAAGCAGTACCCAAGATTTGGACTGCCAGATCTATATCAGTCAGTTATTGGACATTGGAACATTATTCAAAGGGTACATTTGGCACATGTTTACTGTTTGTCTGCAAGAACAAGATGAACATAGAATTGCAAAGAAAACACAGGTTTAGAATCTTTAACACACTTCAAGGAGAATGCTAACTGCTAATATTGTCAGCTAACAGCTAATATTGTCAGATGTCACATTGGCCATGTCACATTAGCATAGCGTGTGCCATGCTTCCCCCAATGCCCCCCCACCCAACCCCCCGCCACAAGAGGGAGCATGGATAACTATGCACTCTTGAACTTCAGGTCACGGATGGCCAGGGATTGAATGCTTAGATGGTCGTGCCACTCATGAGCCCAAAAAGAGGACTTAAAATAGAGGACATCTAGCTACCATAGCACGGAGCTTAGTTAGGCCAGTAGACACCTTGTCCTAACGGCAAGTGAGCATTCAAGTGTAGTTTTGCATGCTGCAAAGCCTTGAAGATACAAGTCCAAGCACAAACCAAAACATAGCCAAACTGTGGACCAATGTGCTGCTACTTGTAATTTGATGGCAATTTTGGTAGACTGCTTTGTACCATGTTTGTGGCTTGTGTAGAAAGTTTTGCTGATTATAATAGAAGAATACTGGTATTGTCACTGTTGCTTGCTCGAGGCACAAGGTGCCAGTTACACTAGTAGTCAATACCAGACTAGCAGACCAATACTGAACCATGCAAACATAGGTAATGGTCTAAAAATGGTTCCTCTTAAAACCCCAGTCCTGGGCTCCTGAGTTCCCTGAGAATCCCTGGCGGTGCTATGGTCATCCATGGCCAGGAGTCCAAGAGAGCACAATTGGCCTTGCTCTCTCTGGGTGGGTAGGATGGCCATCCCATTACTTGGTGCAATGCTAGTCAGTGCAGGCATCTGTTCGCTGATGCAAGAGTTCTGGTGGTCGGCGCTTTTCATCCGAACGCGTTTGAAAAGCTGTGGTGCCGCTTCACAGGTCTCGGATGAAGCCTGTGCTAGCCTTCGCCCTCCTAGCGCTGGTGATATCGTATGACTGGGGGAGGCCTAACTAGTGGGTGGAACTGGATAAGATTAAACCAGGGAGAAAACGGGAAAAATCCAAAAAAGGATCCCACTCTTGGGAAATCCAGATAAACTACGACTGCATTATTCATCTAGATTGTATTTGGTAGTTTTTAACTGGAAGATTCTGACACGTTGGGGAGCATGTTGGAGGTATTTGGTGATTCAGCAGCAGCCACTGCAGCAAAATAACAGGCTTTCGGCCTGAAGGCAAGGCCTCGCTGTGTGCGAACCATGAAAAATAAGAAGGAAGAAAAAAAGGCAAGTTTACCAGCAGGAGCATCTGTAAACATTCATTTCTTGAAAAAGCCTTCGGAAATTGAGGGAGGGAGGAAAAGAAATAGGAAGAGCGAGAGGAAGATGATTGAGAAGAGAGCGTCTCTTTCTTCATGACTTTCGGGGTTCAGCATCAAATTTATGAAAAGCGATGGGCAAACAGCGAGGCAGTGAATGACTATGAGCGGAGTGTACTGATGCGGCGGATAAGCGCTAATATTTACCTATGCGTGGATTTGCAGCAAAAACATTAGTGCTGCTTGTTTCCTGCATTATGAGAGCTGTACACACCGGGAAGTAAATAGAAATCTGGGAAAAGTAAATGAACACAGATGAGACTGAGTACACGCTAGGGTTGTTTTTTTATGCAAACGCAGGTTTGACCCTGCTGGGTCAATTTGTTGGGTTATTTTAACAGTACAGGGTAGCCCAGTTAGTGTCTGTATAACAATAACCACCCAGCTAGTGGCTTAATTTCTGAGAGCAAGGCATGAAAAAGTCATCGGTTTAACAAGCAGTGGCACAGAGTCGTGACTGACGGCTATGGCTTCTTACTAAACTTCCACACAATTATCACTTAAAATTGAGTGAAACCAACAGATATGGGCTTTATTTTCGAGTAAAAGCTATGGCTGTAATGCAGGGCTGATGTAACATTACTTGTGGAGTCCCACAAGGTTCAGTTTTAGGGCCTTTGCTTTTTCTTTGCACTTGTTCCCTCTAGGTGATGTCATTAGGAAACATGACATCAATTTTCATAGCTTTCATGACATTCTGGTATCTTTTGATGTTCTTGTTTTATAAAATTTTAAATTAGTAGTTCAGTCTGTTACTGTAAAGCTTTATCTCTTGCCAAAGTGTCAAGCACTTTGAGCTGCCACCAGTATGAAAAGTGCCCTATAAATAAAGATCATTATTATTATTTAGAGTATATAATAACAATATACAGTGATTACAAACTAAAAATGATACAGAACCTAATATAAAAATGAAAATGAATTCTAAACAAACAAGGAAATTATACAGAATATTAAAAATAAACAGTAAAAAAAGGAATACAGTATGCAATATAAAAAAGAAGAAATAAATAAACAAGCAGGAAAGAGAATAATAAGTAGTGTGTTCAAAAAAAAAAAAATCTCAACCTCAAAGACTGACTTAAAATTTTACTGGGTCTTATTATCAACATTTTAGTGTAACTCTAATGACCAAGACTCTTGAGTTATTCCCATAACCCAGCATGTGTTCTGCTATATAGCGGCTCAGCGCCGGCTTATGGAAATGAGCCGAATTGGGTCTTTTTAAATCCAGCAATTTCTGAGGCTACACACACACACACACACACACACACACACACACACACACACACACACACACACATGAGACTGAGATACAGGTGCACAAACAGACAGCCAAAAGCTAATAAAGCACAAAAAGGTCATTCGCGTGACCTTTCCACTTACACGCGGACGCCTGAAGAGGAGAAAAAGTGGAGGAAAAAAAAAGATCTCAAGTGATCATTAGAGCAGCTCGCTCGTGGAATCAGTGTGTACATGTGTATGAATACGCGAGTGAGAATGCAAAGAGAGAAAGAGAGAGATAATTGGCCATTAGAGCAACGGACAGCATGCCATTACCTTTTCATTAGAAGGCCTTCTCTCTTTCCTCAGTGCGGAGCTGGATGCTGAACACCATTAGTGTAATGTGGAAATCACACACACACACACACA
>NC_051226.1:34789498-35011998 GCF_015220715.1 Pygocentrus nattereri | reverse complement strand
ACAATATATAGGACTACGGGTATTTTCCAATTGTGTCAAAAACCGGAAAATGACAAAAATGGAGATACAAGGTTTTGATCCGACAGCAACGATATATTAGTCCGCTGTCTTGATGAGGTCGCTTATCCCACTGATCATTGGCCACTGCTGGTCCACCCCCGGACCACCTGCATAGGAGCTCTACTTAGTTTTTAATCTCCTTAAACAGATTTTATGCGCAGAGACTTTTATTTTAGAAAAAAAAAAAACAGACATTATACAAACAACTGAGAAAAAAAGTGACTAGGCCTGATTTTATAGAATATCTTGTTGTTGACACTGTTGCTGCACTAGATTAAAATTATTTACTAAATCCATTTACAAGTAAAACTAAAGAAAGGAAGGAAGGAAAAATAATTCGTTTAGACTGTGAGTGGAAAATGAGCAAGGGTCAGTGGAATTTTGTCCATTACTCTGCTTAAACACTGGGTGGCCCCCCGGAAAACACTGACCTCCAGTTTTGCCATCGGCAGACCAACAGTGGCCCACTATCCCCTTGCTTTTACGGCTGCTCTGCAATGATGGCAAACCAGATATTCGTTTGTTTTCAAGGACCTGTCAAGGTCAATGAGCAGGAAGGTCAGTGAGATTATGTTCAATGGCCAGACAAGGCTAAAATAGACCTTTCTGGCAACAAACACCAAGAGGTAGGTTTGCAGCCATGCAGAAAAATACCTCCTCCCCACTGTGAAGTATGGTGGTGGATCTGTGATAATGTGGGGCTGATTTTCTTCCAAAGACCCTGGACAACTTGTTTGGACACATGATATCACAGACTCCATCAAATACCAGGAAAAATAAAATCAAAACCTGACGGTCTCCGTCAGGAACCATAAACTAGGCCATGACTGGATCGTCCAGCAGGACAATGGCCCAAAGCACACATCACAATAAACAAAAAAACGGGTCACTGACCACGAAATCAAGGTTTTTTGTCAGAGGCGTCCCAATATCTTGACCTAAACCCCATAGAAAACCTGTGGGATGAGCTGAAGAGAAGAGACCAAAGCATGGGCCTAGGAAACAGAAGGATCTGGAGAGATTCTGTATGGTGGCGTCTCAGATCCTTCAGTTCTCCAACCTCATTAAGCATTAAAGTCTCAGAGTGTCTTTATAAAGGAAGGCTGTACAAAGAACATTCGTGAAAATATAAATATTTTATTGCCAGGATTTGTGGGGCGCACTGCATATATACATGTGGTGGACCATTGATGCCCAAGTACACATCAATGAACATCTGCAGTCATTTTCATCTATTTTTAGATTAAATTACAGTTATTATTAAAATTGAAAAATGAACAAAAATGAACAAATTTACCTGTAACCTAGCAACAACAACCAAAAATGTTTATTACAAGTAAGAAGCCTGCCAAAAATGTTTTAAATTAAAAAAACATAACTTCTGGGCGCTAACGACCGCATATTGTAGTTGTCAATGTCGGATCAAAACCTCGTAACTCCAAAATGGTAACTTTACAGGAGGAAAAATCATACTTTACTTTTCATGTAAGTCTATGGAACCAGATGTTTTTCCAAGCAGTTTTGGGGGTATTTCTGTTGGTCCATTCATCATGAAATTTACACACAATATATAGGACCCCAGGTACTTTCAAATTATGTCAAACACTGACAAATGACAGACAAAATGACAAAAATGACAAATATGGAGATACAAGATTTGGTTCTGACAGCAATGATATACTGCTTATAGCAAGAAATGACCCTATCTGTGGGCACCAGTCCAAGTCAGCAGCAGCCACTGGGATGGCAGCCAGGTCAGTGCTTTTGTCGTCCTTGCCCCTGCTGCAAGTCAAAAGCATAGTCAAATATGTTTGATGCACCACATCCCAGCCCACTCCAGTACCTTCTGAGTGGCCTTTGTTATGAACCCATACCTGGTCCTCAGGGAGCTCTGCCACATCAGATGGACACCAGATTCTGTCTGTGCCTTGTATCCTAACTTTTGCGCCACCCTGAGGCACACCTGTAGTTTGTGCAGGTATTGCATACTGTTTTTTGTCAATCACTTTAGGCTTTAGCAAGGCTTGAAGCACAATTGTCAACCAGTGTTTTCAGCTCCCAGCCAAACATCAGGGGAACATTTAGTGAAGTCTACTGTTCTACTCTTCAGTGTGCCCACAAACCATTTCCTCCACCATTTTCTCAGCACTGGTGGCGGCACTTTAATTGGATATTGCACGTGCCTCGGGTTACTTAGTGAAGCAGTCGATTGCAAACGGGGCACAGTAGTTCCAGGCAACTGTGGTAGGAAATTGCTCCCACCAGATACTGCAGCACTGGTAATGTGAATATCTCTTCAGGTCTCACAGCAATGGACATGAAGCACAGTCTTGTATTGGCACCTACTAAAATCAGAGCAGAATCAATAAGTCTACAGAAGCCCAGATGTCCTTAAAGTTGTACAAAACCATCTCATAATCTGTTACATGGTTCCACAGATGGCAGATAACCCTAACTCCACGAGGTGCTCAAAGTTAGGTGGGGGCTTTGCAGAATCCAAAGGGAATACTCCTCAACTGCCAGAATCCTTGGGCATTGATGAAGATGATCTTGGGCCTGGTCTCAACCTTCCTATGCCCCTGGGCCTAGGGCTTGGTCCCCATCCCAAGTCAATACCCTCAGCAGACTAAGCACACTGAACCTGCAAACTTGAACAAGCAAAGTTCTCAAGAGGGGTGTCAATAGCAAGCATGGCAAGTGTGAATCTTTCCTGTAATCAAACTGTCCAGGGCAAGTTGTTTCCTCTTGGCCCTTCACTTCACAGTACAATAACCATTAGAACCCAAATTCTGTCCATCTCTTTTTATGAGAAATAGAGCAGTGTGCTCCTGTCCTCATTAATTCCACAATCTTTCAATAACATCCATCAAATCTGTCCCCATTAATTGTGTAACCTTTCAATCACATCCTCAGACAAATCTCCAGATTAACTGTCCAAGCTGTTCTCCTATTTTTCCCCCCTCAACCAAATGATGATATCAATACGACATATTCTGTCTTCAATCTGATGAGATTAGGGGGAGCTTTTGAGCTTGGATCCAGCAGGTCTGTAAATGAAGCCCTGGAAGTGTCACAGGGGCTCATGGGATAACTTGCAATGCACAGTGGGACTCATGTTATGATCAAAGTCTTGCTGCCAGAGAAGGCTCAGGGAACAGTGTGCTGGTGTGCTGCCTCAGCCCTGCTTCCCCTCAGCTTGTAAAACAGTGCAAACTATCCATATCTATCCATATACACCCTGGCTGGCTAATGGAAAAAGCATCAATGTGATACACCCAAAGCCCTGCTTAATATCCCGGGTAATTTAGCCCAGCCTGACATGTTTAGACCTGATTAGTGCTTTTAGCTTGTGTGCGTGTGTAGGTTCGGTCCGTGTGAGCTCGGCCCTGTCTGATAGGGTTAAGTGTTTAACAGCCTCTGTCGGGGCAGTAGACATAACGATGCTTTAAATATCCCAGAATGCCCGCAGCATCTCTGCCTCCTGCTCTCAGAGCCAGAGACAAAAAACGGCAGGGACAGAGCCGCAGTCCCCATGCTCATTTATTTCCCAGCTCGCTGCAGTTGAGCTCTGTCAGACCAAATGAGACTCTGTTTTACAGATACATATTAATAATTGTCCTAATTTACAGCTAATTCCCAATCCTGAATCCCCTCTGAAAGGGTAATGCAGTCCTAAGCGAGGCTTCATTTTCAAATAGAAAGTCATCCCTGGGATCTCACACTGGTTTGCTTTGAAAGGTAGCCCATTTGGATGAAGGAAGGAATCACACAACAAGCGTGCAAACCTACCCTGTGATTAGATACACGTGCTGGTGGTCAAATGCCATTTGCATTGTTAGTGGGGGAAGTAAGAAACACGGCAAATGAAGAATGGCTGACATCAGATAATGCCGCCTAGCCTTTTGAATGGGACATTTAACATTTGACCTCTCTAAACGACTGCACTGTGACTGATCTTGCACCCTGTTCCTGACCTTATGCTCTCTGGGTGCAAGATTCAGGATGACATATATGAATCATTTTGTCAAAATAGATCAGAGTCAGAGTGGAAAACACATTTAGAACCTCTAATGACTTGGAACTTTAGACCAGCATCCTCTGCTTTGAGTGGCCTTAAATCTTAATCATGTTAATTTTATTTAAATTCCATTTTGTCATTACCAAAACACGACCCAAATTTACCAAATGTTTCAGTAGTGATTGTTTTGCCAGTGAAAATGTTATCTAATTTTGAGCAGAGCTCAAAACACCAGCCAGTACATGACTAGTGACATAGTTTTGAAAAGCTGTAGGCACATAAAATCTTCATATTTTTAAAACACAAAAAAAGAGTTGGAAAATCTGTGGTTCAGTAGTGAAATTTGTTCATGTTCCGCACTTATTTTCAGAACTTTGTCATATCTGGCTGTGCAAACTCGATGAATAATTTTGTATTGCAAGTTAAATCATCAAGAAACAGTGAGAAAAATCCAGTCCATAGAAGGTAGTCCACAGGGTGGTCTCTTCCCCTTATGCCGAACAACAGGGGGATCATGTCACCACAAAAGTTCAAACTGGAGTTGAAAAAATGCTTAAAGTTGCAAAGAAAATGAGACTCCTAACAACCACCTGGAAGATCCCATAGACACCAAAACTGTCCCCATCAAATAAACAGCACTTAAAGCTTTCATCTTTGAGAGAGAGGAGCTGCTTCAGATCTGAACACATCCACAGGTGTTTCTGTCCAGAAGAACCTCACTGAGAAAACTAGAGGCACTCATCAAGAAAAAAAGCTGAACAATGGACTGACCGGGTGAGTGGTCAGAAATGGACTGCTAAGGAAGGACTAGAGGATGGCTAATACAAAATCAACAGATGTTCTATAGTCTCTAACTGTGCAGCAGCAAGGTGGAACTACAAGAGAGGGGTTTCCAATAAAGTGGCCAGGACGCTTCTCCTTCATTCACACAAGCATGGACTTACTTTCCTTTGTACCTCCTATTGCTTCCGTCATCTCTCTCTCACACACACTGACTCACTCACACATTCCCCATCCAGCCTCTCCTCCATCTCTCTCATCTCCCGCGACTCTCGAGCTCCTCTCTAAGACCCCAGCGTAGTAATCAGTGTGGAGAACACATTTGTTAACATGCCCTCCCGCTCGTCACTCTTCTCTTTCACATACATACAGGTGAGCAAAAGAAAAATCACCCCTCGCTTGCTATCTCTGGTTGCCTCTCTCTCCCAGCGTGAGTCCAGCAAAATGCAGCTTGAAAGTCGGTGACGGGGCTTGTCAAAGCTGTTTAGCACCCCATAATGCATGCAACCCATCGAGATAAATGCCTGTTTCAGCCCGCGGACGTGGCACCAATCCATAAAGACCCAGTGCGGTGATGCCGAGAAGAGCAAGAGCCAGCAAAAGCTCCCGGTGTACCGACAAAGACTGCACTGACGAGCGCCAGAAGGGGGCTGACATTACAACGGGAAAACCACGCTGCTAACACAAATAATCCGCATTTACACCACATGAGCTCAGATATCATACAATTATGATGCTCTTGGAGAGCACGGGCTGCATCTCACCACTTTTTTTTCCAGTGAGACTGAATTGCACATGAATGAGATGCTTCTATGCAACATATTACACAGTGTTACAATACATCTTATGTTGTAAGTTCAAGATGTTTAGGGTTTTGTTAGTACTGATGTCACAGACTATAAGAGGCAAGGTTTTATCCACAATGCTCCACTTCTCCTCAAGTGAACCTGACTTATCTTACAACCATATTCAATTAAAGATAGTACAACATATCAGAATATGAAACTGGCAACGTATAATAAGGAAAAATATATGGGCATTTTGAATTTGATGCCAACCACAAATTTCAAAAAAGTTGGGATGGGGTAGTAAGACTAGTAAGATTGTGGTGTGTTCACAACAAAAAAACACTTGGCGGAACATCTCACAACTAATTAGGTTAACTAGCAACAGGTCAGGAATATGATGGGTAGAACAATTGCATCCTAAAGAGGCTGAGTCTTTCAGAAGTAAAGATGGGGAGGAGTTCACCACTCTGTGAAAGACTACATGAGTAAGTAGTCCAACAATTCAAGAAGAAGAGTGGATCATCTGCAGGTTTGATCATCTACTGTACAGAATGTAATTACAGAAATCTCCGTATTCAAACAACAAGGCAGAAAACCAATATTGTCTGACTGTAAACTTTAGGCCCTCAGGTAGCACTGCATTAAAAACAGACATGATTCTGTAGTGGACATCACTGCATGGGCTCAGGAACACTTCCAAACAAACATTGTCTGTGAACACAGTTTGTCGCTGCATCCACAAATGCAAGTTAAAACTTCACCAAACAAAGAAGAAACCCTATCTAAACAGGATCCAGAAATGCTGCTGCCTTCTCTGGGCCTTAGCTCATTTAAGATGGACTGAGGCAAAGTGGAAGTGTCCTGTGTCAAAGTGGAAGTGTCCTTCTAATTCTTGTGGGAATCATGGAATCCTTGTCCTCCAAGCTAAAGTGGAGAGGGAACAATCAGCTTGTTATCAGCCTACAGTTTAAAAGCCAGCATCTGTGATGGTATCGGGGTGCTTTAAGGCACAAGGTATGGATGACAAGCACATCTGTGAAGGCATCATTAATGCTGGATGATATATACACATTTTGGAGCAACATATGCCGCCATCCAGATGACGTCTTTTTCAGGGAAGGCATTGCTTAACTTAAGACAATGACAAAACACATTCTGCACATATTACAGCAGCATGGCTCCATAGTAAAATAGTGTGGGAGCTAAACTGACCTTCCTGCTGTCCAGACCTGTTGCTCACTGAAAACATTTTCTGCGTTAAACATATGACAAAGGTGAGGCTGTCACACATCCAGAGAACTCCCATTCAGGGAGAACTCCCATCCCATTTTATATTAAAATCTACTGTTTAGGATCTGCATGCATCTGTGTCCTGCTGCCACGTCACAGAGGCCTTGCTCTATGTGGGCCTAGCGAACACTTCGCATATGGGTCATTCCACTAGAATGGTTCAAATTGGACTTTGACATTTTCAAATTTTTTGCTTAAATGTATCATTGATATGTAAACCTCACAGTCAAACATGTAACGGGGTTGAGTGTGACGGGGTTGTGATTTTTGCACAAAATGGCCGCTGCTCTACATACTGTATACCAGAGAGAGAGCACATGGCATGCATGAGATTCAGAATTAGCATATAGTTTTGAAATAAAAAAAACTTTTTTTATAAGTAATAGTTTTCTATCTTTTTTTCACGTGACGGTGTTGAGTCACTGAGTTTGGCGACCACAATATCACAAGATAAATGACCAAAATTAAATAAAAGAAGGAAGCCACTTGCCTGTGTTTGCTGTCCTGTTGTCCAAAAGACTTGAGTGATGTCACTTCTTGGTGTATATGGATCATATGGATCATACCATTGTTTTTGTGGGGGAGATTCATTTGTGTTACGGGCTTGAGGGGTTACTTAGGTACAGAACTAAATAATGTGATTTTAATAAATAATTATCAATTAATTTTGAAAAATAATATCACAAACAATTAAACACAGACAGTTGTTTAGGTTGACATCAAAATATATGGACTTTTTTATAGTTGTATTTGGTATATTCTAAGTATACTTTCGTTGAAGGCCATGAGGGACATGACAAAATAGGTGGTGTCAGCAAAAATAAATAAATAAACAAAGTTCTCATAAAAAGATCAAATAAAAAAAAATACACTGTATTAAAGGAGATATTTCAATGTATGTGTAAAGCTGTTAAAATATAGATTTTTGTGACCCAGTAGATAAAATACACCTAAAGAGGAGATGAGGACTCAAAATGTGCCATTTCCATGGAATGACCCATATATAACCAGAGTGGGGCCCACTTTGAAACATTACCATTGGTTGGTTTTATGGCAAGTGACAACCTAACAATATAAATAAGACTTTACAATGAATAAGCATGACAAAACACTTGCACTCTCTTTTTTCATATCTTTATAATGCTGGGTTGTGTTCTAATTATCACCTGGTCTCCAAGTGACGGTCTGCTAATTCATTCTGTGCTTTTTGTGGCCTAACACTAGGTTCTTTCTCAAGAACAATGATGCTACTATTTTAACACTGCGCATAACTTTTGGAGAAACAACAGATTAGACGGGACGGTTTCTGAACCTTTGGGGGCCAGAAGTGTCTCATATCTTGACTACTGTCAATTATTGTTGCCAAGGTTTGACAAAAATAGTGACTGGAAAAAGGTCAGAACACTGCAGCAAAGATGCATTGTGGCTGTCTCAGAAACAATACTGTTAAACATTGGTCGAATGGATGGTTTGATAATTGCAAGAGGAACATTCACAAAACCACAAATAATCATCTCTAACAAGTTTTAAGAGGTTTGACCACCTGATAGCATTGCAATAACCTAGCAACACCTTACCAACCACCTGGGATAACATGGCATTGGTTTAGCCACCTCTTTGCAACCACCTGGGATAGCATACCAATGGTTTAGCAACTCCTTAGCAACCACATGGGACATCACAGCATTGGTTTAGCAACACCTTAGCAACCACTGGGGATAGCATAGCAATAGTTTAGCAACACCTTAGCAACCACTGGGGCTAGCATAGCAATGGCTTAGCAATACCTTAGCAACCGCCAAGGATAGTATACCAATAGCCTAGCAATGCCATAGAAACCACCTGGGATACCATAACAATGGTCTAGCAACACTTTAAAAACCACCTAGAACAGCATAGCATTGGTTTAGCAACACCTCCGCAGCCACCTGGGATACCATACTAATAGCCTATCAACACCTTAACAGCTACTTAAAACCAAAAAGCAAGGGAGTCACAACAACCTGGAATACCATAGCAACCTCATGGCAACCATATATAAAGTCAATTAGGTTATCATGTCAATAAACTGTCAACAGTTTTCCGCAAATGCTTGAAATTTTAAAACAATATAAGTGGCTTTCTAGTTATATATAAATATAAATTTCTCTTTCTAGTTATTATTATTATTATTATTATTTGGGTAAAAAGTATAAGTGCCCATAAACTTCTTATATAGCAAGAAATGATTCCAGTAATTACAAATTACTGTGATGTTGCCGAGTTCTGTGGAGCCCCATTCAGGCGAGTCGGGCAGGGTTTGTTTCTCCACTAAATTTCTTTCACCAAAAGGTCAGAGACATCTCAATAAGTTATGTCTTAATGCTGACCACCAATTAAATTCGTCATTCATCAGGTAGGATAATGACGGCGGTTCATTATCAATGCATACCACGCTTTTTCTCCCTACCTCACTAATTTGTAGTATGTTGCCAGCTCCAGCTCCCTTTGCTCTGAGATTGACAGGCAGGTAGCGATATTTAGCGATGTCAGGTAGCACGCTTCTGTGGGCTTGCCGAATCGATTGGACGTGTAAACATCTGGCTGGCGGGTGTAAAATTAGCTCCCTGTTGCGCCGCAAGCTGGGGCGGCCTGCATCAAAACTCCATAACGAAGCTGAACTAATTGTGCCACACATGAAACAAGCGAAGGGTGTCATTGATTCTTTACACATCTCAACTTGTGCTGCTTTTAATAGATGAAAAGCACAACACCATCACCCCCTCTGATGTTTGTATTTAGATTAAAATTCATACCGCCGCAAAAATTATAGGAAATCTGGCCAAAAAAATGTCAATTCCTGGTTGGCACAATGAATGGAACACTCAGTTAACCCTGAAATATTGAGAAAAATGAACTTCATGTGAGAGTTAGGAGGTGAGCAATGGTATATTGCACTGAAAAATGAATTCTGGAATATAAAGAGAATGATTTTGATGTATCAGGATAGACAATAAAATACAAACAAACCGTTAATAGTGTCATTTGCAAACGAATCAAAGCGTGCAACCCAGGTTAATCCACTAGATTAAGTCAACTCAAGTGAGTCATAAGTTAGACAACTCAAACGAGACAACTGGAATGAGCCCAAATAAGCAACTCAAAAGAGTCAACTAGAATGAATCCAATTAAACAACTCAATTCAGTCAGCTGGCATTAGTCAACATAGTCAACTCAAATGAGTCAACTAGATTAAGTTCAAATAGACAATTCAAGTAAGTCCATTAGAATGAGCAAAATTAGACAGCTCAGGCGAGTCAATGGAAATGAGTAAAATTAAACAACTCAAATGAGTCAGTTGGAATGAGTCAAATTAGAAAACTAAATTGAATTAGTCAAAAATAGACAACTGAAAGGAGTCGACTGGAATTACTCCAATTAGATAACTCAGATAAGTCACTTGGAGTAAGAAACTCTAATGAAACATCGAAATGAGTCAACTGGTAAGAGTCAAATTAGTCAATTCTAATCAATTAAATAAATAGTCAAATACCCAAAAAATTCATTTAGAATAATCAGATTACCCAACTCATATAAGCCACGTGTAATGAGTCACTTGGAATGAGTCAAACTAGAAAACTAAATTGAGTCAACTAGAATTAGTCAAAATAGACAACTGAAATAAGTTAACTCGAATAACTCAATACTAATGAGGCAAAATAGAAATGAGTCAACAGATCCGAGTCAATCCAGTCAATTCAAATGAATTAAACAAATACCCAAATTAATGATCTGAAATTAATCAGATTAGGAAACTCATATAAAACAGCTGTAATCAGTCAAATAGATCAACCAACAACCTGTCTCTGAATGTGGATAAAACTAAGGAGATGGTTGTTGACTTCCGAAGAGTGCGAGGTGACCACCCCCCACTGGACATCACTGGCTCTGCCATGGAAATTGTCAAGAGCACCAAGTTCCTCGGTGTCCACATCACAGAGAACCTCACCTGGTCCCTCAACGCCAACTCCATAGCCAGCTCCGTAGCCAAGAGAGCCCAGCAGCGCCTCTAATTCCTGCAGAGACTGAAGGCTCATCTCCCGCCTCCCATCCTCACCATGTTCTACAGGGGACTGTGGAGAGCATCTTGAGCAGCTGCATCATCACCTGGTTTGGGAATTGCGTACAGTGTGGACAGCTGAGAAGATCATCGGGGTCTCTCTCCTCTCCATCATGGACATCTGCACCACACTTTGTATCCGGAAAGCCACCAGCATTGTGGACGACCCCATCCATCCCTCACATGGACTTTTCTCACGGCTTCCATCTGGCAGAAGTTACCAGGGCATCCATGCAATCATTGCTAGACTCAGCAACACCTTTATTCCTCAGGTTTTTGAACTCACACTGACTGAACTGAAAGCCCCCCTCACACACATATTCTACGCTCCCATACTCTCCTCTCTGGAACTTGCTGCTAATACAGTGTTTACGCTTTGTTTACTCAAGTTGTATGTCTTACCTCAGGACCTGCTGTGCTCACGTACTCACAGATCACAGCATGTTAAATAATCTCTGCACCTTATTTCACACCCCTACCTCATGCTCAGAATTGTGTGCTGTGTCTGTGCTTCACTGTCCTGTCTGTTTATTATGTCTAATGTCTTTTTATTTATCGTATTTATTGTATTGTTTCTAGTCTAATTTAATTTTTGTACACTTACGTCTGCACTTTGTACTGCCTATTCTGCTTCATGTTGCACAGTGTTGATCTTGTAAATAGATGGAATGACAATAAAAGCTTCTTGACTTGAAAAATGAGTGAAGTCAGATTAGACGACACAAAATCATTTGGAACGGCTCCGATTAGCAACTCGGATGAGTAAAGTGGAATGAATCATAGATCAAATATCTTTGAATTATTTAGCTTAGACGATTCAAATGACTCAAGTGGAATCGATCAAACTTGACAACTCAAATGTGTCAACTGGAATTGGTCAAAATTGACAACTCAAACGAGTCAACTGTCAAATGATTCAAACTCTGTTAAATCTTTATTAGCAACTTAAATGACTCAAGTGCAACTCAACAACTCAAATGTGTCAAGTGGAGTGAGTCAACTTCGACAACTCAAACTATTTGGAATGAGTCAGATTAGACAACTCAAGTCATTTGGAAGGAGTCACATTAGCCAAAAAGAGAGTCAAGGGGCAGTCGTGGGCTGGAGGTGACCGGAAGATTGCTGGTTCAATCCCCACTGCTGACAGTCCATGACTGAGGTGTCCTTGAGCAAGACACCTAACCCCCAATTGCTCCCCGGGTGCCGTGCATAGGGCTGCCCACCGCTCTGGGTAAGTATGCTCACTGCCCCCTAGTGTGTGTGTATTCACTAGTGTGTATGTGGTGTTTCACTTCACAGATGGGTTAAATACGGAGGTGGAATTTCCCCGTTTGTGGGATTAAATAAGTATCACTTAAGAAGAATCAGTCAAAATTGACAACTCAAAAGAGTCAACTGGAGTGAGTCAAATTAGACAACTTAAATAATTTGGAATAAGTCAGGTTAGGAAATCGTTTGTAATGAGCCACATTAGACAAATGAGTAAACAGGAATGAATTAATATAGACAACACGAATGACGAAAGTGCAATAAGTCAGACTACACAACTCTAAAGGAGTGATATGATACAAATCAGATGAGGCAACTGGACTGAGTCAAATTAGCCAACTTGAATCATTTAGAATGAGTCAGATTAGACAACTCAGATGGAATAAGTCAGATTAGACAACTCAAATCATTTGGAACGCATCACATTAGACAAATGAGTGAACAGAAATGAATCAGTGCAGATGATACAAATGAGTCAACTGCAATAAGTCACATCAGACAACTCCAAAGGAGTCATATGAAGTGAATCAGAATTGACAACTCAAATGAGTCATGTTCTGTTATCTATTTGAGTGAATCCAGTCATCCAGGGCTTGTTACAGTGCTTGGAAACTGCTCAGTATGTTTGCTGTGCTGATGATTTATCTCACAGCAATCTCTGACTCTCTCAGGAGGTACGTGACTTGACTGAAATTCTGGCCACAAACTGCTTGTATGTTGAACTGGAAAACACTTCAGTAATTCCTCTTCCTCCAAACTCTTCCCATTCTGCCAAACGGCCACTCACTCGTATAAACAAACTGTCCGGCATGGCTAAGTGCCTGCTTGCACCCAGCCCTTGCATTGCAGTTCATGTAATGGATTTGTTACTTCTAAATAAAAATATAGATTTTTGCACATCAGGAATGGAAAAAGTAGAGAAGGTCAGGATTTTTCCAGTCTGTTTCAAAATATGTTATTAAGTCACAGTATGGAACTGCTCTTTGAAATTGGTCCCACAGTCCCTTTAGACTTGAGCAATGCTGGAAGTACAAATACCTCTATGACAATGCATGACCTGGTAGACCACCAAAACTGCCCCCCCCTTCCCCCTTCAAATAAACAGTTCTTAAAGCACTCGTCTTTGAGAGATGAAGAAATAAGAACATGTGCAGATCAACCAAAGAAGCTGCTGGTGTTCTCAAAACAATGGTACTGACCACTCCAGTCTAGACCTCAACGTCAGTTGACTGGGTTATTTGGATCAGGAGAAGGTGAAAATGTCTGAGACTGAACATAAAAAAAAAAACTTTTAAACTTTTAGACTTTTAGAACAAAATAAAAGTTTTCCCACATTTTTATAAAGATGCAGATTTCAAAAATATTGGTAGCCCAAGTGTATTTGATGGAGTCTCCCCGGGCAAAAATGACCACACTCAGACCCTTTCTTTGTTGTTTAACAGGGTTGGAGAACACTTGTTTAGGGATCTTGGACCACTCTTCCATACTGAACATTCCCAACTCTTTGAGATACTTAGGTTTCCTCATGTGAACTGCCCTCTTAGTTGAGACCACAGATTTCCAATTGGGTTCAGGTCTGAGGATGAGAGGATCAATGAAACACCTTGGTTTTGTTTTGCTGCAACCAGGTCCTTGTCGATTTTGACGTGTGCTTCAGGTCATTGTCTTGTTGGGAGACCCAAGCATAGCCTTTCACAGTTTCAGCCTTCTGGAAGAGCTATCCAGATCTTCAGCTAAAATGTTCTGGTACTGAATGGAATTCATTGTGCCACTGACCTTAAAAATGTCCCTTGGACCACTGGCAGCAAAGAAGCCCTCAAACATCAAAGATCCACCACCATACTTTACCATAGGCATGAGGTACGGTTCCTTGTACTCCGTACCCTTTTTGTTGCCAAACATAATGATGGTGTACATGGCCAGGATGCTCAATTTTTGTCTCATTTGACCACAACATACACCGATCAGGCATAACATTGTGACCACCTCCTTGTTTCTACACTCATTGTCCATTTTATCAGCTCCACTTACTGTATAGGTGCACTTTGTAGTTCTACAGTTACAGACTGTAGTCCATCTGTTTCTCTGATACTTTATTAGCCCCCTTTTACCCTGTTCTTCAGTGGTCAGGACCCCCATGGACCCTCACAGAGCACATGCTATTTGGCGGATCATTCTCAGCACTGCATTAACTCTGACGTGGTGGTGGTGTGTTAGCGTGTGTTGTGGAGTTTTTAAACACTGTCTACTCTCTGTCCACTCTATTCAACACTCATTCCACCTTGTCAGTCCACCTTGTAGATGTAAAGTCAGAGACAATAGCTCATCTGCTGCTGTACAGTTTGTGTTGGTCATCCTCTAGTCTATCATCAGTAGAGCTGATAAAATGGACAATGAGCGTAGTTATGCCTGATCAGTGTACAATTCCAATTCCAATTGTAAACCTAATGTTGACCAGGTGCTGTGATTTGTTTCTCAGTCTCAGGAAGGACTTCTTTCATGAAGCTTGGCCAAAAAGCTCTTGGTCATGGAGGTGTCCAAGAGACCCACATTGCAACTTAATTTTGCAGTTGCAATTGTGATCTTTGGGGTCTCTTTACATCTCTTAACACTGCGGGCATTTACATTTGGCAGACACTCTTACCTGGGCAACTTAAAATTTGGTCATTTGATACAGGTAGATGAAGGTAGTGTTAAGAGTCTTGCCCAATGACTCTTATTGGTATAGTGTAGGATGCTCGCCCAGATGGGGGATTGAACCCTCAAAGTCAGAGCTGTTACCCGCTACACCATACTAACTCCCACAATGTGGGGACATTATGTGGATTGTAACGGTTGGGAGGGAGGAGGCGGATGCATGTGCTGAGGTAAGCAAGGTTTATTAAGGGCAAATCCAGGGTCATAGAGCCAACACAGATTGCATGAGAGTCAGACATGACAAAATCTCAAAACAGAACAAACAGTACGAGCCAAGCACATCAAACATTACAAACATCAATTCAAACAAAGACCATTAACCAGACAGGGGAAAACACAGGCTTTAAATACATAAGGGTACATGAGGAACAGGTGGGAACACAGGTGGAAACAATCAGGGGTGGAGTCACGAAATGAGGGGGCTGGACTAAAAAAAACAAAACAAAGAACACACGGGCTAAACCAAAACACAACACATGGACAGGACTGGGAGGGGCCAATCATGACATGGATACAACCCCTTGCTGGGAAATGATCAACTCTTCAATGCTTCTGAAACATCCTAACTGTGGCCCTGATTGTGCATACTGGAAATTAACACTAATCTTCCGCCAGCTACGAAAATATTCGTAAGGGAAACCAGCGACCATGTAGCCCACTCCCCTGCTGTGAAGCGATTAACGCCCATTGTCTTGGTAATGATATGGAGTGCGGTGGAAGTGGAAACCCCCCATGCCCACCTCGAGCTCATACAACTCCCAAAGCAACGAACGTGATACAACTTCAAGGTAAACTTGAAGTTACAAGTGGACTGTATATGTTACCGATCCTACAACAAGCGGCAGAAAATTTGTAGACCCGTGTTTCAAAAGTTAAAATTCAAGCGCACGTAGCTGCAGACGTAGAGACGACTGTTTCACTAATGAATCCCGCTAAACAATAAAAAAACCTACAGTTTGTATCTCGCTCTTTGTACATTTCTTTTACTATAATATATAATGATATTTTTCGTCATCGAACACTTTCGGTTCTGCGTTTCAATTCGTGTAAGCGCTGTTTATTCTATTTTATGCTGTACTGCATCCAACAACAATTGTAAAGCTATTCTCGACAGAATATACTCAATAAAGGCAATGAGAGGAAAAAACAAATACATGTGGTGCTAAACAACATTATTCTGATCAAATCAGATACAAAAAAAAATAATCTGATATACAACAAACATTTAGCAGAATATTATATATTTGCAGAGGATATTAGTAGTAGTATTAGACTTTCTGTGTGCACCACAGAGCTGCTGTCTCAGTCCTCCTCTGTGAATTAACATAATAAAGGGTGATGTATGGTCCTGCTAATTGCTGGCAAGAAGGAGGGGTGATGTCCTGAGGATCTTGAAATCTCAGGAGGGCTAGTGTTAAGGACTGACCAATTTTTTTGCTAGCCACTCCTTAATCTATGCAGCTCAACAGCGTTTTTTCTCATTTGAGAAAAAAGATCCTGGATTTTACTCATGTTAATGGAAGAAACAGAGATTTTACCTGTGTGAGCACAAATTCAATGTTGCTCTGACCCACACTCTTCTGTTTGTCTTTTCTTCCATCTCTTGTTTCTCCTATATAGTCCCATTCGTTTTTGCCACCACACAAACTCTATTACTTAATTGTCCGACAGCCGAATGATAGGATGTGAAACTCAACTGCACAGCCATACCGACCCACCCTCCTCTTTGTGTCATTTTTTCACCCCTCATTCCTCCCATAGAATCCCATTCAATTTTACCCAAACACCAGCCCTGTTTTTTTCCTTTGACCAACAGACACCAAAATGCATGTCCTGACTCAGGGTAGATGTCCAAGCTCTAATCCACAGTCATACTGACCTGCACTCCTCTATGTGTCATTTTTTCTTCTCTTGTTCTTCCCATAGACTCCCATTCATTTTCAACAACATTTAGCTACGACTTGGCAACTGCCTACAAACTAATAACTAATAAACTAAATACATAATGGTATCTGACTAGCAGCAATTTAGCAACCACATGATAGCATGGCAACTGACTAGCAACACATTAGCAACTATCTGGGATACCATAGTAACCGCCTAGCAACAGCCTAGCGGGAAGTTGGAATTATTTAAGCTGTGCAACCATTCTGTGTTTCCTTCAGGAAATGCACATTTCTAGATTTTATTAATAATATGGCTAATAGTTTTATTTGATTGTTTTGATTTCTTGATCTTTTTTTCTCCTTGTTTTACAGATATACATCTTCTAAGCCACTTATCCTTCTGGGTTGCAGGGGGAGCTGGAGCCTATCCCAGCAGTCATTGGGTGGAAGGCAGGACACACCCTGGAAAAGTCACCTGTCCATCACAGGGCTTGTCTTATATACTGTTTTTCTTTTTTCTCTGTATTTTCACTATCAAAAAAGATATATTTACTCATCAATTCCTTGTTTTGTTTTTTGTGGTTTTGTTTTGTTTTTGTATATTGCTTGGCTGCATTATAAATAATGTCCTATGAGTTTAAATAACTATTAACTGAAATGTGGAATAATATCCCTGCAGACTTCCTGGGATAATTGAAAGAAAGCCTCTTGAAAAGAACGGAAGCTGTAATTTAGGCAAAAATATATACATACGTAGGAAAATTTATAATAATTACCATGGATTTCTAAGGGCTAGCTTATGCTCTTGTTATGGTGGGAGACGTAGAGTTCAAACTGTAAGTGCATGATTGAGCAGACATTTTCAGCCACTTCATTTTTCCCTGAAAGTGTAGCTCGCTTTGCTTTCTGCATAATCCTCATTCTGAACCTAATGAAGCCAGCTTCTAGAACAGCATATTTCTTGGAAACCAAAATGAGTTATCCAAGAAATCTTTTATTTTCTAATAAAATGCTGTTTCTAATAAAAAACTGCTGCTCTGCAGTTGAGATGCTGTCTTCAGGCACAAAACCATTAGTCAGTGCTATTAGATCATGTGATTGCTAGAACGACATCATATTCTCAGAATTATTTAGCAAAGAGGCAGAAAACAAGAGCCAAAAGAGAGGAGAAAGCATGCGTGCGGGGCCGAGGCATCCACTCAGACTTGCATTCCTGTTCCTCGATTCCGCTCGAGTGTGAAAAACACTTCACCCTCTTCCATTCTAGGCATCAACTGGAGAGGGACAATCTAAAATTATTCAGAGTGACACACTTAACGCAGGTGGACCGCCAGTGTTTCTGAGGAGTCCGTTTCAGCCGCATGACTTCAATTAACCAGGCTGGTCTCTGGAGGACATGGGGCGAGAAACAAGGTTGGTGAAAGTGTCAGGTGCAGGATACAAAATCAGGTATGTATGAAAAAGTTGGGATAGTATGTGTAATGCAAATAACAATGGACAGCAGTGAATTGTGAATGCACTTAATTGAAAATAGTTCAAAGACAAGATAGTTATTGTTTTCCCTTGTCCATCCATCCATCCATCCATCCATCCATCCATCCATCCATCCATCATTTTCCGCTTCTCCGGGGTTTGGGTCACTGGGGCAGGATCCTAAGCAATGAGGCCCAGACCTGCCTTTCCCCAGCCATTTCCACTAGCTCCCTAGGGGGGATTCCAAGACGCACCTGGGCAATATAGTCACACCAGCATGTCCTGGGTCTTCCCTGGGGTCTCCTCCCAGGTGGACTTGCCTGTGACACCTCCCGTCCAGGAGGCATCCTAACCAGAACCTCCTCAGCTGGCTCCTCTCGACGTTGAGAATCAGCGGCTCTACTCCGAGTCCCTCCCAGATGACCGAACTTCTCACCCTGTCTCTAAGGGAGAGTCCAGACACCCTGCGTAGGAAACTCATTTCAGCCGCTTGTATTCGCGATCTTATTCTTTCGGTCATTACACAAAGCTCATGACCACAGGTGAGGGTGGGAATGTAGATCGACCAGTAAATTGAGAGCCTTGCCTTGTGGCTCAGGTCCTTCTTTGCCACAACAGACCAGTAAAGAGCCTGCATCACTGCTGACCCAGCACCAACCTGACAGGTTCTTCTGCCAGACGTTCCCAGCAAACCCTCACTATACGTTTGGGTTTGCCTGGTCTGACCGGCATCTTCCCCCACCACCTGATCCAACTCACCACCAGGTGGTGATCAGTTGACAGCTCAGCTCCTCTCTTTACCTGAGTGTCCAAAACACATGGCCGCAAGTCCGCTGACACGACTACAAAGTCAATCATTGAACTGCGGCCTAGGGTGTCCTGGTGCCATGTGCAATTATGGACATCCTTGTTTTCAAACATGGTGTTCGTGATGGACAAACTGTGGTTTGCACAGAAGTCCAAAAACTGAACACCACTCGGGTTCAGATCAGAGAGGCCATTCCTCCCAATCACACCCCTCCAGGTTTCACTGTCATTGCCCACCTGAGTGTTGAAGTCCCCCAGTAGGACAATAGAGGCTCCAGGAGGAGTACTTTCAAGTACTCTTCCCAAGGACTCTAAGAAGGCTGGGTACTCTGAACTGCTGTGCATAAGCACAGACAACAGTCAGGACCCATTCCCCAACCCGAAGGCATAGGGAAGCTACCCTCTTGTCCACCGGAGAAAACCCCAACATACAGGCGCCAAGTCGAGGGGCTATGAGAAAACCCACACCTGCCCGCCACCTCTCACCATGGGCAACTCCAGAAAAGAATAAAGTCCAGCCCCTCTCAAGGAGATTTGACCCAGAGCCCAAGCTGTGTGTTGTGGTGAGCCCGACTATATCTAGCCGGTTTCTCTCAACCTCGAGCACCAACTCAGGCTCCTTCCCCGCCAGTGAGGTAACGTTCCAAGTTCCAAAAGCCAGTTTCAGCAACCGAGGATCAGAACGCCAAGGCCCACGCCTTCGGACACTGCCCGATCCACAAAGCACCAAACACCTATTACTGCCCCTCCCATCGGTGGTGGGTCGATGGGAGGGGGGACTCATGTAACTCCTTCAGGCTGGGCTTGGCCGGGCACCATGAGTAAATGCCGGGCCACCAGACACTCGCTGACGAGCCCCTCCCCCAGGCCTGGCTCCAGGGTGGGGCCCTGGTAACCCTGATCCGGGCAGGGTACACAAGTCCTGTTTTCTTCTTATTTTCATAAGGGTAATTATGGATCACACTTTGTCTGACCTGTCACCTAGGACCAGTTTGCCTTGGGATTTCATGTGGCCTTCAGATTAGCTCAAAAACAGTGTAGAGAGCTTCATGGAGTGGGTTTCCATGGCCGAGCAGCTGCATCCAAGCCTTACATCACAAAGTGCAATGCAAAGCATTGAACACAATGGTGTAAAGGGCTCCCACTGGACTCTAGAGCAGTGGAGACGTGATCTCTGGAGTGACCAATCACATTTCTCTATCTGGCAATCTGATGGACAAGTCTGGGTTTGGTGGTTGCCAGGAGAACGGTACTTGTCTGATTGCATTGTGCCAAGTGTAAAGTTTGGTGGAGGGGGGATCATGGTGTGGGTTTGTTTTTCAGGAGTTGGGCTCGGCCCCTTAGTTCCAGTGAAAGGAACTCTTAATGCTCCAGCACCAAGAGATTTTGGACAATTTCATGCTCCCAACTTTGTGGGAACAGTTTGGGGACGGCCCCTTCCTGTTCCAACATACCAGTGCACAAAGCAGGTCCATAAAGACATGGATGAGCGAGTTTGGTGTGGAAGAACTTGAGTGGCCTGCACAGAGTCCTGACCTCAACCTGATAGAACACCTTTAGAATGAATTAGAGTGGAGACTGTGAGCCAGGCCTTCTCATCCAACATCAGTGTCTGACCTCACAAATGCGCTTTTAGAAGAACGGTCAAGCATTCCCATAAACACATTCCTAACCATTGAAGAGTTGAAGCTGTTATAGCTGCAAAGGGTGGGCCGACATCATATTAAACCCTATGGATTAAGAACGGGATGTCACTCAAGTTCATATGTGTGTGAAGCCAGATGAGCGAATACTTTTGGAAATATAGTGTATATGTAATAATTGTATTCCTACATATTTTATACCATTATCTATCAAAACCAAAAGTTTAACCTCAGGAAGGAAATAATTAGACTTTCTCTTTCAGTTTTAAAAAATCAAGCAGAGCACAGTTTTCAGTCAATATGTTTTTGCGCTTAAAGTGTACAGACACATACAGATGTGTTTGCACCCCTGGACACAGAGTCTGACTGTGAGCAACATCTCATTCTGTTTCTTTTATACTGAACATCTCCTCTGCTTTCATTCTCTCCATTTGATCAAGTCCTGGAGGAAAACAGTACAGCAGAACAGAATGTTGAACTGAGCAAACGGACTAAACCTCAGAAGACAGAGAAAGAAAGTTATTCATTCAGACTGAAAAAAATCACAGCACCTACACTTAGAGTCATTTATTCATTCAAACTAATGAGAAACTGTAGAACAGACTCGGTTTATATCACAATACCTACATTTAGAGTCGGTTATTCATTCAGTCTAATGAGAAACTGTAGAACGGACTCGGTTTATATCACAATACCTACATTTAGAGCCGGTTATTCATTCAGCCTAATGAGAAACTGTAGAACAGACTCGGTTTATATCACAATACCTACATTTAGAGCCGGTTATTCATTCAGCCTAATGAGAAACTGTCGAACAGACTCGGTTTATATCACAATACCTACATTTAGAGCCGGTTATTCATTCAGTCTAATGAGAAACTGTAGAACAGACTCGGTTTATATCACAATACCTACATTTAGAGCCGGTTATTCATTCAGCCTAAGGAGAAACTGTAGAACAGACTCGGTTTATATCACAATACCTACATTTAGAGTCGGTTATTCATTCAGCCTAATGAGAAACTGTAGAACAGACTCGGTTTATATCACAATACCTACATTTAGAGTCGGTTATTCATTCAGTCTAATGAGAAACTGTAGAACAGACTCGGTTTATATCACAATACCTACATGTAGAGCTGGTTATTCATACAGCCTAACGAGAAACTGTAGAACGGACTCGGTTTATATCACAATACCTACATTTAGAGTCGGTTATTCATTCAGTCTAATGAGAAACTGTAGAACAGACTCGGTTTATATCACAATACCTACATTTAGAGCTGGTTATTCATACAGCCTAACGAGAAACTGTAGAACGGACTCGGTTTATATCACAATACCTACATTTAGAGTCAGTTATTCATTCAGTCTAATGAGAAACTGTAGAACGGACTCGGTTTATATCACAATACCTACATTTAGAGCGGGTTATTCATTCAGCCTAATGAGAAACTGTAGAACGGACTCGGTTTATATCACAATACCTACATTTAGAGCCGGTTATTCATTCAGCCTAATGAGAAACTGTAGAACAGACTCAGTTTATATCACAATACCTACATTTAGAGTCGGTTATTCATTCAGCCTAATGAGAAACTGTAGAACAGACTCGGTTTATATCACAATACCTACATTTAGAGTCGGTTATTCATTCAGCCTAACGAGAAACTGTAGAACAGACTCGGTTTATATCACAATACCTACATTTAGAGTCGGTTATTCCTTCAGCCTAACGAGAAACTGTAGAACAGACTCGGTTTATATCACAATACCTACATTTAGAGTCGGTTATTCATTCAGCCTAATGAGAAACTGTAGAACAGACTCGGTTTATATCACAATACCTACATTTAGAGCCGGTTATTCATTCAACCTAATGATAAACTGTAGAACAGACTCGGTTTATATCACAATACCTACATTTAGAGTCGGTTATTCATTCAGTCTAATGAGAAACTGTAGAACAGACTCGGTTTATATCACAATACCTACATTTAGAGTCGGTTATTCATTCAACCTAATGAGAAACTGTAGAACAGACTCGGTTTATATCACAATACCTACATTTAGAGTCGGTTATTCATTCAGTCTAATGAGAAACTGTAGAACAGACTCGGTTTATATCACAATACCTACATGTAGAGCTGGTTATTCATACAGCCTAACGAGAAACTGTAGAACGGACTCGGTTTATATCACAATACCTACATTTAGAGTCGGTTATTCATTCAGTCTAATGAGAAACTGTAGAACAGACTCGGTTTATATCACAATACCTACATTTAGAGCTGGTTATTCATACAGCCTAACGAGAAACTGTAGAACGGACTCGGTTTATATCACAATACCTACATTTAGAGTCAGTTATTCATTCAGTCTAATGAGAAACTGTAGAACGGACTCGGTTTATATCACAATACCTACATTTAGAGCCGGTTATTCATTCAGCCTAATGAGAAACTGTAGAACGGACTCGGTTTATATCACAATACCTACATTTAGAGCCGGTTATTCATTCAGCCTAATGAGAAACTGTAGAACGGACTCGGTTTATATCACAATACCTACATTTAGAGCCGGTTATTCATTCAGCCTAATGAGAAACTGTAGAACAGACTCGGTTTATATCACAATACCTACATTTAGAGTCGGTTATTCATTCAACCTAATGAGAAACTGTAGAACAGACTCGGTTTATATCACAATACCTACATTTAGAGTCGGTTATTCCTTCAGCCTAATGAGAAACTGTAGAACAGACTCGGTTTATATCACAATACCTACATTTAAAGCCGAGTATAAATGCTAAAGGTAAGTTATCTCAGCTAACATCACTAGCCTAGCCTTTTCTTCACCTCATATCTTTTAGCTAGTAAAAAGTGAGTTGGTATAGAAGTAGTGAACTCAAATCAAGCTTGCTTATTTATAATGAAAGTTTTACTGTGTGACACATTCACTGTAGCATAGTAGAACTTTGTACTACCAAATATATGTTTATGTCTTTTATAAGCTTTAAATGTCTGTATGTAATCTAGAACAGGCAAAACATGTTCATACTAATAGAATCCCATAGGTGTGCTAGCTGACACGAGTTTCGTCGTAGAGATGCTTTTTCCTCGTTTTTTAACAAATTTTATTATTTAAGATCTGAAATAAAAGGCTTAGCTCTAATACACAGCTCACAATGGCTCTAAACAAAGATCACCAGAGAGAGAGAGAGAGAATCAAACAAGAGTGAAACCAGTAGAGACTTGTGGTAAAAGAAAGAGATTGAGACTGTAAGGCAGATGTAAGAGGTAGAACACGAGGGGTTTCGGTCGGGCCCCTCGAAGCTTCGGATTGGACTGGTTCCTCATTGTTCTCGTCACTCAGCCATCTCTGTAGGGCTAACATCAAACAAACCCCAGGACTCAGAGCAGCACAGCAGTAAAAACACTTCAAATCCCAGCAGCCCGGACTCCTTCAGAAAGGCAATTGGATGCGGTCTGACTGGACGGAGCCGGACGAAGGGCAGCTTGCTTATTTGGATCGATATGTCCATGCTGATGTGTTAATAAAACAACAACCCACTGTAGGACAGGTGTTACAGTGAGATTGCAGTTTAAAAGCACCAAGCAGAGACGAATCACTGTAACTCACAACCTTGAGTGGCTTACTGCTTTTATTCGTGTCAAACTGCAAAAAATATTTTTGGCAAATGATTTAATTACCAAATCTTGGCATCCTTGGTAAACATGAGCAACGCAGGCTTTGAATCATATCAAGAAACATTGTATAGATTGTATTTATGTGGGCTTCCAGTATTTGTGGTGGGCACAGCAGTAATAAATCACTAGTATAAATATTTATAATATTTAATGAAAAATGATTGGTAATAAGAACTTAACACTAGAATGACCCTTTCGTAAGGGAACCCAGCCACCATGTAGCCCACTCACCTGCTGTGAAGTGATTAACGAATATTGTCTTGGTAATGATAAGGAATGCGTTGGAATCACCAACCCCCCCCCCCCCCCCCTCCCATGCCCACAGAAAGCTTGTACAGCTCCCAAAGCACCTAACAGGACACAACTTGAAGGTGAACTTCCCGACTGTCTATGTTACCGATCCTACAGCGCGACGGAGAATCTGTAGAATCGTCTTCCTAAAGCAAATTCTAGGGCACGTAGTAGCGACGGACAGAGCAGTGGCGATTTCTCTAAGCTTCCCCTAAAATGTCAAACATTAAATGGTCAAATAAGTTCAGCTGTGTTAACATTTCATTGACTACAAATGCGTCAGAAGCTGAGCGTCTATTCACTTCAGCGGGACCGCATGGGACGGTTTCTCCATTGCTTCGAAACTTGCCGCTCATTGGATAAACGCCACGATTTTGTCCCGCTCCCGGACGCTGAGCGTCTCTGGGGTGAATGGAGCTGTGGGCAGGGGTCGGGACGTGGGGCTTCTGCAAGATGATTGGAGGATCAGTCGAAAGGCTGCATACCGTTTTGATCGACAGCTATTTTGAGCTATTAACATTAACAAAGACAAACTGCAACCCATTTCTTGGTGTTGGCTTGGTGAGAGGACTTGCGCATTTGCAGTGTTCATTGTGTAAATAAAACACACTCATAGCATTTCTGTGTTTCAGTTTAACACAATTTCAACATTTGCTTGTTCGAGTTTAATTTCGTTTCATTAGTTCGTTCAATCACTCGTTCATACTGTTGGCTAGGTCGTTAAGGCCATTTTCTTGAAAAGGAACGGAGGTAAGAATTTGTGCATAAATACATTGACATATTTTATGATATAAGCCGACAACAAATTGTTGCCGCATAATTTCTTTGTAGTGGTCACGTGACACCAGCAAGACATGAGACATGGCACGATATATATATATATATATATATATATCGATATGAATTGAAACACCACATACACACTAGGGGGCAGTGAGCACACACACTAGGGGGCAGTGAGCACAAACTTGCCCGGAGCGGTGGGCAGCCCTATCCACGGCGCCTGGGGAGCAGTTGGGTGTTAGGTGTCTTGCTCAAGGACACCTCAGTCATGGACTGTCGGCCCTGGGGATCGAACCGGCAACCTTCCGGTCACAGGGCCAGATCCCTAACCTCCAGCCCACGACTGCCCCATCATATTATAATGATAATATCTGAAAATCAAATATACTGATGATAATGATATGGAGAAATTACACTAACAACAACAATCAACAATCAGTTTAGTATATATTTATATATTTACAGACATAGGGAGAGAAAAACAGATGTTTCTAGTAGTAGGCTTTCTGGATGCACCCCAGAGCTGCTGCCTCAGAGCTTCTCTGTGAATTAACATAATAAATGTTGATTTATGGTCCTGCTAATTGCTGGCAAGAAGGAGGGGTGCAGTCCTGAGGATCCTGAAATCTCAGTCATGCTCAAATAGTTTGTTAATCACTGTTAGTATTTACAAAAATAAATAAAATACACTGTAAAAAATTTACTACATTACGGGTTACTGGATGCATCACTTTTACAGTAGTCTTCTGTACTTTGTTAACCATGAATAATACACTTAAAAGTGCACTGTATACAGTAAAAACACTAAAAAAACAATTGCATACTGTGACTACCCAGCCACCTGCACCACAAGCTGCAGTCTGCTTTATAGCTATTTATAGTAGTAAGCTGTAATTAAATTAAAACAATGTTCTGTATTTTTACGGAAAGACTATATACAGTACTGTACAAAAGTTTTAGGCATCTAAGCAAAGTTTTAAACAATGTATCTCAGCTTATCTCAACTTATGACAATATACATTACAATAAAGTCATATTCATAATTCAAATAAGCATAAAAACAATAAAAAATAACAAGAATTTCATGGGTCCATATTTTCCAATGACACCTTCACAGCCACCAGAGAGACTATATATATATATATATATATATATATATATATATATATATATATATATATATATATATGTATAAAATCATTATTAATTAATATTCTATAAATTTAGTTTATTCAAATATTAACACTTTTCTCAGCAAATAAACACAAACTACACAAGTAAATAGACTTTGAAAATGTGTCTTTGGGTACCTAAGACTTTCGCACAGCACTGTATTTATATATATATATATATATATATATATATATATATATATATATATATGTATGTATGTATATATATATATATATAAAACTGCATTTTGAGGTCTAGTCTTAAATTGCCCCACTCCTGACTTTTCTTAACATGTTGCAGGCATCAATTTTAGAATGAATATTTGTTTACAAAAACAAAGTCAAGTACAAGTCAAAGTACATATATTAACCACTGCTTTCTGTATTATACCTACCATCCCCAACTCTTTTGGAATTGGGTTTGCACATGGAAATGAGTAAATGTAACTATTTATTGTTCACCACTGATAATCACTGATGCTGTCCATCTGTAGTGGTGCTGAAACATTGAAGCTTGCGTTTCTACCCTTCTAATAAAGCTGTAAACCACTGAGCCCCACTTTATGCCACGCATCAAAAAGTAAACAAGTACATTACACTGAATGACCTCCCTGGTTATTAGCAGTTATTTGATTCTGGTGTTTATCCGAGGGCGATTGATCATTGCTAAAAATGTAAATGAAACACCAGAGGGAGGACGTAATGATGGGAAATACGATATTTTTGCTAGATTGAGTTCTGGCACATGAGTCAGTCTCATTAGGAGCAGCCAAAGGCCAGATAGAGTCATCAGCGTCACCGAGTTGTCACACACCAGCACAAACAAGCAAAGCCCGCCTAGACAGTTAGCAACATCCATCACGCCAGTCAACTGCGTAAGAGATTGAAAAAGAAAAAAGCTTTCATGCTCAGGAGAAGTTTAATGTGCGTGGGACTTCAGGCCAGTCCTTGGTGCCCACACTTTACTAAGTGCCATACACATATTCACTCTTGAATAACATGAAAATGAATGATGAACTGTTTTAGTACAGTATTGAAAATTGAACACAATATATTTGAAGCATTTCATTAAATAATAGAACATTACTGAACTGTGATTCAGTCGTAGATCATCACAACTGTGACGGTGTTCATGACAACCCTTGACCTTAAGTGTTTTAGGCATAAAAAAAGAAGCCAAAATGAAAGTTTTGCTTTTATATATTGGCCTTCTGCCAGAAAAAAGTACCCACAAACCCTTCAGAGCGTGTAAAAACATCTGTTAAATCTCTCCAAGAGTTTCAAACAGCCTCTGGAAGCAGCATCATCACAGAGCTTCATAAAATGGGTCTCTACGGACAAACAAGCACACAAGCCTAAGTTCACTATGTGCAATGCCAAGTGTCAGCTGGAGGCTGGACTCAAATGTGTTGGAGTGATGAATCAGCTTCTCTATCTGGGAGCCTGATGAATCTGGGTTTGGTGGATGCCAGGAGAACATTACCTACTGGAATGCACAGTACCAACAGCAAAGTTTGGTGGAGGAGGGATAATGAGCTGGGGCTGTTTTTCAGGTAGTTCCAGCGAAGGCTGATGTTAATGCTACAGAATCCAAAGACATTTTACACAATAATATGCTTCCAGTGGCCTATTAGTTACTAGGAATTATGACGAATAGATGCCATGAGGTTTGATGTGTACTTAAATCAGTCATCATTTTCGGCTTAACTGTAATATGTATATAATCTGTAATGACAGCATGTCATGCTATGTTATTTACAATATCATACACTTCGTAAAACATTGTATGTCAACTTTGAAATACAAAAGCTGTCCAGTACAGTACAGTATTCTCTGCATATACATGTGTCACCTGAACACCTTTGTCCCATCTATTGATCCAGTGAAGTTAACGATACAGAAGCCCAAGTTTTTCCTACAACGCCAACAATTACAATCTACACCTGATGTACACTGGTACCTTTTTATTTAACTTAATGAGCTCCGCAAAATAACAGCCGTCTCAGAGAAGCTCATAGAATAACTGCAGGTTTTCTTCTTCATAAAACATGGACTAAAAACACAGCAGGTGTTCGACAGAAATGGGACTGTTTGAAAAATGTCTCTGAATTTTTATAAAGAGAGAAAAAAAAGCTCTTTATTGCCGCTGCTGCCTCTTATAAATACATAAGAACATGCTTCTTTTTTTTACCCTCAAATGCAGAGAAATAATAGTTTTTAAGGTGAAAGCATGAATGACAGCATGCAGTTTGAAGTTAATTGGGAGTTTGCACCATCGAGGGGTCTATCTTGCACGCTGAGCAGCAGATGTGCACATATTTCTCTGCTCTGTCTGCCAAAGCAGGGGTGGTTGGGGCTTGAATAGGCCCTTTTCTCAAGAAACACAAGTGCTCAAATGCCACTGTTGCCTTATGAATGATTATTAACCTCGGAAATAGTGGGCCTCGTATCTCTTAAGTTCACCATGGAAAGGTCAGTTTTATCTTTGTCATGGTTGCCAAATCTGAAATCTGAGGATATGTCCAGAGTGGTTGGAGAGCACCGAACACACAATAATGAAAAAGGACACAGAGTCTTTGTGGAAGAGTTTCTTCATAGCTATTGGTGCGCGATAGCGTCAGGTAACATCTACAGAGCGATAAGACAAGATTAGATTAGCCTAGATTAGCCATGCTAGCTGGAGATAGTGAAACAGCATGCTGGATTTAGTGACATCTACTGGTGAGGTTGCAGATTGCAACCAACTGAACTGAACCTACTGTCACGCCTAGTGGCCATTCCTCCATCCAGAGATCAGCTTCTCCGGAGTACTGACAGGCTGACTCCTCCCAACACCCACACCTCCTACAATCCACTCTTCAGCACCCTTTATAACCCAGACTCTCACGCTGCCTCTGTGTCATTATCGAGCTACCTTCACCGTGTTTTGGTTAATCCTGTTGTTTCTTGGACTCTTTGCCTGTAAATTCACTGTTTCTGATCTAGAGACTTAGTTTATTAAAAACTCTCTGCATGTGCATCTGACAACCCTGTCTGAGTGTTACACCTACGGTGGCCGTCATGGTTTGGATGAAGGATGAAGATTCATCCTTTGTTGCGTTTTTCTTGTGCTAAATAAATTTGGGTTCTCAAACTTCTCACAACACAAATGGTCATCCAGCACTGGCAGCACTGATTCTTCTTCTTTCTACGTCTTCTAACTGGAGCTGCAGTGCCACCAAGTTCAAGCTACCACTTCAGCGTAAACAAAAATCTAGAGCCAGTTTTAGGTTTACCTATTCTGGGCTACTTCAATTCACACTTGTCGCCACTGTTGTCTCATATATAAAATACACCAGAAACAGCATGAAAAACAGCGTATGTTGTGTTTTGGATGCTGATATGCTGGTCAACCAGCATGGCTATGCTGGGTGACTTGCTAAACCATTACCGGACCAGTGTAAAGCAGCGAAGACTAGCATTTTAGTCTTTTTTGATCAGGGATTACAACATTGATGCTTACAGTGCTGTTCAGAGCAAATTTACATTTATGGCATTTGGCTGACGCTCTTATCCAGAGCGACTTACAATTTGATCATTTTACACAGGAAGGCAAATGTGGTGTTAGGAGTCTTGCCCAAGGACCCAAGTCTATTCCAACCACTATTATAATGCAAATATAATGAAACCTAACATTATGAATATCTATATATATATCTATATATATCTATATATATATATATATATATATATATATATATATATATATATATATATATATATATATATATACACTCTTGTTCTATAAAGTGTTATGCATATAATTCTAACTACTTACTTGTGATTCTAACAGATTTTAAATGAGACACACCCTGTTGCGCTTCCTCAACTACGTCATCTCGGTCGCAACACAAAAATAGGGCCTAAAGAATGTTTAATACCCTTTATAGCCCAAAATCAACTGTTTAGCTACACTTGTTTGTGTGTATAAAACCAAACATATAGCCGTGCAGTCTACCACTGGCAGTACAGTGGGCGAAAAGCTTTCAAGCTTGGTGACTTTGAATGCACCAATATCACATAGGGTGCGTCCTTTATCACACATTGGCTTGTGAAAACTCTGAACTGCTAGATCTGCCCTAGACAACTGTAAGTGTTATTACTGTGAAATGGAATGCTGAGTGCTGAAGCGTGTAAATAAATGCCAGTGCTTTTGTAATGTCATGAAAATCAACACATTTACATATATATGCATATTCAGCCTATATCAGTTTGGCACTTGCGGCTTGTGAGAAAGTAATGGCACATTGGTAATTAATAAAACGTGCCTTAAATAGAAATTATTGTGCACATATTTGTGTGTTCCTTGTTAAGAATGTGTTACTTTCACTTCAGTCAATAAAATATGGAATTCAGTTTTTGTAAATCGATAAAGAAAGCGTGCGTTCGTGTATTCAAAACCAACACATAGGCCCAAACTTTTGATAGGAAATGTATTGGGAATTATTAATGTAATGCACCAGTTTTGCTTTTCACATTTTTTTATTCAAACCTACATTCATATGCAGATGTACAGACATACCAGTGATTACCAGCATTTCTGCGCTGTTGCCATGCCATGATAATTTCACACTCAAGCCCTGTTATTAGCTCTGGGAACGTTACCCTGTGGATTTGCTCACCAGCACTGTAGCCTGGTATATAAAGAAGGGGATTTAGGATCCATTCACACTGCAGGTCCATTTTCCACTCCGTGTTTTTTTTTCTTTCTTGCCCTGCTATTTGAAATGTGGATACAGCATGCGCCCCAGCTTTACTGTTATAAGTGGACGTTGAGTCTATAACTACCGCAATTCATTGGAGCTGTGGCGCGGGGCACTTAGGAGTCCATTAAAAAGCACTCACCGCCCCGTTGAATGGCCACCAATGTGTTTTATAATGATTACAATAACAGCAGCGCAGCAAAAGGCTGTGCACAGCCTGAAATAAATCCTGGGCAAATAAAGGAGAGGGAATCGATGTGAGGTCACAGGGGGAGAGAGAGAGAGAAAAAGAGAGAGAGAGAGAGAGAGAGAGAGAGAGAGAGAGAGAGAGAGAGAGAGACAGAGAGTGAGAGAAAGAAAGAGGAGAGACAGACTGACATTTATGGAGTTAAGCAACAAGTAATGGAAGATCGTGTACACCAATTAGCATGATGCTAAGTGAATGACTAAATCATCCCACACCCATGACTATAAGTAGCTGTGAGGACATCTCGATCCATAACTTGGTCGCTTCAGAAGGGTTTAATGTGGTAGCCTGCACAGGGGCGGAGCCACAGGCATCTAAGGCATACTTAATCAAATAGGGATAGAACCTTTATTAGGCCACATTTTATCTGTTTTATATTATGGCTAATCAATATGTAAATTTGCCAAGCTCCGCCTCATGTCCTTAGCCCTGCCATCACTAAATATTAACCATTGCTGACCACCATTGCCTCAAGCGTTCGGTTCAGCATTGGCACCCTTCATGATTACTAGTATGGGGACACTGAGGTAGTTTTGGGAAGGTTTTAGGAAATTTAGTGTGGAAAAAGTTTTATTAGAACCTTATGAGGCAATATTAGAGTTTATAAACATGCTTAAAAAGCATTGTTACCAAGGTACATATAAAAACCCATTGCAAAAATTTGGTTTATTTTATTGATTTATTTCATGAATGTAATTTTTTGTGAATATACATTCAGTCTGAAATTGCTAGAAACACAATAAAATGTTCAAAAAACAAATGTACTTCTTTTAAAAGGTGATGCTTCAATTATTTGTCCATCAACACTGTCCATTGAAACATCCACAAATTACTGTTGTCAGAACCTTGTATCTCCAAAATGATAACTTTACAGGAGAAGGAAAAAACCTACTTTACTTTTAATGTAGGTAAATGGAATTGGATTTTTTTCCAAGTAATTTTGAGCCATTTCTTTTGGTTCTTTTTGCAAGTGGAACTGTACTATGCACAGCAGAAGTCAAATATCTACAACATTCAGAAACACTGCCAACTTCTCTGGGCTTGAGCTCACCTGAAATGGACTGATGCTCAGTGAAAACGTGTCATGGTCTGACAAGTCAATCTTTCAGATTGTTTATGAAAATAATAGACAGGTTCTCCAGGCCAAAGAAGAAAAGGTCTATCCAGATTGTTACCAGCGTAAAGTTCAAAATCCAGGGTGTGTCATGGTACGGAGGTGTGCTAGTGTCACAAACTGCTTCACACGAGGGGCAGGAGTCAAGTGCAAGTTTAATTCCTGATGCAAGGTAGGTAATAACAAGCAGGGGGTCAGAAATCCAAAAAAGCAGGCCACAGAAAGTAGGCAAATCCAAAAGAGTAGTCAAAAACAAACCAAGAGGCAAGGCCAAAACACCAGAAAACCAAATCATGAACATAAACGCTCAGAATTGTGGAAAAACCAAACAAGACTTGCAATGAGCACCTGCAAACGCAGGGTATGTATACACAAGATGGCAGACTAAAGAGGTCAAAGGATCAAGAAATGCCTAGTGTTCGGGAGATGGTGACCTCCTGTGGTGGGGAGGAGAATGGCAGGCGGCAGATGTGACAGCTAGTGGGTATCACACACATCTATGAAGGCACCATTAATGCTGAGCACATTTTGGAGCAACACATGCTGCTTTTAGATCTTTTTCAGGGACGTCAATGCTTGTTTCCATTTTCAAAGCCAGCTAAAAAAAATTGTTTTTTTGTACTATTTTCAATATGGCTATAAAAGTAATAAATATAATACCCACAGTGTGAGAATTCACACCAGGGGAATCAATTGCTAGAGGTGAGAGGTTATGATACATGCTCTGCTGTCTCTCCAACTATATGTGTGTGCAGACAGACTGTCTGACTGAGTGAGAGAGACCAATTGAGGGTGAAAGCCCCCCGTCTGTGAGCCATTCCCAGGGGTCTCGTTACCTCTGAGGTCTTGGAGAATGTGCAGTGGGCTGGAGAAGGTCAGCACTGGAGATGACACACACAGCCTGCCCTCATCAACTCGCACTCACCACAACTCTCCTGCTTCAGAAACACCTAAACCCACTTGTCTAGCAGGACTTTGTGAGGCGGAACGCAGTTTGATTTAGCTTATACAGACACTGATATGTATTGTAATCTGTTGTTTGTAGTCTCTCCCTCTGTAGCCCAAAGACAGCCAATCAGCCAATCCAAACTTTGCTTCATTAGTTTAGTGCTGGAGCTAAACTAATGTAGCTAACAAGTAAGAAGCTTATACCCGATTAATTAGCATGGCACTAACCACAAGCTCATATCAGGAACTCGCCTCAAACTGTGTTATATTTGTTGATATGGGTCAAGTGCACACATGTTTGACATCTAAATTTAGCTTCTAGCTTAGCTGCGAGGCTAACATTGCTAGCAAACACTAGACGCCAACAGTCACCCAAATATCTTTTGTGAACACATTGCCGAAACGTCTGCGAACCCACTCAGACCACATCCAGGCCTTCGTTTAGATCTTGTTGATGTGCTTTATGGATTACTCTGAACTATAAAAACAACAATTTTGCCCATTTAGATAATAGCATGTCTTATGATGTCAGAGACCATGTAAGGCCTATTAGAGATGACCTAAATGAGTGTTTGAGTGAAAAAAAAACCCCTGTTTTTCCAATTCCCCCAGATGTGTTTGGTCAGCCAAGACATGTTTGGAGTCCAAATTTAGCTTCAGTTTTAAACCGGAGCTACGAGGCTAATGTTGCTAACCAACACAAGATGCTCAGAAAACATTTAACCTTTCAGGGTAAAAGTGGCATCGCTAAGTACTCTGGTACCCTCAAGCTACCTTTAATTAGTATATATCATATAATCCATTGCGTTTATACGTTTTTAGCTGAATTCACTCTATTCATCAAGTTTTTTCTTTCATTTTTATTTATTTCTACTTTAAACGTTTTGAAAAGGAACAAATATGCCTCTTTCCAATGGGAAAGTGATACATGATGGAGGTCGTGTATGGTACCCTTATAACAATTTAAGAGTGTATATGCCTTGAAAGACTAAATTTGCTTAAATACTATTCTCTTTCTGACAGTGTAGAAGCCAATAGTCACCTAAACATGGTTCATAGAAAGTAATAGTTTCCTAGACCACAACACTCTTCAAGTTTGTATGACCTTAATAAGGATCTTTGAGTGGGTTGAGCAACGTTTTGGGGCTGTAATAGCAGAAAAGATTCAGGTGACTACTGACTTTTAGTGTTTGGTAGCAACATTAGCTCCTATGCTAAACTACAGAAGCAACATTTGTACGGAAAACATGTCTTGGCTTGGATAAAATGCACTTTTAGGTGAGAAGTAATTGTCAAATAGACCACTTATGTGGTTTCCAACACTTATGTGGTTATACATGGCTATATATAACTATAAACATGTGAGTATGGCTAAGAACCATAATAGCCTGGGATTTCTGTCAATTTTATTGCTGTCATTATGTCATACAGTTATGATTGGTTGCACTACTTGTTACGTTAGCCTCGTCGCTCCAGGGCAAAACTGAAGAATCAAACTTCAGACTTCAGACATGTCCTGGCTTTGGAGATGAGAGGGACAATTGAACATAGGCACGTATTTTTTGGGAATTGACTCAGTCCACCATTCTTGGACTGAATCCCTTCAAACTCTAATCGCACGCAGTAGTGGATGATTGACAGGTGCGGGTCACTAATCAGCCCTGTTACTCCAGCAGAAGTTAGAGTCGGAGTCAATCACACTGCCAGTGTCAGTGAAGTGAAAGTGACAAAGCCATCCATCCGTTCTGTGGAACAAGGAGGAGGGCAAAAATGGAGGAATAAGATGGAAATTTAGGAAAGTAAATGAGGGAACAAGGAATTATATCCAGGGAAAGAGTCCATTCAATCACACTGTAAAGTGAAAGGCACTGCAAACAGTGTAAAATACACAATGTAAACTAAAACACAGTGTAGAGCAAACATTATAAACATGTTGGAAAGCACATATAAAGTATATATATATATATATATATATTTATATATATATATATATATATATATATATATATATATACATACTTTCCCTTTATATGATTATATATACATATATATTGTCCATTTTATCAGCTCCACTGACCATATAGATGCACTTGTAGATGGACTGTAGTCCATCTGTTTCTCTTTTCTTCAATGGCCAGGACCACCACAAAGCATGTATTATTTGGGTGGTTGGTCATTCTCAGAGTTTTTTAACACTGTGTCCTCTCACTGTCCACTCCTTTAGACACTCTTACCTTGTCAGTCCACCTTGTAGATGTAAAGTCAGAGACGGTAGCTCATCTGCTGCAGCACAGTTTGTGTTGGTCATCCTCTAGTCCTTCATCAGTGGTCACAGGACGCTGTTTTTGGTTCTCAGTCCAGCACTGAAGTGTTTAAAACTCCAGCAGCACAGCTGTGTCTGATCCACTCAGACCAGCACAACACACACTAACACACCACCACCACGTCAGTGTTACTGCAGTGCTGACAGCCAAATAGTACCTGCTCTGTGAGGGTCCATGGGGGTCCTGACCACTGAAGAACAGGGTAACAGAGTATCAGAGAAACAGATGGACTACAGTCTGTAACTGTAGAACTACAGAGTGCAGCTATACAGTAAGTGGAGCTGATAAAGTGGACAGTGAGGGTAGAAACAAGGAGGCGGTCAGAATGTGATGCCTGATCGGTGTATATAGTGCATATGGACATATCATATAAACAAATGGGCATCATTATGGGATGCTCTCTCTCTCTCTCTCACACACACACACACACACACACACACACACACACACACACAAACCTTTCTCTGCACCTTCTTCAGCAAATCAATACAGCACAATATAGCGCAGATATGAGTGGATGCTCCACAGTAAATACTTCATGACTGCTGTCAGGCAGCTGAGGAGATGTTTCTTATGCTCTTTCATAGCCCTGACGTTTGACTAATGTATCTATACTGTACCTTCCCTGTCTCTGTCAAACCCTGACACTCCACCCTGCCATCATGCACATGTGGTGAAGGCTCACACGTCTGCTTTCCAGACTCTTTGGATTTACAGTGCGTTTGATTCTCGCTCTGGAAGTGTGTTTCTGTAGCTGGTATGTTTACACATTCATACAAATCTGTCCATTACATCTATACAGCATTAAATCTACACGGCAACATACCAACACCCCACTGTAATGCACATAATAAAGCAAAACACGCCGTAAAACACAGTGTAAAGCAAAACATACAGTAAAGGAAAAACACACGGTGAAGCAAACTCTCAAATGACATCAAACGCTGTAAACACATTTGAAACCCACTGTAAAGCACACACTGTTAAGTAAAACCCACTGTACAGCATTCACTGCAGACCTGCTGTGAAGTGCACACTGTAAAGTAAAAGGCACTGTGATGCAAACACTCTAATCACACTGTAAATCACTGCCTGTAAACACATTTGAAACCCACTGTAAAGCACACACTGTGAAAAAAAAAACACAATGTAAAGCATACAGTGTAAACATATTGCAAAGCACACACTGTAAAGTAAATAAAGCGCTTTAACCAAACTGCAAACAGTGTAAAATACCCATTGTACACTAATACACACAGTGAAGCAAACACTCTACTCAGACTGTAAACCAAACGCTGTAAACACATTGTAAACCCGCTGTAAAGCACACTGTAAAGTTAAAGACACTGTAAATAAAGCACTTTAACCACACTGCAAACAGTGTAAAATACACATTGTACACTAATACACACAGTGAAGCAAACACTCTACTCAGACTGTAAACCAAACGCTGTAAACACATTTTAAACCCGCTGTAAAGCACACTGTAAAGTTAAAGACACTGTAAATAAAGCACTTTAACCACACTGCAAACAGTGTAAAATACACATTGTACACTAATACACACAGTGAAGCAAACAACCTACTCAGACTGTAAACCAAACGCTGTAAACACATTTTACACCCGCTGTAAAGCACACTGTAAAGTTAAAGACACTGTAAATAAAGCACTTTAACCACACTGCAAACAGTGTAAAATACACATTGTACACTAATACACACAGTGAAGCAAACACTCTACTCAGACTGTAAACCAAACGCTGTAAACACATTTTACACCCGTTGTAAAGCACACTGTAAAGTTAAAGACACTGTAAATAAAGCACTTTAACCACACTGCAAACAGTGTAAAATACACATTGTACACTAATACACACAGTGAAGCAAACACTCTACTCAGACTGTAAACCAAACGCTGTAAACACATTTTAAACCCGCTGTAAAGCACACTGTAAAGTTAAAGACACTGTAAATAAAGCACTTTAACCACACTGCAAACAGTGTAAAATACACATTGTACACTAATACACACAGTGAAGCAAACACTCTACTCAGACTGTAAACCAAACGCTGTAAACACATTTTAAACCCGCTGTAAAGCACACTGTAAAGTTAAAGACACTGTAAACAAAGCACTTTAATCACAATGCAGACAGTGTAAAATACACATTGTACATGGAACATATTCTTGTGGAACTGATGTACACGTTTAACAGCCATTTTTATACTGCACACTGTAGAATACTATACAACACTTTAAAAAAGCGTTCACTGTCAAGCAAATACTATAAAGTTAAACCCACTCTAAAAGACAAACTATACATTTAAATCCACTCTAGAAAACATTGTAAAGTAAATCCTGTCTGTAAAAACATTAGACTGTAAATTGTAAAGTAAAACACCATAAAGCACATATTGTTAACATACTTTGTAAAGAAAAACACATTTAAAAGCGCATAATGTAAAACACACCCTGTAAAGTAAAACAGTAAGAAACACATGCTGTAATTCACACTTCATAAAATAGAAGTGTTAAATGCAAACTGTAAAGTAAAACAAATGATGTAAAGTAAGTGTTAATTGCATATGATAAAGCACACCCTGTAAAGGAAAATGCACTCTGTAAAACATGCACTGTAAAGTAAAACCGATTAAGATGAATTACGTAAAGCACACACTGTAAAGTAGTGAAATACATGCGGTAAAGCACGTTCTGTTAAGTCAAAACTGTACAATGTATGCTGTAAAGCACATACTGAAGTAAAACAGTGTAAAATGCATACTGTAAAGCATACATAGTGAAGGTGAACAGTGTAAAACACAATGCAAAGCAAAACGCAGTGTAAAGCAGATGCTGTAAAGCACACAAAGCACACAAACACCTCAGTCTTTATGCTGATGACGCACCACAGTCCTGTTTAGATGCCCAAACATGCTGCAAAATTGGCCTTGTGAGTGACTGGCTGGTGATCAAAACAGCGTGATAGAGTTAAAGAGAGAAAGAGAGGGTAGGTAAGAGAGGTGTGAGCAGGGAAGGAAGGATGAGAGAGAGAGAGAGAGAGAGAGAGAGAGAGAGAGAGAAGAAAAATGACTTGAGGTAGAGAGAATGTAATGCAATCTATCTGTATCTTATTTACCTGTGGAGTTACTGCCTCCTGGGAATCCTCAGTTCATTCCAGCTACGAGCAGCCTTTATTAATTTATTGCCTCTACACTGAGATATTATTTTGTGTGTGTGTGTGTGTGTGTGTGCGTGCACGTGTGTTTTCATATCTGGAGATTATAGATCCGTGTTTTTCCTTTGAACAGCAAAACACAATGAGAACAGTATATTTATGTTGGTATTGGTAGTATTTTGTACAGTACTCAGGCAGCCAAGACCTTAAAAACTACACTACATGGCCAAAAGTATGTGGACACCTGACCATCACAGCTGTAGGAGCTTGTTGGACGTCCCATTTCAATACCATGCACATTAATGAGGAGGTAGCACCCCCTTTACAGCCATAACAGCCTCCACTCTTCTGGGACACTTTCCACAAGATTTTGGATTGTTTCTATGGGAATTTGTGTCCAGTCAAAAGAGCATTAGTGAGGTCAGGCACTGATTTTAGGCGAGAAGGCCTGGCTCGCAGTCAACGTTCCAGTTCATCCCAAAGGTGTTCAGTGGGGTTGAGGTCAGGGCTCTGTGCAGGCCACTGGAGTTCCTCCACACCCCGAAGCATTAACATCACCCTTCACTGGAACTAAGGGGCCCAAACTCTGGAAAACAGCCGCAGCTGATTATCCCTCCTCCACCAAACTTTACTGTTGGCACTATGCATTCCGGTAGGTGGCGTTCTCCTAGCCTCCACTAAACTCAGACTCATCTATCTCATCTGCCAGATAGTGAAGTGTCGTTCATCATTCCAGTGCTGGTGTGACACAGACTGTGTAAAAAAAAAAACTGACCACTTTCTTGCAGAGCGCACTTTTGTAATGGCAGGCAGAATCTGCCAAGATAACTTTCAAATATAAGCAAAAAGGGCGTACCTTCAAAACAAAAACAAATAAAAACGTCAAATAACTTGTTTGGGTCGAAAGGTTTTGTGTAGTGTTATAGGGTAAAAATTATTTCTACATCTGATACATTTTTCCCCACTAAAAACTGCAAAACAACAAGCTGCTTTTTGTGCTACTGTGATTTTATTGTCTGAATCACAAACATCCATCCATCCATCCATTTTCTAAGCCGCTTCTCCGTCAGGGTCGCGGGGGGGGGGGGGGGTGGGGGGGGGGGTGGGGGGGGGTGCTGGAGCCTATCCCAGCAGCCTTTGAGCAGAAGGCAGGATACACCCTGGCCAGGTCACCAGTCCATTGCAGGGCAGACAGACAGTCACTCACACCCAGGGGCAATTTAGCATGTCCAATTGGCCTGACTGCATGTCTTTGGACTGTGGGAGGAAACCAAAGAACCCAGAGCAAACTCCACACAGAAAGGACCCCGGTCGCCCGGCCGGGGAATCGAACCCAGGCTCTCCTTGCTGGGAGGCGACAGCGCTACCCACCACGTCACCGTGCCGCCCAATCACAAACACAAAGTGTAGAAATATTTATTGAATAACGTATTTTGTGCTGAATCTGAGGACATAGTACACGTTAATGTAGTACTTCAATGTAGGTCTTAAAGGGTTGATGCAGATTTCTGAAACATTGGTGGAATTCCCCTTTAAAGCAGGGCTCAGTGGTAGTGATTAGATTTGATGAGCTGGGATCAAACCCTTTAGTAAATCGAAGACGTTCCTCTTAACACAGCGCAGCTAAACAAACATCCATGCCAATCAGTCTTTGTGGAAAGCATAAAAGAACGCAGCTGCCTGGGATTTGGGCTACACGTTCAAATGAAACTTCATCACAATTCTGATTTATCACCAAATCTAGACGATAATCTGATGGCTGAAGGATGTTTGATCAGGTGTGTTTGATTTCCGTCTAATCCCCAATCGGAGGCGTTTGTTGCAGAGAGCCCACCGGTTCTGCGCTACGTTCCATTCCGCTTTCATTCATCAGAATGCTGCTTTGGCTGAAACACACACATATCCACAGCTGGGGTCTCATTCCTTTATTAATGTGTATATATTTGGAACTTCTAATCACATGTATGCAGAAACATCTAGTCAGAGACGGCGACTCGAGGCAGTGACTCTCAAGTTGCACTTAAATCGTATGTTGAGCTGACACATGAATCGACTCAGACATGCCCTTAGTTTGCTCTTACCTTGGGCTTCCACTCAGATTTGCCCTAACTGACTTGTGACTTGACTCAGTCTTGTGCTTTATTGACTTATGATTCATTTCAGATTTGACCTCAATTGACTCATGACTTGAGACAGACTCCTTTGTGTTGGACATGACCTTGACTGACTCATGACATAACCTTAACTGACGCATAACTTGACTCTCTCTCATGATTGAATGGCTCATGACCCAATTTGGACCTTAACTGACTCAAGACTTGACTTGGACATGACCTTCACTGACTCGAGACTTGACAGACTTGCACTTAACTGAATCACAACTTGACTCTGACTCGGCCTTAAATGTCTCGCAACTTGACTTGGATTGCAGAATTGTGACTTAACTCAGACCTGCCCATAACTGAGTGGCTACTTAACTGACTCGTGACTTCACAAAAAAGTTTTGCACTTTACTGACCTTGTACAAAACTGAGACATAACTACACTCAGACTTGCCCTTAACTGACCTGCGACTCGACTCAGATTTGCCCTTAACTGACTCATAACTTGACTCAGTACTGCACTTTTCTGACTTGTGGCTTGACTTGGTGTTGCACTTTACTGACTCATGACTAGTCTAAGACTCGTAACTCATCTCAGACTTGCACGTAACTGACTTATCATTTGATTCGGATTTTAACTTTAACTGACTCATGACTTGGATTTGTGCTTAATCAAATAGTGACTTACCTCAGCTTCTCCCATAACTGACTCTTGACTTAACTCAGGTTCCCCCATAACTGAGTGGCTACTTGACTGCCTTGTGACTAAACTCAGGCTTTCAACTGAACTCAAATGAGTCATTACTTGACTTGACTCTGACACATAACTGATTCATGACTCGAGTCCACCTTAACTGACTCATCACTTGACTCAGACCTGCATTAAACTTAATCGTGACTTGACTCGGACTTTAACTTCAAGTTTAACTGACTCATGACTTGACTTGGATACAGTATGTGCTTAATCAAATTGTGACTTACCTCAGCTTCTCCCTTAACTGACTCCTGACTTTCCTCAGACTTGCCCTAACTTTCTGACTCAACTCTGACTCATAATTAACTGACTCGTAATTTGACTCAGACTTAAATGACGTGTGACTCAATTTGGACTCTGACATGCCTCTCCAACTCGACAAATACATACATATAGCATTATTGTTACTAGTAAAAAAGCAAATAATTAAAACTTTAACATTTTCATTTTAAGGAATACAAATTGTGTTCTAGCATGTACAGATTTGGTCAGCACTAGAATTTACAGCTCTTTCCACTTTGATAAACGAGGCTGCTGGTCACTTTGGCTGCATCGAATTAAAGCACCTCAAAGCGTGAGGGTGATGGTGCTTTGCTGGATTTCAGACGAGCAAAGTTTTACATAAAAGACAAGCAAATCCATCAGAGAGTGTGTGTATGCGTGTGTGTGTGTGTGTGTTCTAGCACTGCTGGGGTACTGCACACACCACCTGTGCATTTAGAGATATGCCAGGATCTGTTGCAGCACCTGTTTTTCACATCTCTATATAAGAAGCTTTCCGCCCCCCCCCCCCCCCCCCCCCCACCATCCCACTCTCCTTTTTTTCCTCAAGAAAGGGCTTCAGATTAAGAAAGGCTGCCTCTGGAACCTCGCACCTCTTACCGCGTCACAGCTTCGTTTAGCTTTACTCTGTTTCAAAGCTCCGATGGTAAACAACATAATCTCAGCAAAGAATCAAGCAGATGTGAATAAAACTCATCACCATACAATGTCTTATGATTCACTTATTAAGCTAAAGACTTACTATTCAGTATCCATTATGAATTATTCATGAACTATTTTAAATGTAGGTGCTACTATGAACTATTCAGTAACTACTATGAATTATCCAGTAGCTACTATGAATTGTTCAGTGTCTACTATGAATTATTCAGTAACTGCTATGAATTATTCAGTAACTACTGTGAATGGTTCAGTAGGAGCTATGAATTATTAAGTATCTACTATAACTTATTCAGTATCTACTATGTATTTTGCAGAAAGTACTATGAATTATTCAGTATCTACTATGAGTTATTTGTCACATATTCAGCCAGTCAGCCTAGGAACTACACTTCCCAGAGTCCTCCGCCTCATCACCTGACTCCGGGAAGATCATCAACGGTCAATCACGGCTCTGATGAATACTGAATACTGATGATGTTCACCTTGTGTCATGTGTTTGTGTCATGTGACTAGTGCAGGTTAATATTTAAGTCCGGGCTTTAGACAGGTTACTTTGCAAGGTATTGCATTCCCAGTGAATCTAGTGAGCGTTTATTCAGGTTTGTTCTCCCGTGTTTCTGACCTTGTGATTTTGCTCCTGTTTCTCGTTTATGCTGATTTTGGATTTGCTCTTCTGTACAATTGCCTGGTTTGTTTTTTGACTTTTGCCTGTGTTTTGGACTCTGCTCTGCTCTAAAGCTTCTTCTCTGTTTTATAACCGCGGGCGTCTGCTTACTGGTCAAACATTACAGAATACCTCGATGGACTTAGAAGCTTTCCAGAAGGCACTGATGGAACAAGGACAACTACTTGGCAGACATCAGCAAGTTCTTTCTGGGGTAATTAATTCTCTAGAGTTGCTAGCTAACCTGCAAGTTGAACAACACTCACAGTTAGCTCAGCTCGTAGCTAGCGTGAAAGGTTTAAGCCACCAGTTACAGACTCAACATAACTGAACCTGTAGTTCACACCACTACCCCCTTTTTTGTCCTTCCCAGTTAGCAAACCTGATAAGTTTGATGGTAACCCTGATAAATGCCAAGGACTTTTGCTCCAATGGGCAGTGTATTTTGCTAATTCGCCCACAAGTAATGACCAGGCCAAGATTTCCTTCATAGTTTCCACACCAGCTGATAAAGCTTTAGAGTGGGCTACAGCAAGCTGGAGTGGACTTTCATATGTTAACTGAATTGAAGACAGTGTTTGACCATCTTTATGAAGGAAAGATCAGTGGAGAACTATTAGCTCAGCTCATGTAAGGTGCTCGTTCAGGAGTCGACTGTTCTTGGAGTTTTGGACTTTAGCCGCCAGTAGTGGTTGGAATGAAGCTGCACTTTGTCATATTCAGACAAGGACTAAGACCGGATATCTTGAATGAACTTGCATGTAAAGATGTTGATTTATCATTGAACTGGTTAATCTAGCCATAAAAATAGATCATCTGTTGCAACATCGGGGAAAGAGAAAGCCTGAGAGGAACATCCAGCAGAGTTTCAGTAGGACGAGAAGTTCTATGGAGTTGCTGGAACCCCCCAAACCCATGCAATGTGACTCATAGCGACTAGCTCCTGAGGAAAGGAGCCACAGGTTGAGAAATCATCTGTACTGTACTGCGGGAAATCGGCCCATCCGATCAAGGACTGTGTTGTGAGGTCCCAACCGAGGACTGTGCCAACCCTTGGAAAGCACATGGAGTTTACTCTGCATGCTAATGTGGTGAGTATTCCGATAAAAAGGTTGGTATCTAAGTCTTTCATGCTACCCATCAGTATCTACTGTCATTCCGATTCTGTTGTTGTTTCAGCCCTATTAGTTTCCAGAGCAGAGGGGAATTTTATTCAAGCCAGGATCGTGGAGGAATTCAACATTCCAGTGGAGGAACTTCCAAATGTGTGGAAAGTAGCAGCACTGGATGGAGGAACGGTGGGAGCTGGAACCATTTACAAGATTACCAAACCCATTGTAGTAAAAACCAGCACCCTTCATCAAGAAACTTTGTCTTTTTTAGTTTTAGAACAATCGGAATTTGAAGTAATATTAGGATTTCCATGGCTAGAAAAACACAACCCCTCAATTTCCTGATGCAAACACACAGTTACCAAGTGGTCCAATAAATGTTTACAAACCAGTATAATTCCCCCTTCACTCGCAGTTCGCTCTACTTCAGTAGAAAGCCCCAAAGAAGAATCCCAGATTCAACCAGAGTATAAAGACCTCCAAGAAGTTTTCTGCAAAGTCAATGCCACATTACCCCCACATAGACCATATGACTGTGCTATTGATTTGGTTAAAATCATGCATTCCCCAAGGCTCGGCTTTATCCCAAGACTCAGGAGGAACAGAAGGCGCTAGATGTATACATTCAAGAATCTTTGGAACAGGGGTTTATTACACCATCTACCTCCCCAATATCTTCTAGTTAATTGTTTTTTAAAAAGAAAGATGGAGGACTTTGCCCTTGTATGGACTATCGAGCACTCAATAACATTTCGAAACCATATCCCTATCCACTTCCTCTGGTTCCTGTAGCCTTGGAACAGTTAAAGGGGGCTACGATATTCACCAAATTAGATCTCAAAAGTGCCTACAATTTAATATGGATTGGGGGCAGTATTGTCTCAGAGAACAGGCTCACCTTTCCCCACAAGCTGTCAGCGGCAGAAAAGAACTATGGGATTGGATTGGGACCATAAGAATTTAGAATATCTTAGGAATGCCTGAAGGTTGAGTTCCAGACAAGCCAGGTGGTCATTATTTTTCGCTCGTTTTAATTTCAGCATCATGTACAGACCTGGTCCTCGTAACACTATAGCTGATGCACTTCCATGTGTCCACCAGACAGACAGTAGCGACCATAATCTTGCGAGCCAAAAACCCATTTTGCCCCCTGAATTTATTATCTCATCTATACGCTGGGAAGTAGATGAGGCCATAGAAGCGGCGTTAGCTAATGTTTCTGTACCGAGTCAGTGTCCACCTGGGAAGAAATATGTACCTGCAGAATGTAGGGACTGTTTAATTACGTAGGCCCATTCTTCCATTACGACCGGTTACCCTGGAGAGACACGTACCCATCAGTTACTTTCTAATAGATATTGGTGGGAATCTATGAGTAAGGACATTCATTCATCTGTGCAGTCATGCTCAACCTGTTCACAATGTAAGACACCAAAGACTTTACCCACTGGCAAGTTAATGCCCCTTCCAGTTCCAGATAGACCTTGGTCGCATTTGGCTATAGATTTCTTCACTGACCTACCCGACTCACAAGGTTACACCACCATTCTGACTGTGGTGGATAGATTCTCGGGGGGAGGGGGGGATTTGTTTCATCCCATTTCAGCACTTACCTACTGCATTCCAAACAGCTGAAGCTCTATTTAACCATGGTTTCAGGTTCTTTGGGATCCCAAAGGACATTGCCTCTGACCGAGGACCCCAGTTCACATCAAGGATATGGGCCGCCTTTCTTGAGCATATAGGAGTGTCTGTTAGTCTGACAAATGGATATCATCCCTAGACTAATGATCAGTTTGAATGGATGAATCAGGAGCTTGGAAGGTTTTTGAGGATATTTTGTCATAACAACCCAGCAAACTGGTATAGGTTTTTGATCTGGGCCAAAATGGCACAAAACTCATTGACCAGTTTCTCGAAAGGTCTGACTCCTTTTCAGTGTGTTCTGGGCTATCAGCCTGCCTTGGCTCCATGGACCGGAGTGGACACAGAGGTTCCGAGAGTTGACGACTGGATGAATCGGAGTGAGCAGGTCTTGGAGGAGACGCACTGGCGCATAGAAACAGGCCCACAAAGGCATAAGGAACAGGCAGATCGACACAGGGGACCCACTCCCGAATATCAGCCAGCTGGCTGCACGAGACTTGCCTCAAACTGAGGGGAGTAAAATGCTACAGCCTAAATATATTGGACCATTTAAAACAAAATACTGGGCAAACGTTACATTATTCAGTAACTTTTATTAATTATTCAGTAACTAATGATTCATTCAGTCACTGCTATGAATTGTTCAGTATCTACGATGTATTAAGCAGAAACTACTATGAGTTATTGAGTAACTATGAATTATTAGTAACTAATATGAATTATTTAGGAACTTTTAATAATTATCCAGTAGCTACTATATGAATACATATGATTTATTCAGTAACTACTATCAATTATTCAGTATCTGCTTTCAGTTACTCAGTAACTATTATTAGCGTGAATTTCTCTGACTCGTGACTCTCTGGACTTATTCAAATTCACGTCTTAGCAAGCCCTTGACTTTAACTGACTCTGGACATTAATCTTACACTTAACTGCCTCATGACTTGACTCAGACTTGCACTTAACTGACTCGTGACTCAGCTTCGAGTCAATACTTATTGACTTATGGCTTAACTAAGGCTTGCACTTAACTGACTCGTGACTCAACTCAGAGTCAACACCAACTGGCTTGTGACTTGACTCAGACTTGCACTTAACTGACTCATGACTCAGCTTCGAGTCAATTCTTATTGATTCAGGGCATGAGTCAGGCTTGCACTTAATCGACTCGAGAGTCAACTCAGAGTCAACCCTAATTGACTCATGACTCGGCTCAGACTTAATTTATTCAGTAACTACTGTGAATTATTCAGACACAGTTATGAATTATTCAGTAAGTGCGATGAATTAGTCAGAAACTATTGTGAATTATTCAGCACTATTCAATACGATACATCATTCTATGTCTTCTTTGAATTATTCATTCACTATAATTGATTTATTCAGCGTTTAATATAAAACTAATGTGTGTCTGTAGTTATGCGAGTGAGGAAATGAAGAACCTTGAATTTAAAGAGTTAAAGATGTCATTGCTCCCTCTCTCTCTCTCTCTCTCTCTCTCTCTCTCTCTCTCTCTCTCTCTCTCTCTCTCGCTCTCTCTCTCTCTCTCTCTCTCTGTCTCTCTCTCTCTCTCTCTCTCTCTCTCTGTCTCTCTCTCTTTCTCTCTCTCTCTCTCTCTCTCTCTCTCTCTCGCTATGTCTCTCTTACACACACAGGGGGCAGAAAAGGAGGGAGAAGAACAAATAAAGATCAAAGTGTGTGTATATGAGTGCTGAGAGAAGGATAGAGAGAGGGAGAGAGAGGGAGAGAGTCTGTGACTGACTGTGGCTGGGAAGCCCTGTAGGCAGTAGTCTGACAGACAGCTGTGTGTGTGTGTGTGTGTGTGTGTGTGTGTGTGTGTGTGTGTGTGTGTGTTGAGCTGTAGTGTAAAGACAGGGCTTTGAAGAGGATGCTGAGTTACACGCGTCTCCGTCTCATCCTGAGGAGTCTTCTAAAGCGCACTGACTGTGAACCACTGCAGCGCTCCCACTGTGCGCTCCCCGGCCACTTTATCAGAAACCCCTCCCTTACAGCTTGACCTTGCGACCTTGAAACAGTCATGTATACAGCTGTTCAGAGCTGCCTTTGCTAGTCATTTACTTGCTAGCATTTCTCAGTTTTGATAAACATGCGGTAAAGTTTGTTTTTCATAGTGTCAAAATGGTTATGTTTAATGAAATAAACATCATTGCCAGTGAGCGCATGTGCGTTTTCAACTCTGGTGGTGGTAGTGGCATGTTGGTGTGTGTTGTGCTGGCACGAGTGGATCAGACACAGCAGTGAGTGTGTTTACATACTCTCAATGATGCGATCATAATCGGGTCTCGGCAGTTCTCTGATTATTCAAACGGTCATGTAAACAGCACACTCTGACTTCTTAGATAAAAGTAAAGTCTAGAAATCTGATTAAGATGCTGGATTTTAGCTCAGTAATCAGATTTCTCAGCGCATGTGAACTCTTACTCAGATTTCTTTCAGATTACTCAGCGCATTTAAACTCTTACTCTGATTTATTTCAGATTACTCAGCACATTTAAACTCTTACTCTGATTTCTTTCAGATTACTCAACGCATTTGAACTCTTACTCTGATTTCTTTCAGATTACTCAGCGCATTTAAACTCACTCTGATTTCTTTCAGATTACTCAGCGCATTTAAACTCTTACTCTGATTTCTTTCAGATTACTCAGCGCATTTAAACTCTTACTCTGATTTCTTTCAGATTACTCAGCGCATTTAAACTCTTACTCTGATTTCTTTCAGATTACTCAGCGCATTTAAACTCTTACTCTGATTTCTTTCAGATTACTCAGCGCATTTAAACTCTTACTCTGATTTCTTTCAGATTTCTCAGCGCATTTAAACTCTTACTCTGATTTCTTTCAGATTACTCAGCGCATTTAAACTCTTACTCTGATTTCTTTCAGATTACTCAGCGCATTTAAACTCACTCTGATTTCTTTCAGATTACTCAGCGAATTTAAACTCTTACTCTGATTTCTTTCAGATTACTCAGCGCATTTAAACTCTTACTCTGATTTCTTTCAGATTACTCAGCGCATTTAAACTCACTCTGATTTCTTTCAGATTACTCAGAGCATTTAAACTCTTACTCTGATTTCTTTCAGATTACTCAGCGCATTTAAACTCACTCTGATTTCTTTCAGATTACTCAACGCATTTAAACTCTTACTCTGATTTCTTTCAGATTACTCAGCGCATTTAAACTCTTACTCTGATTTCTTTCAGATTACTCAGCGCATTTAAACTCACTCTGATTTCTTTCAGATTACTCAGCGCATTTAAACTCTTACTCTGATTTCTTTCAGATTACTCAGCACATTTAAACTCTTACTCTGATTTCTTTCAGATTACTCAGCGCATTTAAACTCTTACTCTGATTTCTTTCAGATTACTCAGCGCATTTAAACTCTTACTCTGATTTCTTTCAGATTACTCAGCGCATTTAAACTCTTACTCTGATTTCTTTCAGATTACTCAGCGCATTTAAACTCACTCTGATTTCTTTCAGATTACTCAGCGCATTTAAACTCTTACTCTGATTTCTTTCAGATTACTCAGCGCATTTAAACTCTTACTCTGATTTCTTTCAGATTACTCAGCGCATTTAAACTCACTCTGATTTCTTTCAGATTACTCAGCGCATTTAAACTCTTACTCTGATTTCTTTCAGATTACTCAGCGCATTTAAACTCACTCTGATTTCTTTCAGATTACTCAGCGCATTTAAACTCACTTTGATTTCTTTCAGATTACTCAGCGTATTTAAACTCTTACTCTGATTTCTTTCAGATTACTCAGCGCATTTAAACTCTTACTCTGATTTCTTTCAGATTACTCAGCGCATTTAAACTCTTACTCTGATTTCTTTCAGATTACTCAGCGCATTTAAACTCACTCTGATTTCTTTCAGATTACTCAGCGCATTTAAACTCTTACTCTGATTTCTTTCAGATTACTCAGCGCATTTAAACTCACTCTGATTTCTTTCAGATTACTCAGCGCATTTAAACTCTTACTCTGATTTCTTTCAGATTACTCAGCGAATTTAAACTCTTACTCTGATTTCTTTCAGATTACTCGGCGCACTTAAACTCACTCTGATTTCTTTCAGATTACTCGGCGCATTTAAACTCTTACTCTGATTTCTTTCAGATTACTCGGCGAATTTAAACTCTTACTCTGATTTCTTTCAGATTACTCGGCGCACTTAAACTCACTCTGATTTATTTCAGATTACTCGGCGCATTTAAACTCTTACTCTGATTTCTTTCAGATTACTCGGCGCATTTAAACTCTTACTCTGATTTCTTTCAGATTACTCAGCGAATTTAAACTCTTACTCTGATTTCTTTCAGATTACTCGGCGCACTTAAACTCACTCTGATTTATTTCAGATTACTCGGCGCATTTAAACTCTTACTCTGATTTCTTTCAGATTACTCGGCGCATTTAAACTCTTACTCTGATTTCTTTCAGATTACTCGGCGCATTTAAACTCTTACTCTGATTTCTTTCAGATTACTCAGCGCATTTAAACTCTTACTCTGATTTCTTTCAGATTACTCAGTGCATTTAAACTCTTACTCTGATTTCTTTCAGATTACTCAGCACATTTAAACTCTTACTCTGATTTCTTTCAGATTACTCAGCACATTTAAACTCTTACTCTGATTTCTTTCAGATTACTCAGCGCATTTAAACTCACTCTGATTTCTTTCAGATTACTCAGCGCATTTAAACTCACTCTGATTTCTTTCAGATTACTCAGCGCATTTAAACTCACTCTGATTTCTTTCAGATTACTCAGCACATTTAAACTCACTCTGATTTCTTTCAGATTACTCAGTCTGACGTGCGAAAATAGACTGCGGTACCGGAAATAAGTGAGCAGTGTTGCCATGAGATGCAATAAAACACTTTTGGAGCAACAACCCCAATTCCAGTGATGTTGGGACATTGTGTAAAACATAAATAAAAACAGAATACGATGATTTGCAAATCCTTTTCAACCTCTATTAAATTGAATACACTACAAAGACAAGATATTTAATGTTCAAACTGATAAACTTTATAGTTTTTTGCAAATATTCACTTATTTTGAATTTGATGCCTGCAACATGAAGTTGGGACAGGGGCAACAAAAGACTGGGAAAGTTGAGGAATGCTCAAAAAACACCTGTTTGGAACATTTCACAGGTGAACAGGTTAATTGGAAACAGGTGAGTGTCATAATCGGGTATAAAGGGAGCATCCCTGAAAGGCTCAGTCGTTCACAAGCAAGGATGTGGCGACGTTCACCACTTTGGGAACAACTGCGTGAGCAAATAGTCCAACAGTTTACGAACAACGTTTCTCAATGTGCAACTGCAAGGAATTTAGGGATTTCATCATCTACAGTCCATAATATCATCAAAAGATTCAGAGAATCTGGAGAAATCTCTGCAAGTAAGCAGCAAGGCAGAAAACCAACATTGAATGCCCGTGACCTTCGACCCCTCAGGCGGCACTGCATTAAAAACCCACATCATTCTGTAACGAATATTCCCACATAGGCTCAGGAACACTTCAGAAAACCACTGTCAGTGAACTCAGTTCGTCGCTCCATCTACAAGTGCAAGTTAAAACTCTGCCATGCAATGTGAAAGCCGTATATCAACACCACCCAGAAACGCCGCCGGCTTCTCTGGGCCCAAGCGAATCTGAGATGGACTGACGCAGAGTGGAAAAGTGTCCTGTGGTCTGACGAGTCCACATTTCACATTGTTTTTGGAAATCATGGACGTCGTGTCCTCCGGGCCAAAGAGGAAAAGGACTGTCCGGATTGTTATCAGCACAAAGTTCAAAAGCCAGCATCTCTGATGGTGTGGGGGTGTGTTAGTGCCCATGGCAGGGGTAACTTGCACATCTGTGAAGGCTCCATTAATGCTGAAAGGTACATGCAGGTTTTGGAGCAACATCTGCTGCCATCCAAGCAACGTCTTTTTCAGGGACGTCCTGCTTATTTCAGCAAGACAATGCCAAGCCACATTCTGCACGTGTTACAACAGCATGGCTTCGTAGTAAAAGAGTGCGGGTATTAGACTGGCCTGCCTGCAGTCCAGACCGGTCTCCCATTGAAAATGTGTGGCGCATTATGAAGCGCAAAATACGACAATGGAGACCCCGGACTGTTGAGCAGCTGAAGCTGTACATCAAGCAAGAATGGGAAAGAATTCCACCTACAAAGCTTTGACAATTAGCGTCCTCAGTTCCCAAACGCTTATTGAGTGTTGTTAAAAGGAAAGGTGATGTAACACAGTGGTAAACACGTCCCTGTCCCAACTTCTTTGGAACATATTGCAGGCATCAAATTCAAAATGTGTGAATATTTGCAAAAAACAATGAAGTTTAACCGTTTGAACATTAAATATCTTGTCTTTGTAGTGTATTCAATTAAATATAGGTTGAAAAGGATTTGCAAATCATCGTATTCTGTTTTTATTTATGTTTTACACAACATCCCAGCTTCATTGGAATTGGGGTTGTTCATCACGTGTTCTCCTGTGAGTTTACTGGCTGTTTGCCAAGCAGAAATCTGATTACTTTCTGATTCATGTAGACCTGGAGTTTCTCTAATATCTGATTACTCAAGTGCATGTAACTCCATTGATCAGATTACTGACAAAATCTGATTTTCTGCAGTTATCGGTTTATTAATGAACTGAGAACCAAAAACATTCAGCCAACCGCGTCCTGTGTGCTTCTACATCAGTAACGTTAAATGAAGATATATGTGCAGTAAAAAAAAACAAATGAAATCCAATCTGAGTGCTCCAATTAAAGCCATGTTTATATGTATGGATATATGGATATGTATCCGATCTAAGGCAGCATATGAAAGAGGCTCGGATTTGATTGGAAAACATCAGATCTGTGTCACATTAAGGTGAAAAAAATCAGATTTGTGTCACTTTTGCCTGGTAATGTGAACGCAGCCTATTTGTTGCAATGCTTTGATTATATAAGTGTAAGGGATGATGCTTGAAATCTTGAGATAGAGAAAGAGAGGGGGTGGGGGTGGGTATGAGGTGGTATTTGTTAGGCACCTCTATCCGGTCCTCAGCATAATCACTGTATGTTTACAAGGACACGGCGGTCAGAGATAAACCACTACAGCCTCTGTATGTGTGTGTGTGTGTGTGTGTGTGTGTGTGTGTGTGTGTGTGAGAGAGAGAGAGGGAAAGACAGATAATAGTGTATAAGACACCCAATGAAAGAGACATCAAAGCTGTGTGTGTGTGTGTGTGTGTGTGTGTGTGTGTGTGTGTGTGTTTGCGGTATTTATTGCCTTGTCAGATTAGATTTACACACAAACAGACTGTCATCATGTGCTCTCATGTGTTAAATCTAACCTGCTGTACCAACCAACAGGAAACAAACATATTTTATAAGCCCATAACTCATAAGTCATAACCAAGAAATCTGAATCTGTTAAAGCAGTAGTTCATTCCAGGGTTGGATTATATCATTCCAGTGATCTGATTATTCATACGGTCATGTAAACAGCACACAGAGATTTCTTAGATCAGAGTTAGGTCTAAAAATCTGATAAGGAAATCTAATGAAGACAGCATTTACTCTGATTTCTTTCAGATTACTCAGTGCATCAAAACTCCAACTCTGGTGGAAACAATCATGGGCAGACTCACTAAACAAGGGGGCTGGACTAAGAACCAAAACAGAAAATATGTGGACTAGACCAAAACAGACTGGGAGTTGTGACATTGTGCCTAATAACGAATTTACTGGTGATAAAATCACTGTAATGCGTGGCCTCTTGTGGCTTTTGGTTGGTCTTTTGCCACATTGCTTGAGACAGTGAAAGAAAAAGAAAAAGCCTTTATCTCAAATTAAAAGAATAAAAGAATTATCTAAGGCACTCCATGTGCTGGAACAAAAATATCTACAAATGTTATAGAAATAATAATAGAAAATGATATTTTATTTTGCATTTATGACAACACAGCACATGTTTCCTGAGGTCTTACTGGCTAATGCAGTTCTGAGAACCAGTTTTCTCAAAATCAGCTCTATGTCTATAACCATAAATCCCAGCTTCTAGAAAACATGCATTCATGGAACATTCTAAGCCATATTTTGAAGGTTCTACAGAAGGGCTTCTGATAACAATTTTTAAGGAGCCTTATGAAGCCATTATAAATGCTATATGTAGGTGTGGCCAGTGAGTGGAGTTACATGGAACAGGGATGACCACGGTCCCAAAACTCAGTAGTCATCCCAACCGTTAGGTTCAGATAATCAACCACAGAAGCAATGGAGATGGCAGTGGAACCAGCTGTCTCCTTTGAAAGGATTTTAGTTATAGATGCACTACTCTTATGATGTGCATTTATGTGACCATGACTGACCGGGTTGAATGTGGGACCCCATTTGAATACTCTTGGGTAATACCCCCAAACAGGAACTGAGTGGAGGAGCAGGGTGAGAAAGGAGCCCAATCCCCTGGAGGACCGATCCAATCTCATCCCTCTATGGCTCCTCGATACACCTGATTTCCAAATATACACAGAGAACATTATGGCCGCGCACAGGCCTCATTACCCTGCTGCCGGGGTTACGCGGTTAAATAATGAAACCCAGAGTCTCTGAGTTGGCAGAATTATTCTTGAGCTGAATTCGGAGCTGGTGGTGAGATTGAGTGGAATCCCTTGGTAACGTTTTGAGTTCATATTGGTTTTCATACAGCCGAACCCACACCGAGAGAACCTGATGTAGAAAGTGAACCTTCCCGTCCTGCATTGATCCACAGACAGGATGGTGAGAGAATTCCAGCAACAGCCCAGGAGTCAAGGGTTTGATCATACATCAGGTAGAAGGCGTAGAGGGAGCTGGATCATTATTCAGCTGGGAGCTGCGATGTTTTAAACATACATATCGGGAATGAACACCTTCGACCTGTATAATGTGCATGACCTCTATTGGACATTCAGTTCCCACAGGAGAGAACTGACTTACAGACACAGTTAGAGAAGAGAAGAGAAGAGAAGAAGAAAAGAAATAAGTCTAGAGGAGAAAAGAAAAAAAGAAGAGAAAAAAAGAGAAGAAGAGAAGAAACGAGAAAAGAGGAGAAATAAGATTAGAAGAGAAAAGAACACAAGAGTAGAAACAAGAAAAGAAGAGAAGAGAGGCAAGCAGAGGAAAAGAGAAGAAGCAAGAAAAGGAGTGAAGAAAATAAACGAGAAGATAAAATACAAAGAGAGAAAGGGTGAATGAAAGAGAGAAAGGTGAAGAGAAGAGAACAGAAGAGAAGACAAGAAACGAGAAGAAATAGGAGAAGAGAAGGAAAAAGAAGAGTAGAAAGAAGAGCAAGAAGAGTAGAGAAAAGAATAGGAGAGAAGAGAAGAAACCAGAAAAGAACTGAAAAAAAGAAACGAGAAGAGAAGAAGAGAGAAAAAAGAGAAGATGAAATAAAAAGAGAAAATGGGTGGAGGGAAGAGAAGAGAAGAGAAGAGAAGAGAAGAGAAGAGAAGAGAAGAGAAGAGAAGAGAAAATAGGTAGGAAACACTGAAGAGACGAAAGGAAGACAGGAGAACAAACCAGAAAAGAAAGAGTACACAGACAAGAGGACAAAATCCAAATCAAAGCAGAGAAAACAGAAGAGAAGAAAAGGAAGAACGTAAAAGAGAAAAGAGGAGAAGCAATGCGAAGAAACGAGAAAAAGAATAGTCAGCAGAAATTAGATGAGAAAAGATAAACAACAACAAACAGCAAACAACAACAAACAGCAAACAACAACAGAAAAAAGATAAAAATGAACAAAAAAAATGATTGAAGAGGAGGAAAAGAGAAGAAACAAAACTGGAGAAGGGATGAGACGAGAGGAGAAATGAAAGAAGAGAAAAATGGGTGCAAAAAAAGCAATGGGAAGGAGCAAACCCAAGAGGAGAAGAGAAAAATGGGTAGAGAAGATAGACGACAGGAAAAAAAACAATGACAAGCTTAAAAGAAGAAAAGAGAAGAGAAAAGAAAATAATAACAGGAGACAGAAAAAGAGACGAGGAGAGCAGAAAGTAAAAAGAGAGAGAGAGAGAGAGAGAGAGAGAGAGAAAGAGAGAGGACAAAAAGTCCAGGAAGAAAAGAGAAAAATAAGAAAAAGACAAAAAAAAAAGAAATAAGAAAAGAAAAACAAGCAAATGAGTAGAGAAAAAAGAGAAAAGGAGAAGCAAGAAAGCAAAGACGATCAAAGCAAAGCAAAAACAGAAGTAGATAGGGGAAGACTGAAGCAGAAAAGATGACACAGGCGAAGAGATAGAGACGATAAGCGAACAGAAAGAAGAAAAGAGAGAACTCTGATAAAATAAATCTGCCTAAATCTGCTGTGAATGTATCTGTAAGATCTGATTTACAGTGGAAATGTACTTGTGCTACTGTTTGCTAAGAGACAGAGGGTCCGCATTACACTCGACCCAGCACCCCCCAGTCATTTGTCTCCATAGGAGACCACTTCATCTGCGCCCCCAGATAAAAGAGAGAAAGAGGGAGAGATAAAGACAGAAGGACGCTTGTCACTTTAACCAGACAGATGAGAATAACACTCCAGTCAATGACCCTGTGGCCTAACAACCAGTCTCCGCTTCTCTGTCTCCCGGGATACAAGCGCCCGGCAACAGATAGTGACAGCATCTCCGATACAACAGGAGAGGGAGGGAGGGATGGGTGTTTGCATGTGGGTAAGAGCGAGAGAAGTATTGTGAAGGGTGATGGATGGCTGTGGGCTCTGCAGATGGCGGGGGGGTCACTAGATTTCACTCTGTGCGTGTGTGTAATGGATAAGTTGTTCCCATACAGGCGTGAGCATGGAGAGACCCCAGAGGGGTTTTGAGCACCTGCCCCTTTTGCCCTCACACTCTACAACTGCCCTCTTGCTCAGCATGTATAATAAACAGCGGTGAACTGTGACTGTTGAAAGCCAGGCCTGCTGTTCTGACCATAAGTCACTGAAATACACCTCTACGATAGCTCTATGCTAATTGCTCATTTCTGCTAGCACTGCTGTGGGATTCTAGCAGTATGTTAGCGCTAAGCTAAGAACTCTTGAATGACATGTGAAGATACTTTACCTTGCAGCACTTTTGCTGTGACTCAGTAAAGCTGAAAGAGCTGCTTTTCCATTCCTAACAACCACCTGGAACTTGCTGACTACAGCTCCTATTCATAGTCAGTGATATATCTAGAACTTCTAGAAGACCTAGATTTACTTTTTATTACATCCATTGTAAAGCTAAACATGATTCTTTGATTCCTCTGTCAATTCCTTATTATACTGGTTGTTAATCTAACGTGTAAGGCCTTCAGCTCAGCCCCTGAAGGCCTAACCAATGGGAAAGCTGCATAGATGTATCTACTGAGGTACCACAGAGGAAAAAAAAAACTTGACTGGATATTTTAGCCACCATCAGTGATCTGGTAAGACCTTCGCAACCACCTAGAATAACATAGCAATTATCCAGCAATGCTTATAGGATAACGTAACAATGGCCTTGCAATGCCTTAGCAAGCACATGGGATAACATAGCAGCACCTTAGCAACCACCTGGGATACTGTAGATATGACCTGGCAAAACCTTAGCAACCACCTGGGATACCATAGCAATGACCTGGAAAACCTTAGCAACTATATAGGATACCATAACAACAGCCTTGTAATACCTTAGCAACCACATAAGATAATACAGCAATGGCCTAGTAACCACCTAGGAGAACACAGTGATGGCTTTGCAACACCTTAGCAACCACCTGGGATAACATAGCAATGGTCTTGCAGTGCTTTAGCAAGCACCTGGGATAAGAACGCAATGGCCTTGCAAACTTTCCCCATGTACGTTAAATTTGCCTGATTACCTAATGCTGTTACTGTTCATCCCAAGTCTGTTCCTCAGTTGTTGCTATATACTCTTCCTTTACCGGGAAACAGTAGTGATGTTTATGAAACTCAGTGATTGAACACAAAACCTTATATTTCAGCCAAAACACAAACTTTCACATCCAAGGACACATCTGATTCTTTACATTGACAAGCTGAATCACACTATGCCAGATCAATACAGACCAAACCATGTGACTGATGGTTCACTTTCCCCTAAATATGGGCTTCTGTAACTCAGTAGTGTCTGAATGGGAGTGAAACAGTGATCCAGTACATTAGCACCCTAATCATTAGGGCCACAGCACCATCCCCTCATTAGCACATCATAAAACACGTGTCTATGTGAACACATATCATCACAGGCCACAAAAGGCTTCTGACCCCGCAGTGCCTTCAGCAAGGGATCAGGTATTGAATGCCTGCCAATGGACTAATCAATGATCAATTGCTCATTGCTTTGTGTTCAGATAAAGACTTCAGACTAATGCACAGTAGCTTTTTGTGTGGTCCTTAACCCTCTAGGGTCGACGAACCTGCCGGCACATTAAATTGGATGTTTTTCTGTGTTTCAGTGGCCTACGAGCACTTGTCCTGGTAACCACCTGGAATCTCATAGAAATGGCATTGCAATGCCTCAGCAAGCACCTGGGATTACATAGCAATGACCAACACCTAAGCACCACCTGGAATACCATAGCAGTGAGTTGCAACACCATAAGAACCACCTAAGATTCCATAGCAACAGCCTTGCAATTCCTTACTCCTGGGACCACTGATGAAGGGCTAGAGGATGACCAACACAAACTGTGCAGCAGCAGATGAGCTCTCGTCTCTGACTTTACATCTACAAGGTGGACTGACAAGGTAGGAGTGTCTGATAGAGCGGACAGTGAGTGGACACAGTGTTTAAAAACTCCAGCAGCACTGCTGTGTCTGTTTCACTCAAACCAGTGCAACAGAATGACCCACCACCCAAATAGTATCTGCTCTGTGAGGGTCCATGGGGGTCCTGACCACTGAAGAACAGGGTAAAAGGGGGCTAACAAAGTATCAGAGAAACAGATGGACTACAGTCTGTAACTGTAGAACTACAAAGTGCACCTATACAGTAAGTGGAGCTGATAAAATGGACAATGAGCGTAGAAACAAGTAGGTGGTCATTAGGTTATGCCTGATTTGTGTATATATACAGTATATATGATAATAATGGATATTAAAGGAGGTTTTGTTCTGACATATTTACATATTCCAGGGGTCCTCAAGCCGCTCCCAGGCCAACTTAGATATAATCCTTCCAGCAGGTCCTAGGATGACCCCAGGGTCTCATCCTAGTGGGCTGTACCTGGTAAACCCTCGCCAGGAGGCGTCCAGGGGCACCCTGATCAGATGCCCGCCATCTCAACTGGCTGCTCCCAGTGTGGTAGAGTAGTGGCTCTACTCTGAGCTCCTCCCAGATGACCAAGCTCCTCACCCAATCAAGTAGCGTAGCCCACCACCATGCAGAGAAAGCTCTTTCCTGCTGCTTGTATCCGTGATCTCATTCCTTCGTTCACTACCCAAAGCTCATGACCACAGGTGAGGGTTGGAATATAGACCGTCCAGTAAACAGAGAGGCTCGTGTAGACATGGTGACCCCTGGTTGCTCGGTCCTCTCTAGCGCTGTTCAGAGGCTAAATGACATTGAATTCAAGAATTAAGATGTCCTTAATTTAAAATGCTGTTATTATTTCTTTTCTTTTTTTCTGGAAACTGCCTGGGAGAGTAATTTTTAGAAGAAAAATCTTAATATGCTTCGTAAGTTTCTTCTTTGGAAAGCTTTCGTGAATCCTGCCCATGGAGATCTACCATCGCACAGCTCCAGTCTAACGCAGCCTGATCCGGCTACAGAAGGTCATCAAGAGCATTTAAACATTGGAGTCACGCTTGTTATAAAGGTGTTAGACAAGAGCACAGGAAGGAATTTTAAAGCGAGACCCGCTGTTTATATCTTTTTATCATCTGCGGCTTATGAATTCATGGTTTGATTTGGCTCTGTGTGATGAAATGAAATCTGGCCCATGGCTCATAAGTGCAAATACTGCGCCGGCTAGGGTATTCGAGGCGCTGGGAGGAAGCGGAGCTCACGCATTTTTTTGTTTGGAGTTGCCGGCCTTGATAACTCAATGAGGCCCTTATTACTCCACCGCTTTGGTGCTGATAACGTGATTAGGAGGAAGAATGGGGGATTAAAAAAGGCAGCGTACGTTTGCGCATATATTCACATCTCATCATTCTGAGTGAGAGAGAGAGGGAGAGTGAGAGAGATTCGGTTACTCAGAGCAATCAGGCGGCTCTAGCTTATGTTTTATTCATCGGGCTTCGAGGCGCTCTCACAAATCTCTAGGACTCCGCTCGCACATATGCACAGAAAGGCCGTCTTCCCAATGCACACGAAAGGCCGGTGGCTGCCGAAACAAAGGCTCTCATCTGCTTTGCGGAATAAAAGTTCTCCCGGTATTGATTTCAGCTCGGCTGGAGTTTCCCCCTCAAGCGGTTGTGGATAATTGTGGATCAAAGCAAATTACCGTAATTAAAGCGTGCTGTCACGCCGTTTCCTACACCACGGTCAATACGGACAGTTCTCTCTATCGCCCACAGCGACCCTCTGTCTTTCTCTCAGTGGTGCAATATGAAGTGCTGTGCACATGGGACGGGATCAGGAGGAGCAGGGAATTGATTATTAGTTATTAATGTAACTAAAACAGGATAGTATAAGAACAAACTTTAAGTTGGACTGATAAGGCCATTGTTGTGCTATCTCAAGTGCTAAGCTGTTGCGAGGCTGTTGCTATGCTGTCCCAGGTTGCTGCTAAGTTGATCCTCAGCTGTTGCTATGGTATCCCTGGTGGTTGCTGAGGTGTTGCTAGGCCATTTCTATGGTATTTCAGCCAGTTGCTAAAGTTTTGCTAGGCATTTGCTATGGCATCCCAGATGACTGCTCAGGTGTTGATTAGCTGTTGCTGTGGTATCCTAAGTGGTTGCCAAGGTGTTGCTAGGCCATTGTTTTGGTATCTCAAGTGGTTGCTGAGGTGTTCCTATGCTATTGTTATTTTATCTCATGTGGTTGCTAAGGTGTTGCTAGGCTGTTGCTATTGTATCCTTGGTAGTTGCTGAGGCATTGCAAGGCTAAGGTGTCTCTAGGCCATTGCTATGCTGTCCAAGGTGGTTGCTAAAGTGTTGCTAGGCCAATGCTTTGGTATCTCAGGTGGTTGCTAAGGTGTTGATTAGCTGTTGCTATGGTATCCTAAGTGAGTGCTAAGGTGTTGCTAAGACATTTCCATGCTATCCCAAGTGGTTGGTAAGGTGTTGCTAGGTTATTGCTATGGTATCCCTGGTGGTTGCTGGTGTTGCTATGGTATCCTTGGTAGTTGCTGAGGCATTGCAAGTTGTTAAAATATTTCTATGCCATTGCTATGCTGTTCAAGGTGGTTCCTAAAGTGCTGCTAGGCCAATGTTTTGGCATCTCAGGTGGTTTTTAAGGTGTTGATTAGCTGTTGCTATGGTATCCTAAGTGAGCACTAACGTGTTGCTAGGACATTGCCATGCTGTCCCAAGTGATTGTTAAGGTGTCACTAGGTTATTGCTATGGTATCCCTGGTGGTTGCCGGTATTGCTCAGCTGTTGCTATGGTACCCCCCCCCCCCCCCCGGGTGGTTGCTGAGGGGTTGCAAAGCATTTCCTATTGCATCCCAGGTGGTTACTAATGTGTTGCTCAGCCGTTGTTATGCTATCACAACTGGTCACTAAGGTGCTGCTAGGACTTTACTATGGAACCCCAGGCCATCACTAAGGTGTTGCTAGGCAGTCGCTGTGTTATCCCAGATGGTCATGTAGCTGATTAAACATTGTAGGCATTGCCTTTGTTTTACAGTCAGGTCCATAAACATGAGGACCATTTTCAACCATAGCCCTTAATTTTCAGAGACTTAAAAGTAATTGCACAATTGTTCACCCAGCAGTCAGCATGGCCAGCTGTGTCCTATTTCCTCATTACTTCACTTACATGTATGCAAATAAAATTATTTCCAAAAGATTAACAAAAACAGTTTAATTCCAAGTGTTGCATTTGGAATCTGTTTGGAAGCTTTTGCTGTAAACTCTATATATAAACTCCAAAGAGTCCATCATCAAGCTAAAAATTAAAATAAATACATCAGAGAAATAGCAAAAGCATTAGGTGTGGCCAAACTGGTACATTCTTAAGAAGAAAACATGCACTGGTGAACAATTGTGGTAAACCGAGAAAAAATTCTTTCCCTGGCGAAAAAAAAAAAAACCTTCAAAAAAGTTTGAGATGATTGAGACGACGCTCCAGAAGGCAGGCACATCTGCATCAATGTCAACAATCAAGAGAAGGCCACAAGAAACTTTTAGTAAGCCTCAAAAAGAGAAAAACCAGAATGGAGCCAAAACAAATTCTAAAATTCCTGCACAGAACTGGAACAACATATTACGGACAGATATTGATCAACTGATCAACTTGCACCAGAATGATGGGAAGAGAAGAGTTTGTAGAAGGGAAGAAGCTGCTCATGATCCAAAGCCTGACCTGATCTGTGAAGCATGGTGGAGGTAGTTTCAAGGCCTGTATGGCTGCCAGTGGAACTGGTTCTCTTGTGTTTATTGATGATGTGACTGCTGATAAAAGCAGCAGGATACATTCTGAAGTGTGTAGGGCTATATTATCTGCTCAGATTCAGCCAAATGCTTCAAAAGTCATTGGACGACGCTTCAGAGTACAGATGGATGATGACCTGAAGCATACTGCGGAACAAATCCCAGACTTTTTAAGGCAAAGCATGTCTTTCACTTACTGAAGGCAAATCTAAAGGTAAACCACATTAAGAACAAATAGGGACTGAAGAAAGCGGCCTGGAAGAGCATCAAGAGAAAAAAAAAAACGCAGCGTCTGCTGGTGTCTGTGGGTTCCAGACTTCAGGCGAATGGCAGTGTTTCCATGGTTTTGTCAATTACCCACATGAGACAGTGGTTTTAGTGGGATTAGGCAGGAGATCAGAGTAGAGAAACACAGAAAGCTACAGCAAACACCACACACGCACACACACACACACACACACACACACACACACACAGCATGCGTCTCTCCCATCAGAAGACAGCTGAAAATGAAATGGTGAAAAAAGATCCATACTAATTGTACAGCATCCTTTATACGCTGTTCTCTAGGGTTCACAGTGTTGTACCTCTTTAAGCAGATAGCGAAAGAAAAAGACGAGTTGTAGGTAAACGTTAATGCTGTTTTACATGATTCTATTTAACTTTTAAAGTGATTTTTGGTATGTTTTAGTTCTTATTTCATCTTTATTATTCTGTTCTTATTTGTTTTTATTGTTAATTTTATTTCTTTATACAGTCATTAACTAAACTGTGTTTATCCTTATTTATTAAGCTACTATATTATTGTAATTTTCATGGTCTTTTTATTGATGATTTATTTATTTATTTATTTCATAATTACTACTATGATAATTATTGCCTTTTAACATTTGTTGCTTTTGCTATTTAACTTCCCAAATCCTTGATTTCTGTATCGGCTTGGCTACGTTGTAAGTGAGGGCCTCCCTCAATGTACTCAGAGTTTAAATAAAGGTTGATTGGTTGACTGATTCATCTTTATTTAGAAAGCTGTCAAAGTTCTTGATTTTAAGAATCATTTTTATGCACCAAGTCTTCGGGCAATACAGTGATGCAATGTACCATTAGAAAGCTTGAAATCTCCGATCATGATCCGTTATTCACACCAGTCACGTTCGTCTCATTTGCAACATAAGCACTGAATGAGGGAACGCTGGCAAATCTGTGAGTCCTCACTTTCAAAACCACGCCACTCTACACAGGGACACCGTAATCCAAAACATGGTCTTGAAAACATGGCAAGAGTCAGAGATCAGTTTAGAGATCTGAGTCAGGCGACACAAACTCATTCCAGCCTCTGTTACTCTGTGTCAGTAATTCATACAATTACTCTGACAAGAACTTGAGTGTTACCTTTCAAAGGAGACCAAGATCATGACTGCAGTCCAAAATATGCGGAAACAGCGCCCCCTTTTAAGTTTGGGTATGCCGTTTCAGGCAAAAATGGGGTGACAATTAAAAAGGATGAAAAAGGAGTAAAGTCTGGGCATATTTTCTTAAAATGAAGGATAAAGTAGTCACAAATGCCCCGTGAAGCATCTTGGTGCAGCTTTCATTACAATTCATCACAAGATTCTAATCCACCGTCTTGAAAAGTGGTTAGTCCTCACAATGCCGTGACATCCATCCCCTATTTTCCATTTATAGCCATTTGGCTGTATATTGCTGCTGTTGGAGGAAAACCTTGAAAACTTTACTTTTAATGTAAGTCAATGGAACCAGACTTTTTCCCAAGTACTTTTGGGCCATTGTTTTGGTCCAGTCATCATTAACTTCACTTAAATGTAAAGGTCAACAAGCATTTTCAAATTATGTCAACAATTATGACAAAAAATGGAGATACAAAGTCTTCTTCCGACAACAGCGACATGTCCTTGCTTGTGTTTCTTGTGGCTTGCCTGGTTTTCAGTTCTTTAACTGTTTTCTCTGATATGTTTTTTGGATTTATGGATTTTGTGTTTTTCTATCATGCCATGATCTGTAACTTTAGCCCTTCTGGACTTTGTTTGGTTACTTTGCTCATTATGGTCATAAACAAGCACAGTTGTAGAAGGGTTTAAATCGTATTAAATGAACAGAAACAGTTTTTCGGTTTGCTGGGAAATCATTCATCCACAAATTGTCACATTTCTCGTGGAGTCCCACCAGGTTCTGTCTTAGGCCATTTTTAATTTCTAATGGCTACAAGTAATCAGGAATCAACTTTCATAGCTTTGTTGATGACATGCAATTATACACTTCCATTCATTCTGAGAATCTACACAGGCTTAACAGTTCTATCTCAGATATTTTTCAGTGGATGTTACAATGTTTTTTTTTCTTCTACTAATCCTTGGTACGGAAATTCTGTGCAAGCCACTTGGTGAGAGGTCAGGCTCTTTTGCTTCGTATTCCAGGCCTAAAGTATGAAACCTGGTGCTTACATACAAACCCCGTATGTAAGCACAGTCACGAGAGTAGCTTTTCATCATTTGAGAAATGTCACCAAATTTTGGCATTTTCTATCTACGAAGAGAAAGTCGCTGATGTATTTGTTCCAGCAGAGTTAATTACTGTAATTCTCTTCTTTCATTATCGTATAGAACCCAGCAGCACAGATCCTGCTGTAATGTCAAAATTGTAACAGTACACTCTTGATGATTAGATCAAGAACTAGATGATTTTTCAAGGGTTTTTCAGTAAAGGAAATGGTTCTATATAGAACCATGAACACTCAGAGAACCATTGGCATGATTAAACGGTTCTTTGCCAGGTGAAACTATTGTAGAATGTTGTACATTTGGAGAATGTGTTGTATATGGTTCTATGTACAACTTTCCATAAAAAAAGAAAGTTCTACATAGCACCAGAAAAGGGTTCTGCTGTTGTGCCAATGTGTAGCAATCTCTCTCTCTCTCTCTCTCTCTCTCTCTAAACTTTTCTTTCAGTCTGTTGCCAAACTCAACATACCTCTCTCCTCATGTCTCTCTCTTTCTCCCCTTCTCTCTCTCTCTCCTTCTCTTACTCTCTCTTTCAGTCTCTCATTCTTTCCTCCTCTCTTTGCTTTCTCTCCCCTTTTTTGTCTCTCCCCTTCTGTCTTTCTCTGTCTTCCTATCTCTCTCCCCTCTTTCTCTGCCTCTTTCTACCCATTTTCTTTGACTGTCTTTCTCTCTACCCCTGTTCTGTCTCTCTTTCTCCCTTTCTGTCTCCTTCTCTCTCTTTCTCTCTGTTCCTCTCTCCCCCTTTTCTCTGTCTCCATCTCTATCTGCCCCCTTTTTCTCCCCTTCTCTCTCTTTTCAGCAGTCTCTATCTGCGTATGTCTCTCCTCACCATACCCCTTTGTTTTTTTCTCTTTTTCTTTCCCTACTGTCTTCTTCTCTTCTCTTTTTCTCTACTCTCTCTCCTCATCATTCCTTTTTCTTTCTCTTTCCTTTCTCTCTCTCTCTCTCTCTCTCTCTCACTTTTTTCTCAACTGTATTTCTTTTATTTTTCTGTGCCCTCTCTCTTTCTCTCCCCTCACTGCCTCTCTCTCTCTCTCTCTCTCTCTCTCTCTCTCTCTCTCTCTCTCTCTCTCTCCTTCTCTTCTTTTTATCTACACTCTCTCCCTCTCTCTCCTCTCTTGATGTCTTTTCTCTCTCTTTCCTTTCTCTCTGTCTCTTCTTTCTCTGTGCTCTCTCTCTCTCTCTCTCTCTCTCTCTACCTCCTGATCTGAAGTACCCCACTGTGAGCCCCTGAGGGTCCCTGTCTGTCGTTTGGCGGACTGCTGGGGGAGAGAGCATAAAGCCCACCAGGAAACATCACAGAGCCTGCTGCCCACCGGGCATCCACCGGCCAGCCGCTCGCTGCCAACATCCAACAGCCAGCCGTTCACAGCGCGTCACAGGCGTGTCAAAGCTCTTTCAGTGCTCTCCCCCCCATCTTGCTCGCTCGTCCTTTACGTAGCCTGAGGCTCCGGCTATTAATGTGTGAGCTCCAGGCTAACGCTCCCTCTACAAACACACCCACAGAGCAGACCTGCTGCAGGATGAGCTACATTAACACTCATTCAGAGAGAGAGGGAGATTATATAACTATATATATAGTGTACATCAGCTTGAGTAACAACCATTACCAGCAATATGAGGAATATCAATCTGGATCTGAATATGAATTTGAATTGAACATTTATTATTCTGGATATTCTTTTCATTTAAACTTACACGTCCTACAGCGTTCACAGTCATTATGGAATCATCCACACCTCTTTTCAGCTTTCTGGAAGCATCTAACATTTCCCAGTTTAATTCTAATCCATTTTATATGCTTATCATAAAAATGCATTTATATTATTTTAAAACGGCAAATACAGTTCTGGCTATCATATCAAAATGATTTACAGTGTAGCTTTCATACAAGCAGCATCACAGACAGTCAGTCAGACAGACAGTTATTCCCACGGATCTACAAACACAGTCAGACAGACAGATAAACAAACCTACAGACAGTCATACAGACAGACAGACAGATAGACATTCAGTCAGACAGATTGATGGACAATCAGACAGACGAACAGTCAGACAGACATACAGACAGACCGACCAACAGATGGACAGTCAGTCAGACAGACAAAAGGACAGACTGCCAGTCAGACAGACAGAAAGATGAATGGTCATACAGATAGACAGACAGTCAATTAGACAACTAGACAGGCAGACAGTCACAGACACATAGACAGACAGACAGACAGACAGTCAGACAGAAAGACAAACAGACAGACAGTCCGTCAGACAGATAAAGAAGCAGACAGTCAAAAACACAAACAGACAGACAGTTAGACACAGTCAGACAGATAAAAAGAAAGGCTTGATGGTCAGGTGTCCACATACTTTTGGCCATATGATGTAACAAAGAAAAATGCATGACGCTCAGCTCTGTAGCAGTAAATCACATTAGAATATATATTTTATTTGAAAAAATCTACTAATAAAGCAGAAGATGCGTCTGACAGACGTCCACATGGGAGCTTGTTCTGTTCCTCCGTGTTAAATGAAGCTGGTAAGTGTGAAGTGACAGACCGGCGATTGCCAATCAGAGTGGCACTGTTTCCTGTCACCGTTGTTTTTATGAAGTTTGTATTATGCATGCGCGAGTGCGTGAGCGGGACGGATATTGGGGGGTGGGGGATGACACCTCTGTCACCGGTGATTACACAGATCATGACAGACCAGCAGCTCAGCCAGAGCGATCAGTACTCTCGTCACGCCTGGTTAACTCACTTCTGGCCATCGGGTGGAGAAAGAGAGAGTTGGTTGAGTGTAAGAGGGGCTGACGACTTTGCCGCTTTGTAGATTTAGACATAAATTTCAGTCTGTAGTTTCATCTTTTGTTTTTCTTCCACAATAGCTCCGTCTGATTCAGCTCTGTCAACCTCTCTCTCAACAGGTCAGGGACAAATTAAAGGAAACTGCCTATCCTCCAGACCCTGATGAACGACACGGAGAGCTCAGGCCCTGCCTTCCTGCCAGCTCTAGCGATCGTCATTGGGGCCTGGGGAACAGGCGCCATGCTACACCAACATAAACTTTTTTTTTTTCTCCCCAATTAAGACATATCCAGTTCTACCCACTAGGTAGGACTACGCCAGTCACATGATACCACCAGAGCTAAGAGAGCAAAAGCTTGTACAGGCTTCCACCAAGTTCTGTAAGATGCTACCATATCTTTTCAAACTGCTTCTAATGCAACATCATTGGACAGCTAAGGTCGTTCAGAGGAGTCCTAACCACCAGTTCCGCTACATCGGCTAACACATGCCTGTGCTACCTAACACTGCGCTGGGTGATGGGGGAAACCCAATTCCCAATTTTCTCCTCAATTCAGTTGTATCCAATTTTACCTACTAGTTACGACTCCCCCAACCTCACGATACCCCCAGTGCTAGGAGGGCGAAGGCTAGCACAGACTTTCTCCGAGACCTTTCAAACTGCCACTAATGTAACATCATTGGATTACTTGACATGCTTGGAGGACCAACTACCAGTCCTGCTACATCAGCTAGCAGACCCCGGACTGGCTAGCATTGCACTGGAAGATAGTGGGGATAATGGGCCATCCTGCCTGAGGCCAACTGTGCTCTTTTGGACTCTTGGCCATGAATGTTTGTAGCCTTACCAAGGACCAAGCTTGCGATCTCCTGGTGATGGGTGCAGCATTCAGGAACCCCTCCAACGCAACCTTTTTTCAGTAAGATGTATGTCCACCACAAGTCACAGGAAGAGCTTTAGCTCACCTTGAAATATTGTATTTCCACTCACTGGCCACCATTAGAAACACCTACCTTGTACTTCCTCTTACTGGCCACTTTATTAGAAACAACCACTTGACAGGTCCACTATATATGTGCTTAATTATAGACAGTGGCCTAGCACTTAGACTGATTCACTGCAAATGTATTTTTATTTGTATACAAATTAGTGACATGATTGTCACTCTCAAGTAGATTACGTTCAGTATCCCTCATAGAACCAAGTAATGTAATTACACCCAGCAATATAATACATTTCCCACTCAAGTCAATCCCTCCTCCTGCTAAAAGTTTCGTTATAATTCTTCTACTCTCGCCCCCCAACTAAGTGTCTAGAGTCAGGAGCTAGAAAGAAACCACAGGGCTCTACCACAACATTTGAAGCTTTTACTGCTGATTAGATTTTAATCAGCTGAGTGGCAATCATATTTTAAATTACACTCTTGTGGCCGGTTACAGCACACATACACTCACACAGCTATCTTGAGCTGTCCTCTAATGACCTGCATCTATATACTGGATGGCCCATGTGTAGGTGAGATAGGAGCTAAGTGGCAAATCGGTGTGATAGCTTCAGATACTTAATAGAAAATGCTGTAACCGAATGTACACTGCTTTCCCTGTATTAGGTGTAGGAGAGGGCATTTACACGCCCCATTATGGACTCCAGCGCCCATAAAGCCACTCCAGCTTGCCTGGAAGCAACATCATGAGATCGATAAACGGTAAAGGGTGCTACAAGGAAGTATGGGGTGGTTGGGTTTTGATTACTAGCATGAAATGTAACAGTAATCAAAGGATGAATTAAAGCACACTGTATGGCCCAAAGTATGCAGACACCGGACCATCACACCTATATAAGCTTGCTGGACATCCCATTCTGAAACCTTGAGCATGAGTTGGTGACAATTAACAATTTGTGCCCATTCAGTCAAAAGGGCATTTGTGGTGTCAGACGCTGATGTTGGACGAGATGGCCTGGTTCACAGTTAATGTTCCAGTTCATCACAAAGGTGTTCACTGGGGTTGAGGTCAGGGCTCTGTGCAGGCCATTGGAGTTCCACCACTCCAGACTGGTCAAACCATGTCTTTATGGAGCTCGCTTTGTGTACAGGGGCTTAGTCATGCTGGAACGGGAAAGGGTCTTCAAAAACTGTTGACACAAAGCTGGAAGCATATAATAAATTAAACTGTCTTTGGGCTGTAGCATCAGCATCACCCTTCACTGGATCTAAGGGACCTGAAAAACAGCCCCAGCTCATTATCCCTCCTCCACCAAACTTTACTGTTGGCATTATGCATAGGACACACTGGAACTGAATCCGTACTTCTATAAACTAAGAAAATCTTTTGGTTTATTGCCTTCATATACTTTTGATGACAAATTGTATCAAGCCACACCTTCTATTGAGTGAATTTAGCTGAACCAATTGCTGACACAGGCAACAACACAGCTTGTAAAGTCTCCTACAAAAGCACTGACCAATAGAACAGCCAAGGTGACCACCAACTTTGGCATTCTCAGGAGTGATGGAGCTCCATCCAGCACCTTTGGAATGAGCTGAAGTGATCCAGAAATGGAAGCTTTACTGAACATTCTGCCAGGAACTCTAATGCTACATCATTCATTTATTGGTCCTGACCAATCATGGGCCTACATGTGTCCTTAAAATGACTGGACTTGCATACCTATGCTGCTGCTTTCTGGTGCCTGCGTTTTTGACATTCCCCTTCTTCCTCCCCATCACCACCAGTTGTGTCTTTGTCTGGTTCTCTGTCTCTATCCAGCAGGATCAGCGAGGATCTCAGCGCTCCAAAACCTGGACGATGGACAGGGCCTATGCCAAGGACTCTTTCATTGTACTTGAACTGTTATGGTATTCAACTAGTAAAATTCCATTGAGGATAAAATTCCTGCGTCCTGTGTCTTTCAGGCAGAACTAATCTTCCAACATCTGTACCAGAATTTCACTAATGGTTCTTGTGGATAAATGCAATCAAATACTCACAGCAATTTTCCATCATCTGGTGGAAAGTCTTCCCAGAGGAGTAGTGGCTGTTTCAGCAGTGAAGGGAGAGTGCAGCAGTGTTGCTGTGGTCTGCGTAAGAGCCACAGTATCTGTGTTACAGCAGGTAGTGCTTACAGACAGTAGAGCGTGGGAATCAATCACTGAGGGAGTGCTGTTAGGACAGGCCTGCAGTCAGAGACATCCATCAATCCACTGCGCAGCCCCTCCTATCTCCATCTATGTACCCGCAGTCACGGCTGATTTCACCCCTAATGAATAATGAGAAAAAAAATCCCTCTCTTACTCTTACAATTCCACTCTATTTCCTTCTCACATTGAGCCCAACTTCAGGAATTTCAACTGATTTATCAAGTACACATCCCCAGCCATTTGATTAGAAACCCCTCACTTGTAGGTCCACTATGCTGGTGTACAGTTAGAGATGGTAGCCTGTCTGATGGACAGCTTGCATTTGTCATTCTCTGGCCCTTCACTGTGGTTTCTGACCACAGATCCGCTCTTGACTGGATATTCTTGAGATGTGTTAGGTTGTGTCAATGATATTGAGAGTGGTCAACCATTTGACGCCAACACTACACAGAACTAGTTGCTAGCACGTGAACCTCTAGGATTATCTGTTCAGTGTTGGAGTTTGGACTTCACTGATCCACTCACAGCTCTTGGGTGGCTTTTGTGGTATGTTTTGCATCATTATCCTTCTGTTCTATGATTTGCTCTCCTAGCGGTTTTGCAGCATTGGACTGAATCTGAGCTGTGTATATTTCAGAATTCATCCTTCTACTTTAATCTGCAGGCACATCATCAACACAAGCCAGTAACGCAGTTGCATTGGCAGCCACCCATGCCCATGCCAGAACACTACCTCCACTATGTTTGACAGACAATGTGGTATGCTTTACATCACAAGCCCTTCCTCTCTTTCTTCATCTCTTCTCTTCCCATCATTCTGGTACAAGTCAATATTGGTTGCTTGCTCAAGAACTAGACTTTTTAAGATGTTTCAAGAAGTCTAATCTGGCCTTTCTGTTCTTGAGTGTTACCACTGGTTTCCATCTCCAGCAGCAGTTTAAACAGCTACCAAATGCATATTCAACACTTTCAACTCCTTAATTTTAATTTATTTTATCTCCTTAATTTGTGATGAAATAACAAGGGAACGGTACACACCTAGCTGTGAAACTGCTTTTGAGTCAACTGCCCAATTATTTTTGAGCCTGTGAAAATGGAGGGAGTTTGAAAAATATGGCTGTTCTTCTTAAATGATTAATGGAATTTTTGTTAAACCCCTTGAATTAATGCTGAAAGTCTTCTTCACTGCTTAGTTTCAAATCCATTGCAGCGGTGTATAGAGGCAAAATTACAAAAAAAAAATATTGGTCACTGTCCAAATACTTATGGATCTCGCTGAATGAGCAGTTGCATACAGTTCTAAATAACAGTTGCAGTCACAGAGAATTAGTTATGAACTGTTACATTTGCAAGCAGCTACAACAGTTAGTTACAAGCAGTAACAGTTATAACTGTAACCATTTGTAAAAGATTACACACAGTTACAACCCAATTTCCAAAAAAGTTGGGATGCTGTGAAGAATGTAAATAAAAATACAATGCAATGACATGCAAATCAAGCAAACCTCATTTTAAAGGACGATACTGCAAGAACAATATATCAAATGTTGAAACCGAGAAATTTATGCCCATTTTGAAATTAATGCTAACAATACAATCCGACAAATTTGGGGCAGGGCATGTTTACCACTGTGTTTCATCACCTCTTCTTTTAACAACACTGTGTAATTCTTTGGGAATTGAGGAGGACCAGTTGCTTTAGATTTGAAAGTAAAATGCTTTCCTGTTCTTGTTTGATTTCAGCTGCTCAACATTTCAGTATCTCCTTTGCCATATTTTTAATTTCATAATGACCATATGTTCTTACCAGGTGAGAAGTATAGACTGCAGGCCGTCCAGTTTAGCACCCAGACGTTTTTATTATGGAGCAATGCTGTTGTAATTGCGTGCAGAATCTGGTTTGACATTGTCTTGCTGAAAAAAGACGTTGTCTGGATGGCAGCATATGTTGCCAAAACATGTATATATTGTTCAGCATTAATGAGGCCTTCACAGATGTGCATGTCAGCCAAGCCATGTGCACTAATGCACTCCTATACCATCTTTAATACCATCTCTTGAACTGTGTACTGATAATAGGCTGACCTGACAGTGTCCATGATTTCCAAAGAGAATGCCAAGTGTTGATTTGTTAGACCACAGGACACTTTTCTACTTCACCTCAGTCCATTTTAAATGAGCTCGGGCCCAGAGAAGGCGGCAGCATTTTTGGATCCTATTTATACAATGCTTCTTCTTTACGCTTCAGAGTTTTAACCTGCATTTGTGGATGCAGTGATGAACTGTGTTCACAGACAGTGGTTTTCAAATGTTTGAGCCCATGCAGTGATTTCCACTACAGAATCATGTCTGTTTTTAATACAGTGCCACCTGAGGGCCCCAAGGTCACAGCCAGCAAATACTTGTTTTAAGCTATGTCCCTTACACACAGGGATTTCTCCAGATTCTCAGAATCTTGTAATGTTATGTACTGTAGATGATGAAAAGCACATTTTTTACGTTGAGAAACGTTATTCTTGAATTGTTGCACTATTTGATTGTGCAGTCTGTGCAGAGTGGTGAACGCCTCCTCCTCTTTACTTCTGAAAGACTCTCTGAGATGCTCTATTTTATACCCAATCATGTTACTGATCTGTTGCCAATTCAACATCAGGTTTTTATATAGCAGTGCACAACATTACCAGCCTTTTGTTGCCCCCGTCCTAACTTTTTTGGAACACGTTGTTGGCATGAAATTCAAAACGGGGCATATATTTAAATAAAAAACAAAATGTATCACTTTCAAAATTTGATATGTTGTCTCTGTATTATTTTCAATTAAATATAGGGTCTGAATGAGTTGCATATAATTGCATTTAGTTTTTATTTACATTTTACTTTTTTAAAAATGGGTTGTACAAAATGATGACAAATTAATCATTTAAGATCAGCATTTCAGATTTAAACCAGATTTTAACCCCTTAACATTCCAGGTTTATTACATACTAAAACTTATTATTCAGTAACAAAAGGGACTTCAATGCAAATGAATGGAGCTCTTCTTAGGTTACAGAAGTGTGTAGTAAAACTTGGCTTGGCCAGGGGGTGAAGTAGTACCTATAAAACACAGTCAGAATATGTTACAGCATCCAGCCCACTTGGCACTGGATTACAGGTCGGCCTCAACTCCGAGCCAAAGCAGCACATTTCAAGCATTTACTTCAGATGGCTGTGGAAGAGGAGGCGTCCCCATCACCACTTCCACTAATAACTCACATACAGTCTATCACGCACTGCTGACTCCAGCTATTCATCAGCTTTGTATCTGAGAGCAAGCAGCTCAGCTGGAGACTCCAGTGATAGAGCAGCAAGGGGAAACTGCCAACAGCATTAAGTGCTGCAGGCCTGCAATACAAGCTTTTTACAGCAAGCTGTCACATAGGCTCTGTCAGCTACTAAAGGTGGTCTTGGATTATCTCACGTCATCCTGATTAAATGGTTCTTGTTAGTTTATATGCGCTCCCCATCTGCTTTATTAGAAACCCCATAAGTCTCTCTTCATCACAGTCACAGAGTAGTAGGCCTGAGTGTCTGTGAGGGTATTGTCTTGATTTGTGCATATCTTAAATGAATCTTTAAAGGCTCATCGTATAACACGATACTCATTTCGCTGTTGTCAGAACAAAACCTTGCATCTCCAAAATGGTAACTTTACAGGAGAAGGAAAAAACTTGCTTTAATTTTAATGCAAGTCAATGGAACCAGACGTTTTTCTAAGTCATTCTGGGTCATTTCCTTTAATGCGTTCATCACAAAATTGTGACGGGGAGCAAGGAGGCGGACGCACATGCTGAAATAAGTGACTTATCATGGGCAAATCCAGGGTCACGGTCAAAACGGTCCAGGGTCAATGAGCCAACACAGATAGATTGGGGACCAGACATGACATAAACCAGAATCAAACAAACACCAGTACAACCAACACAGCATATAACACAACCAACACAGCATATAACACCAACAACACAGACAGTGATTCAAACAAAGACCTGCCAACACAAGGGGCAAACACAGGGCTTAAATACACAGGGAAAATGAGGAACAGGAGCAAACACAGGTGGAGACGATCAGATATGAGCCATGAAACAAAGGGGCAGGACTAGAAAACCAAAACAAATGTACATGGAAGATCTAAACAAAGGGGCACATGGAGTAGTGGGAGGAGCCAACCGTGACAAAAATTTACATACAATGTAAAGGATAACGGGTATTTTCAAATTATATCAAAAACTGAAAAAGGTCAAAAATGGAGATGCGAGGTTGTTACGAAAACAGCGATATGTTTCATATCAAAAATGCTCTGTGATCTTCATCACTACTTTCCAACTTCAGCAATTTCAGCAGAATGAATCAAATCAAATTTATTTGTAGCGCTTTTTTACAACTGATGTCACAAAGCAGCTTCACAGAATTCCAGTAAAGACAGAGTTTGAACATGAATCTAAAACCCCCAGGTGAGCAAGCCAGGGGCAACAGTGGCAAGGAGAAACTCCCTCAGAGCTGAGGAAGAAACCTTGGGAGGAACCAGGCTCACCGGGGGGGGGACCCATCCTCCTCTGGTCAAACTACCTACAAGTGATATTAGTAGTATTAATAGTAGTAATAGCTAGGAGTGTCAAGCATCAATGTAGGGTGGGGGCAGCTAGTCCAAGGCAGGTGGCGATAGCTGGGGCGCGGGCAGCTGGTCTGAAGCGGGTAGCGGGAGAGCTCGACAGTAAATCGTCCATCAGTGTCTGGCCGGACAGGTGGCGGTCGTTTACTTGGAAAAAGGTAGGGATGAAAGGTAAGAATGAAGGGTTTCTGGCATGATGTCAGCCCTTTCCTGAGTTTCCATTGGTCAGTGTCACAAAGAATGTAGCTGGACACAGGACTCCACCACGCCCACACAGTGAGTCAGAAGATATGTATCTCAACCCTGCTTCATAGGCTCTATTTTACTTTTTAGTTTGCAATGGGAAACAGACACCTTAAGATGCAACCACCTTGATATGGACAAAACACAACAACTGCTGTATAAATTGTGTTTCTAATGTATTGTAGAAACTATATTTTTGTTTTCAGAGAGATACTGTGTCCTCTTTTCAGACGTAATTCTTATGGCCCCTCAAAATCAATTAGAGTTATGGATTTGGTCATAAAACTGAGAATTTGGAAAGAAAATTAAAGCTGGAAAGAATGTTTAACGACAAAAAAATACAGTGGAAATTGTATTGGAAGTTTGGAAAGAAAATCAAGAATATTTACACAGTTAGAAAGAAAATTTAGAAATTTTATAAAAGTTGTATTGTTTCTCTACTTAAAATAGTCATTCAACGTAGCCATGTGGCACCTCGGACAGATAAAATTCCCCAATCTGTGCATCAAAAAATGCTATAAAATGTACAACGTCATTTTCAGGTGTAGGATACATGAAATATTAAGTAAAAATATACATTGCTTGGTAAAGTTTCATCAGCATTTTGCTAGCTAGCTTGTTTTGCATGTGTGATTGAATCTACACTCTTAAAAAATATGGCTTCTAATCATTTGCCTGCTTAAAGGGTTACTTGCATGGTGAAGCTGTTCTTTAGACTGATGGAGAATGTGTTGTATGTGGTTCTACATAGAGCCTTTTTTGAAAATGGTTCTGTATAGCACCAACTGCTATACTTACAAGCTTGACACTGTAACAATAGAACAACCCATTTTGGTGCAGGATAGAACCTGAAGATCAATCTAAAGAACAATTTCAAGAACGCTTTAAGTATGCAAATGCTTCTTTGAGTGTTCACGGTTCTATACAGAGAACCTTTACTAAAGAATCCTTGAAGAACTGTCCTTTTTTAATTATGTAGCATCAAAAAATGAAGCTGTCTCAAGCGTAATCTTGTTACGAGACTAGTAAAGCAGAGCTTCTCTTTTACAGTTTGAGTACCGTACACAGAACCAGAAAATCTGAGTCTTCATCAGATGAAGAGCTTCATCGCCCAGAGGTATGAGAAGATGCGGCATATTTCATGGTTTGAACAGATTTCCAACATCCGTGTTTGGTGAGATGCTGGGATTTTCCCATTGACTTCTGCTACACTCTGTAACTCAACACAGACTGGTCTCTGTCCAATTTGATCCAGGGATCACTTTCTCTCAGACAGACAGGAGCCAGAGGGGAAGAAAGAGAGAGAGAGATGAGCGAAAGACTGAGACTGAGAGAAGAAAGGGAAAGCGAGGGAATGAAAGAATAAGACAAGACTTTTTTAGGAAGCACCTCTCTCAGAAAGAATTGCAATAGAAGGTGAAAGGAGATGAAAGGGCAAGACAAGGGTAGATGACGAAGGAACCAGCAAGAGAAAAAAAAAGGAAGAGGAGGAAGGAGGGAAAAGAAAATGATAATTGACAGTCCGGTAGGCAGGGAGATGGATCTTGAGTCGAACGCAACTCCAAATCCTCTTACAAATGCTCTATAATCCCTCAATCTCCATCAGCATCCAGATGAAAGAGAGAGAGATAGGAAACGTCCTGTTGCTCTTTTTCCTTCTCTCGCTCTAACAAAAGGACGTTGTTCTCAGGTTTCTATGATCACCTGTTCTCTTTGAGCGACTGCAGAACAGATGGATTAGTTTTGATCGTAAGAGAAAAACGGATGCGAATTTGTACCACTATCATGTTTTCCATTCATCAATGTTCTCTCACTACAATACCCAGCATGCCCTATACAAATACATCGGGCAACTATGGGGAATCCCTGCAGGGTCAACCAATCCTGACTGCAACTCTTACTTTTGTCTTTGGACAAAATTGTAAAGAAAACAGTTATTCAAGCCAGAGATCATATGTAAGGTGAACAAAGATCTAAGTCTCGCATCAGCCGCTTGACCCTTGCCCCCATATCCTGGGGCAACAGCACAAGCCTGTGCTGAAATACTGGACAGTGGGCTGCGCAAATCTGACACAAAACTGTTTTGTCTTAAGAAAGTGTGCTTAGGCCATATATGATATCACAAAGAACATAAAATCTCACTACCCCTCACAGACTTACATGCATATTAGTAACCATCTAGGATACCAGAGCAAAGGCCTACCTAGAATCCCACTCCAACAGCATAACAACACTTTAGCAACTATCTGGGATACTCCACCAATGGCATAACAAAACCTTAGCAAGCACCTGGGATACCACATCAATGGTTTAACAAAACCTTAGCACTTACCTGGGATACCACACCAATGACATAACATTATTGCAACCACCTGAGATACCACAGCAATGGTGTAACACCTTAGCAACTACCTGGGATACCATATCAAAGACATAACACCTTAGCAAGCGCTTGGGATACCACATCAATGGTGTAACAACACCTTAGCAACTATCTTGGACACCACAACGATGGAATAGCAACACTTTAGCAACCACCTGGGACACCACACCAAAGTTGTCATAATACCTTAGCAACTAACTTGGATACCACAAGAATGGCATAGCAGCATCTTAGCTACCACCTGGGATAACACAGAAACACCTTAGCAACCACCTGAGGTAACCTAGCAACAGCGTTGTCAAGCTTTTTTGGATTTTCTAAGTGAAAATAAGTTACACATCCTCTATAGAGAACACACTTCTGCATAATTTAACACAGTGGAGAGAAAATGTGTCAAGCAAAAGTTATGGCACATTTTATATGTAATGATTTCACTTTTTTTGTACAATATGTTTTCAAAAACCCAGAGCTGTTCAACACCCCACACAAAGACTACCACTGAACATGAACAGGAGTTGTCTATGTATTATATGTCAGTTTCAAATTATTTATTCATTGTTTGTCTTTTGTGTTTTCTGAAATCAATGTCTCATGTTTACCTACTTGTCGATTGAATGTGTTACTCTGCCTTGTAAGAAATGAATCCTTCTTCTTTCGGCTGCTCCCTTTAGGGGTCGCCACAGCGGATCTTCTGCCTCCATCTATCCATTGCCTCCTCTAATTTCACACCAACCATCTACCTCTTCTCCTTCTACCCGGCAGCTCCATCTCCAACATTCTTTGCCCAATATATCCACTATTCCTCCTCAACACATGTCCAAACCATCTCAACCTGGCCTCTCTGGCTTTATCTCCAAACTGCTCCACCTTCACTGTCCCTCTGATCTGTTCATTTCTAATCTTGTCCAGCCTTGTCACTCCCAACGAAAATCTCAGCATCTTCATCTCCACCACCTCCAGCTCAGCCTCCTGTCTTTTAAACAGAGCCACAGTCTCCAAACCATACATCATAGCAGGACGCACTACCGTCTTGTAAACCTTCCCTTTCACTCTTGCTGCTATCCTTCTGTCACACATCAGCCCTGACACCTGTCTCCACCCACTCCATCCTGCCTGCACCCTCTTCTTCACCTCTTTTCTACACTGTCCATTGCTCTGGATGGTTTACCCAAGATATTTGAAGTCATCCACCTTTACGACCTCTACTCCTTGCATCTTCACCTTTCCACCTGCCTCCCTCTCATTGTAAGAAATGAATCCAGTTTCCTGTATTCCCAGCATTCTGTGAAGCTTGTACTACACAGTGGTAGCTATGAAAGAACACAGTTGTGGACATAGCTTTGAGTAGAACAGTTTATAAACATGAAGTGGTCAAGGTTGGGACATACACACCTACTTACCTATAGACTGCACGCTTATATAAATTGTACACAAACACACATAAAATCTTGTTTCTGTGAATTGAGTGGCCATTACATAGACTTCCTTTGTTTTCCTGGATACGTACCCAAGCTTTAACCATCACTACTACTAGCCTAACCCTAACTTTAACCTTTACCTTACCCCTCCACTTAAAATCTAATGATTTACATTGTGGGGACCAACTGGGGACCAATAAAGAAGAAATGTCCCCACAATGACTGTATGAACAGGCTTTGGTCCCCACAATGTGGCACAAATCTGGTCCACATACACACCCACACAGCCATAGAACTTCTACACACTCACACACCAGTCTCCATGCTAGGAAGCCTTGCTTGTCAGCAACAGCATAGTCTGATATGGAAATTATGTTTTTCTGACTGAAAAGCAATTTTTATCATAATGATCTTGCCCACAGTTACCATTGATCTGTTTACGATTCAATTTTCTTGAATGAGTGAGCAGGAGAAAGTGTATCAGAGCATGATAATTAAAAAAAACAAACAAAAAAAACCTAATTCATACACTTTCCCCCCTTAAATCCAAAAGGTCAATCAGCCAAGACAGGTTCGCTTCTTTAGCTTTGCGCTAACGTTACACAGCTAATGGAATGCTTGAAGCCTACCAATTAGCACACTCTTTGTTTTAGGTTGGAACAAACATAGTGGAGCACCTCCAAGAGGCGGAGATGTTGTAAAGGCTGAACTCAACATCTGAAAATAATACTTATGAAGTGCCATCAAGTCGATTCCGAATCCTGGCAACCAAATTGGTAATATTCTCCAGGAATATCCTGTCTTCTGTTCAGGTCTTTAGGCTTCCAAATGGCAAGTTCATCCACCTTGTAGCCAGTCGTCCTCTTCATCTTTTATCTTCAACTGTATTTAAGTATTAGGATCTTTTCCAGTGAGCTCGTTCTTCTACGAATGTGTCCACAATAAGAGCTGCGGTTTGGTTATCTGGGCTTAGTGAAGGATTCATTTGCTTGTTTTCTTGCCATTCAAGATTCTCTCAAAAGTCTTTGCCAACACCAAAGTTCAAAGGCATCTACATTCTTCCTGTCTGGCTCATTTACTCTCCAGCTTTCACATCCACGACGAACCACAGAAGACAACAGCCTGGACAATTCTGTTCTTTGCTTGTAGAAAAACAAATCATTGCATTTGAAGATTGTTCCAAGTTCTTTTATCCTGCTGTTCTGCTGTTGATAATATTTGAGCTGAGCAGACAAAAGCTGGCCACCATTTCCACATGGTCTCCATCAGTGGTAAAGCTAGTGGTCATTCTTGTGGTCATAAGCTCAGTCTTCTTCATATTGAGCTGAAGTCTCATCTTTTAACTCTGTTTTTAACCTTTCGTATAAGTGCCTTCAGGTTCCTTCAGATTTTCCGCCGAGTGTTTTATCATCTGAAGGTTATTGATGTTTCTTGCACCAATCTTGAGCCCTTGACCATCATCCTGCAGTCCTGCTTCTCTTATTATATCAGAATCAAGCATTATTGGCCAGGAATGCTTACACATACAAGGAATTTGGTTTTGGTTACAGGAGCTCACAGTGCACAGAACCAGACAGACACTTATATGTAGTGAATAAACTTAAACATGCATTCCTACCATCACTCACACACACACACACACACACACACACACACACACGGTCATACATGTATATAAAGTTAAAGTGCTGAGTGCAGCAGCAGTAAAAACGGTGTACAGTGACAGAGAAAGGGGTCAATGAGGTGACAGTCAGATAAGTGGGGTGACATGGCAGGTAAGTAAGATGCTAGAAGAAACATTGGTCTGTGATGGTAGTTTCAGAGAATGGAGTTGAGTTTGGCACTATGTACACCAGTATTTTTGAAGTGCAGTTTTGAAGTTGGAATATGTGTAATCTTTCAATCTGCCATTTATTGACTTGGCCAGATTTGTTGGCAGCATTTGGTCAGCACTTTAACAGAATCTTCAGAACTAGTGTTGCAATGTTATCAATTACTGTGGCTTTCTTCCTTGGCAGTGGTCTTGACCAAGGGTGCCCAATCCTATTCCTGGAGATCTACCAGCTTGCCGAGTTTAGCTCCAACCCTAATCTAACACACCTACCTGATCCAAATAAAGACCTTCAGGGGCCTCTGAATATTACAGTCAAATGGGTTGGATCTGAAATCTCCATGGTGGCAGCTCTGCGGGATTAGACACCTCTGATCTAGAGTGTATATTAATGGACAACAGCATCCTGCTCATTCCAAAGGTCCAGTATGCTGGACACTTTCCCCCCGGGTATTTTAGCACTAAAGAAGCAAGTATGTCTAAACTATTACTTTTATATGTTTCTACTCTAAACTGCTATCTTAAATTTACTAATTAATTTCACTGCCACCTTAAATTTAATACTACCTTAAATGCCTTGCCACTTTAAATACATTATTTGTGCTGTTATGGCTGTGCATTAGGCTGTGTTTCATAACAAAACAAAATTTAACTCCCTTAGAATCTTAGATTTATTACATACTAAGGCTCGCTACCTGCAGGAACATCAACTGGATGAGCTGTTCTTCACTTACAGAAATGTGAAACAAAACTTTGGGTCAAGTCACAGGACTGATGAAGGTGTGTCACATAGCTAAAAATTGTAAAAGCAGCCACCTTGAAGCTACTTTGCAAAGTGTCCCGTAAGGGGAAAATTTGTACATTTGATTTTTTTTGGAGGACTCTGACGTTAAGACTCTCCAACCGTTTTGAACAGATGCAGCAGCGGTTACAAATTCATTTGCAGGAAGAAGCTTTTGAATCATTTACGAGCTTTAAATCATTCAGCATCTTCTCATCTCCGTTACGGGCGTCCCGGGGCCAGACAGGACAGAGATGGTTCAGCACTTCTAGCCCAAGTGTGTGTGTGTGTGTGTGTGTGTGTGTGTGTGTGTTATTGCTCAGAGTCACTGCTGTGGCCATGTTTCATACCACAAATCTACAGATTTACACTTTTCATTACCACTAATATATGCAGTTGCATACACACACACACACACACACACACACACACACACACACACACACACACACACACACACAGGCAGGGGAAAAAGAAGCCCACGTCTGGAAATCTAACACAGTTATACTATTACCTGGGAAATTCCAGCATTTTTCAACATTTCTGCATAATTCATGTGTTCAGATGTAAACAGGGTTGTTCAGAGTGGTTTGGTGTGAAATGCTCAGTTCTAGAGAAACTTATCGAGTCAGAATAGTTCACAGTGGTGGTGATGGGAACCAGATGTCCACCTCTAAAAGCTCCCTCACAGCAAGTCATTACATGAAATGGTCATGAATTCCGTGCCTGATGACTGAGGCGTATTCACATTTATGATGGTGAGGCACATGCAGGGCACTGTAAGGCAAAATAGTCCACAAAGGAAAGGAACCTCCGGTGCCTCTGATTGGCTGCCCAAAACACATCCTCACTGCCTTTATTAACTGTCCAAAACATACCCTCACTGCCTCTGACTTGCTGTTCAAAACATATCTTTACTGCCTCTATTACCTGGCCAAAACACATCCTCTCTGACTCTGACTGGCTGTCCAAAACCTCCTCATTCCCTCCCTTAACTGTCCAGAACACCTCCTTACAGCCTCTATTAACTGCCCAAAAAAATTCTGATTGTTGATCTTGTGGATCAAACGGCAGAAAGTCCAGTCTCTCTAGAAGAGAGCAGTGGTTCATCTAACGCAGTTCAGAGGTGCCTTTGATTTTGGATGGGAATGAATGGAAAAGAGCGGAAAGCTTCTCTTGAATGGTCCTCCAGTGGCTGAACAGCTCTGGCAGAGGCAAATGCCATACAGGCTACAGTTAACATTGTCTGTCTGACTGCAAAATGGAGCATGCTCAGTAGGCACCACAGCAGGTCTGTTAATTGGCCCATGAATGAGATCCGCTCTCATTCGGAGTCAGAGAAAGAAGCCATCGTTTAGCCGAGACAAAAAGCTGTAATCATTTTCCTGCTCGACAGAGCATGCCGAGAAGACGACACTGTTTATTGAATTGGTACTCGCTCATTACGACGTAAAGCCCAGGACGGATGTGGGAGCGGGAAATGCTGGAGTTCGCACTGCGGGAGTTTCGCTCTGCTCTGCAGTAACCGGAACGGATGTGAAGCTGGCGGCCGGCGTAAGAGGAGCAGGTGGGAAGAGTGTGATACGTGTCAGAATCCCAGCTGAGAGCGAGACACTACAGAGACGAGAAAGTGTCTGTGAGAGTACGTGGTCTAAAGTAGAAGAGGAGATCCGTTCAGCTCTACACTAAGCTCTACAGTACTAGACAGTAGCATGAAGTGTCACAGACCACCATTCATTCATTTCTTTTCCAGTTAACTGCCTTCAGTGTCTCAAATCTGCAGCCACCCCTCCAAAGTTCAGTCTTAGAAGTTGGTTGTGTCTCCTGCCCCTCACCATCCAAGTGATCCCAGACATATTGAGTGAGGTTGAGGTCTGTGCCTGGTTACATCGGACACCTTTCCCTTAAGATTATGCCCTATTACCCATATATTTCTTAAGCTTAACAATCCCTCAAATGCTGCATTCATCTCTCTAACCGTCATTTCCCTCTTGAAAGTTTCAGGGAAGGTAACCGCTCCTTTAGGATTGGGAGCTGGCGTGAGAAGCTGAAGATATGACTTTGGGACTTTTTTCATGCAGTTTTTCAATTTTTTTTAAACATTGCGCATGTTACCTAAAAATATGAACATATATCATCTAGAAGAAGAAGATTTAAATCTTATTTTGTGTTAGGTTTCAGCATCACTCTGGGTCAGTGTCCGGTACCGCCATCTGTTTTTGCAAATGTGCAGACTGGGAAATCTTAAAAGAAACAGAAGAGTTCACATGCACCGAGAAATCTGAAAGAAATCGGAATGAGGTCACATGCACTAAGAAATCCGAAAGAAATCAGAGTAAGAGTTCACGTGCACCGAGAAATCTGAAAGAAATCGGAATGAGGTCACATGCACTAAGAAATCCGAAAGAAATCAGAGTAAGAGTTCACGTGCACTGAGAAATCTGAAAGAAATCAGAGCGAGTTCACATGCACTGAGAAATCCGAAAGAAATCGGAACGAGTTCACATGCACTGAGAAATCCGAAAGAAATCAGAGTGAGTTCACGTGCACTGAGAAATCCGAAAGAAATCAGAGTAAGAGTTCACGTGCACTGAGAAATCCGAAAGAAATCAGAGTGAGTTCACGTGCACTGAGAAATCCGAAAGAAATCGGAACGAGTTCACATGCACTGAGAAATCCGAAAGAAATCAGAGTAAGAGTTCACGTGCACTGAGAAATCCGAAAGAAATCGGAGCGAGTTCACATGCACTGAGAAATCTGATTACTGACCCCAAATTCATCTCTCTTTCTCAGATTTCTTAATCAGATTTCTAGATCGGAGTATGATGTATCATTTGAATACTCAGACAACTGCAGAAATGCGATCAGGATCGGATTACAGAGTGCATGTTAACACACTCGATGTTAGCCTGTAAATGTTGGTTTTTGATACATTTCTGTTACGGGACGGCAGGGAGACGGACCCAAGCGCAAAGATGAAAACCCCTGAGAAAGGGACTTAAATAAGTTTACTGAGGTAATGGGATGTGAATTTGGCACACTGGGGTTGAGGTGTACTGATCTGGGTAAAACACCTCAAGCAACAAAAGGTGGGAAAAACCGCACTAAACTAAGGAAACGCTGAAAGCAGCCCAAACAAAGGCTGAGCTAGAAACGTGAAGTAAGAGACAATGAGAAAAAAGAATCTTCTACTGTAATTATGAAGGAAAAACAGACTTTGTTTCACTTCTTTGCTCTTAGTGGAGAAAAACACCTTGAGCCATTTGTAGCTGAGGCCTTCTTAAGTAACTTTGGAGCAATTACTCTCCTTTCTTTAAAATACCCACCTGGGCTGCATACCATACCATCCAACCCTCCACAGGTGTGACAAAGGCCTGCTGTTCGCCACAGCCTTAAGTAGAGGAGTCCACAGGTGTGTCAGGTTGGGCCTAATCAGCCCCAGGGCTTCTGGGAATTGGAGTTCCCTGAAGTTATGGCACTTCACTGCCGTCGCCCTCTGCTGGCAGCCGGTGGCAATGGCTGGGCCCTTACAATTTCCCTGACTCATTCTATCAAAATGTGATGCATTTTAGTCAATGTAGGAGGCAATGCATATGGGATACACGACCTAGATAAATAAATGCTATATTTATTTATTTATATACTTCTAATATATGCTCAGACTGGGCACTTTGAGTTGTGTTAGCCTACCTAGCTTGCACAGCAGCAGCCATAAAGTCAAGGATTTGAATAAAAACGACTCATTTTCAGTGGAGCTTTAGCCCAAAGTGTGTTGGCTTTCCAGTGAGTAAAAAAATTTTGTTGACGTTTAAACTAAGCAATTAATTTTTAGCTTTGAAGATGCAACGAGTCATTAAAACTACATTTGAGTCTGTCATGGATATGATGGAATTTTACAACAGCAAAGCCCCAGTCACTGTAATAAACCCCTCAGGATTTCACCTTAGCTAGGAGAAATGTCCCCTCTGGGGTGCTCAGTCCATTGCTCAGCTTCTTTGTTTGATGTCTCCATCTCCATCTCTGTGAGGTTCTTCTTGGCAGCTACACATCCTTTCAGACCCATAGCACTGAATCGTCTTCTCACAGTGGAAGGATGGAGAGAAACACCTGTGGATGTTTTCAGGTGTGGGCTAGAGGCCCCCCAGCATTGGGCTGTGGAGCAGAACCATGTTCTCTGGAGTGATGGAGCTTTGGGATGAGTTTGAATTCAGAACTGATCATCCAACAAATCCTCACAGCAATATTCAACATGTAGTGTTAAACCTTCCCAGAAAGGTAGAGGCCGTTACTGCAGGAAAAAAATGCTGAAGGAGCAGGTGTCCACAAACTTTTGGACATATAATGTACATCTGATTGTTGTATATATCTGATGAAATATGAAACTGCACCTACAGAAAATGAAGATACACTATCATGGATATGTGTATATATCACACACACTCCCTCTAACACACACACACACACGGACACACACGGACACACAAACACACACAGACACACTAACACACACACACACACTCACTCACACACATACACACGCACACACACAAACACAAACAAAAACACTCACACACTCACACGCAGACACACAAACACACACAAACACACACACACAGACACACTAACACACACACACTCACTCACACACATACACACACACACAAACACAAACAAAAACACTCACACACTCACACGCAGACACACACACTCACTCTAACACACACACACACACACACACACACACAAAACACACACACACACACAGACACACTAACACACACACACACTCACTCTAACACACACACACACGGACACACAAACACACACACAAAACACACACACACACAGACACACTAACACACACACACACTCACTCTAACACACAACACACTCTAAACGCACACAAAAACACACACACACACACACACACACAGACACACAAACGCACACAAAAACACTCACACACATCTCTTCCTAAAACCTTCCTTTTTTCCTCTTGAGCTATTTTTTCTCCCTGTGAGTGCAGCCTCAGACCTGGCCATCGCCACGGAGACACGCTGGCACTGTTGTCTAGGGAACGCTGACCACAGCGTGGACTGAAGGATGAAGTGTAGATGAGTGAAGAAGAGTGGAAACTCTTTCTGCAGCTTATTAGAACAGCACTTAAACAGGAGACAAGCGGGAGAGGTGTGGGAAGATCTCTCTCACTCTCTCTCTTTCCTATTATCTCTTTCTCGTTCTCTCCTTCATTCTGCCTCTCTCGTCATTTCTCTCTCTTTATATCTCCCTCCCTCTCTCTCTCTCACTCTCTCTCTTTCCTATTATCTCTTTCTCGTTCTCTCCTTCATTCTGCCTCTCTCGTCATTTCTCTCTCTTTATATCTCCCTCCCTCTCTCTCTCTCACTCTCTCTCTTTCCTATTATCTCTTTCTCGTTCTCTCCTTCATTCTGCCTCCCTTGTCATTTCTCTCTCTTAATATCTCCCTCCCTCTCTCTCTCACACTCTCTCTCTTTCCTATTATCTCTTTCTCATTCTCTCTTTCATTCTGCCTCCCTCGTCATTTCTCTCTCTTTATAGCTCCCTCCCTCTCTTTCTTGTCCTTTCTTTCCCCTTATTTTCTTGCTTTCTCTCTTTCACTCTTTCTCCTTCTCCTGTTCTTTTTCTCTCTCGTTTCTGTATCTGCCCTTTATTGTCTTTTCTTTCATACTTTTTTCTTTCTTGTTCTCCGTCTTACTCTTTCTTTCTTTCTCTCTCTCTCTTTCACTTTTTTCACTCTCACACTCTTTCTCTTTGTTTCTTTCCCATTCTCTTTTTTCTTGCTCTCTCTCTTTCCTATTATCTCTTTTTGGTTCTATCTTTGATTCTCCCTCACTTGTCTTGTCTAACACTTTTTTCTCTTTTATCTCTTTTTACTCTCTCATTCTGTCTTTTCTTAATTTCTCTTCTTTTGCATTCTCTCTCTCTTTCTCTCTCTTTCTCTCTCTCTCTGTTTCTTGTTCTCTTTGTTTCCCATTACCTTTTGCTTGCTTTCAGTCTTTCACTCTTCCTCCCTCTCCGGTTCTTTTTTCACTTTCTCTCCCTCTCTTTTCCTTTCTCTCATTCTATCTTTCATTATATTCAAATGTGTTTTTTTATCCTGTCTAAAGTACAAGATTTCATACCCAATCGTATATTTCCCCTCTGTTTCAACTCGTATTAAATCTATAACCAAATGTCTAACTCTTTAACTTTGAATTAGGAATTGAACTGTGAATCTTTTCCTGTTTGTACAGTTTACAATTATTACAGTTTGATATTTTATAATTAATGGACATATTAACTAATAACTAAATGACTACTAATGAACTACACTATATTGCCAAAAGTATTCGCTCGCCTGGCTTCACACACATATGAACTTGAGTGACTTCCCATTCTTAATCCATAAGGTTTAATGTGATGTCGGCTCACCCTTTCCAGCTATAACAGCTTCAACTCTTCTGGGAAAGCTTTCCACAAGGGTTAGGAGTTTGTTTATGGGAATTTTTGACCGTTCTTCCAGAAGCGCATGTGTGAGGTCAGACACTGATGTTGGACGAGAAGGCCTGACTCACAGTCTCCGCTCTAATTCATCCCAAAGGTGTTCATTCAGGTTGAGGTCAGGACTCAGTGCAGGGCAGTCAAGTTCTTCCACACCAAACTCGCTCATTCATGTCTTTATGGACCCTGCCCTACACTGGTGTGCAGTCATGTTGGAACAGGAAGGGGTCATTCCTGAACTGTTCCCACAAAGTTGGGAGCATCAAATTGTCCAAAATCTCTTGGTGCTGAAGCTATAAGAGTTCCTTTCACTGACTGCACAATGCAGTCAGACAAGTATCGTTCTCCTGGCAACCACCAAACCCAGACTCATCTATCAGATTGCCAGATGGACAAGCGTGATTGGTCACTCCAGAGAACATGTCTCCACTGCTCTAGAGTCCAGTGGCGGCGCTTTACACCACTGCATTCACTGCATTGCGCTTGGTGACGTAAGGCTTGAATGAAGCTGCTTGGCCATGGAAACCCATTCCATGAAGCTCTCTACGCTGTCCTTGAGTTGATCTGAAGGTCACATGAAGTTTGGAGGTCTGTAGTGATTGACTCTGCAGAAAGTTGGTGACCTCTGCGCACTATGCCCGTCAGCATCCGACGGCGTCCTATCATGGATGAGTGTGTGTGTGTGTGTGTGTGTGTGTGTGTGTGTGTGTGTGTGTGTGTGTGTGTGTGTGTGTGTGTGTGCGTGCGTGTGTGTGTGCGTGTGTGTGTGTGTGGTGTGTGTGTGAGAGGTTAGACAGGACACCTGGCTCTGCTCTAATTGAATCACTCTCCATTAGTGACACTGCAGTGGCTTTTCTTGGTCGAGTGTGTCCACTCTGAGTCCTGTAGAGCCAAAGTACCCACTGCCGAGGGGACACTGGTTATTTTTCTGTAAAGTTAGGGGGGCTGCAAAGCTAATAAAACAAAAGCCACAGCAGTGAAACTGCAAGGAGAAAATAGCTGTGATAGTGAATCTACATTTAACAGCTGGAACAGGTGTTGATCATAAGCAGGAATGCCATGGCAACCAGGAAAATCCGGGCTGTTCGGCCGTAGATGGGCATGTTGGTCTTTTACAAAAAATACCAGTACAAGGTTTATCTGAATTCATTTTGTGGATTTTTGTTTGGTTGTTTGTCATTATAATATTATTTTCACTTGACAATGATGGTATCTATTAAATTATGTCATAGCTTATTTAAAGGACACACAAAGCAAATGGATACATCAATTTCACTTCAGATTATGTTCACTGTAAAAAATGAATTCAATTCAGTTTACATTCCTTGTGAGGACTAATTCATCATCATTGTCATTAACCGCTTAATCCAGATAGGGTCGCGGTAGCAGTTGGGAGAGCAGAGAATCCCAGATGACCCTGTCTTCCGCAACATCCTCCAGCTCATTCCCAGGGACCCCAAGCCACTCCCTGGCCAACTTGGAGATGTAATCCCTCCAGCAGGTCCTAGGACGACCCCAGGGTCTTATCCCAATAGGCCATGCCTGGTACACTCCCATGGGAGGCTTCCAGGGGGTATCCGGATCAGATGCCCAAACCACCTCAGCTTGTATTTGCAATCTCATTCACAGCTCTTGACCACAGGTGAGGGTCGGGATGTAGACTGACCAGTAAACAGAGAGCTTTGCATTTTGGCTCAGCTCCCTCTTCACCACTACAGTACAGTGGTACAGTGACCACATTACTGCTGCCGCCTGACCTTGACCTCCTCCACCTGGGACAAGTCCTTTCCCCTTACCTGGAGTGGGCATGCCATCCTTTTCCGGGCTAAGACCATGGACTCAGACTTGGAGGTGTTGATCCGCATACCAACCACTTCACACTCTACTAAGCGCTGGAGGCATCCATGTGATCCAGACAAAAGAACAACATCGTCTGCAAATAGCAGAGACACGGTCGTAAGCCTTCTCCAAATTCACAAAACACATGTAGACTGGGTTGGCAAACTCCCATGCCTCCTCAACAACCCGTGAGAGCATTAAAAGCTGGTCCATTGTTCCACGGCCAGGACGGAATCCGCATTGTTCCTCCTCAATCTGAGGTTCAACTATCAGTCAATGTATCCTTTCTAGCACCTTGGCATAGATTTTCCCAGGGAGGCTGAGTAGTGTGATACCCCAATAGTTGGCACACACCCTCCAGTGCCCTTTCTTAAAAATAGAGACCACCACCCCGGTCTGCCAGTCCAAGGGTACTGTTCCCGAGGTCCATGTAATATTGCAGAGGCATGTCTGCCATGACAGTCCCACAATATCCAGAGCCTTAAGCATCTCCAGATGAATCTCATCCACCCCCGGCGCCTTGCCACTGAAGAGCTTGCCAACTACCTCAGTGATCTCCACCAGGGAAACAGAATTTGACACACCAGAAGCCTCCAGACCTGACTCTCATGAGGGAGGCATGTCTCCCAGACTAAGTTCTTCAAAGTGCTCCCTCCATCAACCAACAATATACTTGTCAGAATTTCTCCACCCCTGCTGAATACAGCTTGGGCACAGCCACCCCATCCACTCCTGAGTCGCTGGACAGTATTCCAGAACCTCCTTGAAGCCAACTGAAAGTCTTTTTCCATGGCTTCACCAAACTTCTCCCACGCCCTGGATTTTGCTTCTGCCACTATTGTGGTTGCCGCCTTTTTTGCCTGTTGGTACCTATCTGATGAGTCGGGAGTCCTTCGGGCCATCCAGTGCCTATAAAGGCCTCTTTCTTCAGCTTGACAGTTTCCCTCATCACTGGTGCCCACTAGGGGGTTCTTGGGTTACCGCCCTGACAGTCACCCAGAAGCTTTTGGCCACAGCTACGCCTGGCAGATTCCACAATGGAGGTTTTGAACAAGATCCATTCAGACTCCATGTCCCCTACCTCCCCCGGGACATGACAAAAGCTCTCCCAGAGGTGGCAGTTAAAATCATTGTGAACAGGAGCCTCCAACAGTCATTCCTCCAACAGCTCAGCACCTCTCTTCACCCGAGTGTCCAGAACATACGGTCCCAAGTCAGATGAAACGACAACAAAGTCAATCATTGACCTTTGACCCAAGGAGCTCTGGTACCATGTACACTTATGAACATCCTTGTGTTCGAACTTGGTGTTTGTTATGGACAATCCATGCCTGGAACAGAAGTCCAATAACAATTCACCATTCGGGTTAAGATCACGCCTCTCCAGTCTCCCAGTCATTGCTAACATGAGCACTGAAGTCTTCCAGTAAGACTATGGAGTCTGCAGATGGGACCCCTTCCAGAACCTCGTCCACTCTCTCCAAGAAGGCAGAATATTCCGACATATTGTTTGTCAGTCAGAGTTTTCCTCTCTGTGACTTTAACTTGCACTGAGGTGACCCTCTTGTCCACCGGGACAAACTCCAACTGCACAGCCGCCCAGCCTGGGATTTGTGAATATCCCCACACCCACCCGGTGCCTCTCACCCTGTGCAACCCCTGAGTAGGAGAGGGACCAAACCTTGTCCAGGAGTTTGGTTCCAGAACCGACACTATGGGTGGAGGTGAGCCCAACTATATCTATTTGGTACCTCTCAACCTCCCACACAAGCTCCGGCTCCTTCCCCCCAGTGATGTTACATTCCACGTACCAAGAGCCAGTTACTGCTGCAGGGGCCTAGGCCACAAAGGGCCCCCCTGCAATCTCCCACTGCCTATATGGCACTGCATGCCTCCCCCAAGCTGGACCTTGCAGGTGGTGAGCCCACATGGTCTCCCCAGGGGTAGGACCCTCTCCCGGGCAGGGTACACGATTTTCTGTGTCTGTTTTTCATGGAGGGTTTCAGCCTCGTGTTAGTCTGGGTCTTCATTCCAGACCTGTTTGCCCTGGGAGACCCTACCAGGAGCATATTGCTCCCAACAACTTAGCTCTGAAGATCCCTAGACCATACAAGCCCTTCTGCCACACCAAGGCCCCATTCTAGAAGGGGACTACTTCAGTTCAGATTAATTTCACCGTAAAGGAAAATTCAATTCAGATTAATTTCATCGTAAAGGAAAAATTTTGTTCAGATTAATTTCACCATAAAGGTAAATTCAGGTCAGATTAATTTCACCATAAAAGTAAATTCAGGTCAGATTAATTTCACTGTAAAGAAAAATTCAGCTCAGTTTAATTTCACTGTAAAAGTAAATTCAGTTCAGATTTTTTTCACCGTAAAGGTAAATTCAGTTCACATTAAATTCAGCATAAAGGTAAATTCAGTTCAGTTCAGGTTTCTGTAAAAGGAGATTCGATTCAAATGGCTGTTCAGACAAATCAGTTTAGCCTACGAATTGAATTCAGACAAAAGACAAATTCAATTCAGATTAAATTTGCAGTTCAGGCAAATTCAGTTCAGATTAAATGCTCTGTAAAACGTAATTAAATTTATCTTAAAATGACTGAAGACAAATTCAGTTCAGATCACATTTACTATAAAAACTTCACTCAGATTAAGTTTGTTGCAAAGACAAATTGAGTTCAGATTAACCCCTAAAAATCTCAGGTTTATTACATACTAAGGCTTATTATTTAGTAACTACATGGACTTCAATGCAAAAAAACTGAGTTATTCTTAGTTTATAGAAGTGTGTGTGTGTGTGTGTGTGTGTGTGTGTGTGTGTGTGTGTGTGTTAGCTCGCTTCAAGGTGAACACAGCAAAAAAGATTACAGTGATGCCAAGTGTCTCCCAACCATCAGAGCAGACTGTCTCCCTCTCTCTGTCTCTCTCTCTCTCTCTCTCTCTCTCTCTCTCTCTCGCTCTCTCTCTCACGCACACACTCACTGTCTCACTCTACAATATGAAAAAAATACAAGACACTGTGACTGCATATCGCTGTCACGTTGTCAGAACAAAACCTTGTATCTTCAAAATGGTAACTTTACAGGAGAAGGAAAAAACCTACTTTATTTTTAATGTAAGTCAATGGAACCAGAATTGTTTCCAAGTAATTTCAGGCCATTTCTATTGGTCCATTTATCATGAAATTCACATACATTGCAAAGGGAAACAGGCCTTTTCAAATTATGTAAAAAAGCTGAAAAAGGTGAAAATGGAGATACAAGGTTTTCTTGCGACGACAGCGATATGCAGATTCATTTTCTTTTTCTTTTAAAAGATTAATATTTACAGAAAGAGTGAGAGAGAGTGAGAGAGAGAGAGAGAGAGAGAGAGAGAGAGAGAGAGAGAGACATTAAGGCCCAATCCCATTTCATCACTCACCCCCACCACTTAACCCTACCCCTCCTTTTTGTGTGTTAAGGTTAAGGTGTCCCAATTGGTACTGAGATATTGATATAGAGGGGTAGAGTGAAGTGTTAGGACTACATGTCCCTCCAAACTGAGGTTTTTCAAAGACTCCAATCAGAGTGTTGTGAATATCTGACTTCAGCTTCATATCACTGACGAATTAGGCATGGGTGATAATAAATAATTGCATGCAACCGTGACAGATCCTCATGCTGAAAAACAAGGTTGGAGTTCCGTTCTGTGTTACTACAGTGGGTCTTTAATTCATCGTTAATATCTTATTCTGCCTCTTCTCTTTATCGAACACACACTCGGGATGGACGATAACACTGATTTTCCTTTCGATGTGATGGAAAGCAAACGTGACTCGTCCATCTTGCCAAGCAATGGGAATTCACTCTGCATACACACAAACAAACACACACACAATCTAAGCCGCTTATCCTTCTGGGTCATGGGGGGTTCTTGATCCTTTCCCAGTGCTCATTAGGCAGGAAACACCCTGGACAGGTCATCAGTCCATTACAAGGCATTTTGCATACAGTAGGTGATGACACCTACTGATGAGTGCGCATGCACTTTTTTTGTTTTTCTTCTTAACTTTTATTTATCTTTTTAATAGTTTATTTATTTGACAAGGCAACTTAGGGAAGCTGTGCCCTCTCAAAACATGGTAGTAGAGAGAGTCGTGGTCTGTTTTTTCACTGTGAAAATGCTTCTTTCACTCTCTTGGTCAGCCGCTGCGCAGCAACATGGATACTTTGTTTACACACGGGATCAGCTGATCGCTCTGAAGCCGGTCGGCATGGTGACCAGGACAATGAACATCCCCGAAGAACTTTGGAGATGGACGCACAGGGGATGCAGAGGAAGAACAAAACAGCACAAGGGGAAAGCGAGGGTGAGATGGCGGAGGCTTATGGATAAGAGGGGATATAAGCCGAGTCTCCCCTCCCTCATCATGGGCAATGGGAGGTCGCTGGTTAATAAGATGGATGAGCCTACAGCACTAGCCAGGAGTCAGTGGGAGTACCAGGAGTGTAGTTTAATGTGCTTTTCAGAGACATGACTACACCAGGACATCCATCCATTGACATGATGACAATATTTTCATCAATGGCTTCCAGACTGTTTGGGCCGACCGGGGCTGCACCGAGAGTGGTAAGCGCAAAGGAGGAGGGCTCGCTGTGCTAGGTAATAACCACTGGTGTAACCCTGGTTACATTACTATCAAGGAACGTACCTGTTGCCTGGACATTGAGCTGTTGGCTGTTGGACTCAGGCCATATTATTTACCACGTGAGTTCTCACATGCTATTATCATAGCATGACTTTAACCACGTCAATATGGCCAAGGCACTAGCACACTTCACTATCTAATAAAGTGGCCAGTGAGTGTATTTGGTTGATGTAAGTGAAAGTAAAACCACATTTCATTAGCAACACCTGCTTGTTTCTACGCTCTTTGTCCATTTTATCAGTTCCACTGACCGTTTAGGGCACTTTGTAGTTCTACAGCTACAGAATGTAGTTCATCTCTTTCTCTGCAGACTTTGTTACCCTTTTCTTCAATGGTGGGGACCACCACATTATTTGGGTGCTGGATCATTCAGTGACGTGCGTGGTGGTGCTGTGTTAGTGTCTGTAGTTTCTCTCTCTCTCTCTCTCTCTCTCTCTCTCTCTCTCTTCAGTAGGTTGTGTGCTGATGCTGGTGTGTTTAATTAACTCAGCACAGCTGTGTGTGTGTGTGTGTGTGTGTGTGTGTGTGTGTGTGTGTGTGTGTGTGTGTGTGTGTGAGAGAGAGATCTGTCACCAGCCAACATGCTGTCCCCCTCACTCAGCCCCCCAACACACCATCTGACTGACCATGTGTGTGTAAATGATTTAGCAGTATCTCCATCTCTGTCAGGCATTCCTCTCTTTCTCTCTCTCTCTCTCTCTCTCTCTATCTATCTATCTATCTATCTATTTCTCTCTGTCTCTGCTCTCTTCCTTATTTCTCTATCTGTCTCTTCCCTGGTTCTCTCTTTCTTTCTCTTTCTGTCTCTTTTACTGCATCTCTCTGTCTGTCTCTCTGCCCCCTCTCTCCTTCTGCAATGACTTGTTTTCTCTCCCACCTGCTCTTGCGCTGAACTGCTTTTGAATGCTTTTGCTGGATGTTGTTTCAAGATGCATCAAAACAAACTATTTTTACTTAAAATAAAAGTCTTCACCTCACATTTAACTCACATTTAGGGATCAGCCAAGATGGCTAGGGACAGGAAGTCTGTAATAGCCATAGATAGAGAGTCCAGAAAGGCCAGACATGGGGAGTCTGGAATGGCTGGGGATAGGGAGTCTGGAATGGCTGGGGATAGCGAGTCTAGAATAGCTGAGTCTGAAATGGCAGGGGACAGGGAGTCTGAAATGGCTGGGGATAGTGAGTCTGGAATAGCTGGTGACAGGGAGTCTGGAATGGCTGGGGATAGGGAGTCTGGAAAACCTGGGGACAGGGAGTCTGGAATACCTGGTGACACTGAGTTTAAAATGGCTGGGGAAAAGGAGTCTGGAATAGCTGGGGACAGGGAGTCTGAAGTTGTTGGGAATAGGGAGTCTGAAATGGCTGTAGACAGGGAGTCTGGAATGGCTGGGGATAGGAAGTCTGCAATGGCTGGGGACAGGCAATATGGAAAGACTAGGGATATGGAATCTGGAATGGTTTTGGATAGGAAATCTGGAATAGCTGGACATAGGAAGTCTGGAATGGTTGGGGATAGGAAGCCTGAAATGGCTGGGGACAGGGAGTCCAGAAAGGCCAGACACAGGAATGGAATGGCTGTGAATATTGAGTCTGGAACTGCCTGGATAGGGAGTCTGGAAACGCTAAGGATAGGGAGCTTGGAATTGCCAGTTCTCACCTCTCCCCTTTAACCCTCAATTGCTCACTAGCAGCTCAACCCAGAGTCAGAACAATTAGGCAACAGTGTTCTAGCTAATTTGACAAGAGTTACCAAGAAAATATTTTATATGTTAAAATATCCGAGGTGAGTTCCATTTAGCAGGCAGAAAGGAGTAAGTTAAGAGCACAGAGAGAGATCTGCATGTAATGTTCCACCATTCATTACCTCTTTAACAAGAGAGAGAGAGAGATCGAGGCAGAGAGAGGGAGAGAGAGGGCAGGGGACGTGGTGGGCTAAGCCCATGTTTAGTGATGCTGTAAGTCTAATTACATTAGGTGGCTGTTGTTAATGAGGTTTGTTCTGTGATCTCTGGCCAAGTCTCTGGAGGACAGAGTGGACGACAGCAGAGCTTCATAAAGACCTGCTCTGGGAAATCTGCTCTCAGACATACATCAGCCATTAACACACATACACACACGTTTGTTTCTGGGAATTATGGGGACATAACATAGATATTCATTCATTTCCTTGAGACCTTAACATACATTACTTTTCATACTAACCTTCATCACTTAACCTTCATTTAACCTTCATTAACCTTCATCCAGCTTGTGGTCCTCACAAAGATAAGAGTTCATAAACAGGTGTTGGTCCCCACAGAGTGGCATAAACCTGGTACACACACAAACACACACACACTCTCACTCTCAAAATAAACCATGAGCAGAAAAAAGACAAGGTTCAGCAAACAGGGGAGAGAAGAGATGAAAAGAGAAGAGAAAAGGGAAGAACGGAAGAAAAAAATAGAATAGAAAAGACAAAAAAGACAAAGGAAGTGAAAAAGCAAGAAGAGAAGAGAATCTTAATGTAATAAGAAATGAGAAATGAAGAAAACAAAAGAAGACAAAAGAGGAGAAGTGAATAGAAAACAAGAGAAGAGGAGAGAAAGGAAGAAAAGTGGTGAGAAAAAATGAAGAGAATAGCGGAAAAAACAAGAGAGAATAAAACCAAAGAGAAGGAAAGAGATTAGAAGAGGGAAGATATAGAAGAAGAGAAAACAAAAAGAGGAAGAACACAAGGAGGCGAGGCGGAAAAGAATAGAAGGGAAAAGAGGAGAAGAAAAGAAGAATGGGCCAAAGAGATGAGAAGAGATTAAATGAGAGAAAAGGTACGTGGCCAGAAAGTGAGGATGAAAACAAAATGAAGTGGTGTATGTATGACATCACATACTGTAGCTCTCTCTCTCACTTTCTCTCTTTATCTCTCTCACTCTCTCTCGCTCTCTCTCTCTCTCTCTCTCGATCTCTCTCTCTCTCGATCTCTCTCTCTCTCACTTTCTCTCTCTCTCTCTCTCTCACTCTCTCTCGATCTCTCTCTCTATCTCTCCCTCTCTCTCACTCTGTCTCTCACTCTCTCTTTCTCTCTCTCTTTCTCACTCTCTCGCTCTCTCACTCTCTCTCACTCTCACTCTCTCTTTCTCTCTCTCACTCATATTCTCTCTCTCTCACTTTCTCTATCTCTCCCTCTCTCTCACTCTGTCTCTCACTCTCTCTTTCTCTCTCTATCTCTCTCACTTTCTCTATCTCTACCTCTCTCTCACTCTGTCTCTCACTCTCTTTCTCTCTCTATCTCTCTCTCTTTCTCACTCTCTCGCTCTCTCACTCTCTCAATCTCTCTCTCTCTCTCTCTCTCTCTCGATCTCTCCCTCTCTCTCTCTCTTTCTCTCTCACTCATATTCTCTCTCTATCTCTCCCTCTCTCTCACTCTGTCTCACTCTCTCTCTCTATCTCTCTCTCTCTCGATCTCTCCCTCTCTCTCTCTCTTTCTCTCTCTCTCACTCTCTCACTCATATTCTCTCTCTCTCTCACTTTCTCTATCTCTCCCTCTCTCTCACTCTGTCTCTCACTCTCTCTTTCTCTCTCTATCTCTCTTTCTCACTCTCTCGCTCTCACTCTCAATCTCTCTCTCATTCTCTCTCTCTTTCTCTCTCACTCTTGCTCTCTCACTCTCTCACTTTCTCTGTCTCTCTCCCTTGTTCTCTCACTCTCATTCTCTCTCTCTCACTTTCTCTATCTCTCCCTCTCTCACTAACTCTCTCATTCACTCAATCTCTCTTTCTCTCTCTCTCTTTCTCTCTCACTCTCTCTCGCTCTCTCACTCTCTCTCTCTATCGCTCTCTCTGTAACTCTCTTACTCACTCACTCTCATTCTCTCTCTCTTTCTCTCTCTGTCTCTCTCTCTTTCTCTCTCTCTCTCTCTCTCTCTCTCTTTCTCTCTCTCTCTTTCTCTCTCTCTCTCTCTCTCTCTCTCTCTCCAAGCTTTAGGGCTTTAGTAGTTATGGTTAGCTTAGCGCAGTGTGCTAACAGGCTGGTGTGTGGGGGGTTTATCTGCTCCAGGAGGGGATTTATTTGTCCGTGTTTACTGATGCTGTCCGAGCTGCTCCACTGTGGAGTTCATTAATGCCCGCTCACGGAGCTCAGACAGAACAGACTCCTCCACCCTGCCGGACACACGGGCCAACACTGCCCCGAGCTAACGCAGACAAGATGACTGGCAATGAGGCAAACATTACACTAGACTGAGGGGAGAGAGAGAGAGAGAGAGAGAGAGAGAGAGAGAGAGAGAGAGAGAGAGAGAGAGAGAGAGAGGAAGGGGGCATTTCAGTCTGATATGTATACAATTTTGTGTCCCATATTGTCCTGAGAACTCATGCGATGAGTGAATTCGTCCACTTTAAATTGAAACTCCATCAATTTTGCAAAATTCATCATCACTCAATAGTTTAGATCAGGGGTCTGTAATTAAAATTCAACCAGGTTCACTTCGAGAGAATTTCCTCAAGCAAAGGTCCGGAACATCATAATGTCTGAGTTACATCATGACTCAGCGCCATATACTGTTTACTGAAGTAGCCGAGTAGTCATATCACGATCTTATACAGTCAAACTGAATATCAGATCAAATAAAGTCCAGTTCAGTCAGATTTCAACAACATTTACTGTCAGTTTTCTCTTCTTAGAGTCACGTCATGTGGTCACGTTTTGTTATAAAGTTTTGACCTAAGACGTATTTTTAGTATAAAACTTCCAGGATTACTTCTAAACTCCCTCTCACAACTGCATTCTCAACTCAATGCACACGAACTACCATGCTTTTGTTGTTGCTAGCCTATAGCTACAGCGGCTAACGCCAGCAACAGCTTTTGTTTACTGTTTATTTTGGAAGCTCACATAATTTTAGTATTTGTAGTACTTCTTAGTTTCCTCTCAAACCACGTTCTTAACTGAGATCAATGCACACAAGCTAGCATTATTCTGTTATTACTAGCTTTAGCTACATCCGCACAACACGGCTAACACCAGCAGCAGCTTTTGTTTACAGTTTACTCACCTATTTTGAAAAGTAACGTATTTTTTGGTATATTTAGTGCTTCCGTGCTGTATATTTAGTGCTTCCATGTTCCCTCTGAAAACTGTACTCTCAACTGAGATCAAAATGTACGCTAATAAGGTTTTCTTGCTACTAGCCTTTAGCTACAGCCGCTCAACATGGCTAATGCCAGCAGCAGCTTTTGTTTAGCATTTATTTTTATAGTTTTCTCATCTATTTTGAAAGGTAACATGTTTTCAGTACTTTTGGCACTCCCATGTTTCCTCTCAAAACCACATTCTCCACTGGGATCAGTGCACGAGCTAAGGCGCTTTTGATGTTGCTAGCCTGTTGCTACAGCTGTTCAGCAAGGCTAATGCCAGCAGCAGCTTTTGTTTACAGTTCACTTTTACAGTTTTCTCACCTATTTCATATTTTTAGTATAAATGTTTACTCCAGGATTAGTTCTGTGTTTCCTCTCAAAACCACATTCTCAACTGAGATCAGTGCGCGAGCAACGCTTTTGTTGCTACTAGCCTGTAGCTACAGCTATTTAGCACGGCTAACGCCAGCGGCAGCTTCTGTTGACAGAATACTTTTATGGTTTTCTTACTTATTTTGGAAGGTCACATATTTTAGTATTTTTAGTACTTTTGTTACTTCTGTATTTTTGGGAAGGTTGCAGAGTATGCGGTGGATTTTGAGGAGGTCGGTTTCCAAAACGTCGTAGAACCAAATCGATTTGAACCAGAACACACAAATGAGTTGCAGAAGACGAGAAGTCGAGAGACACTGAACCCGCCGATGCTGAAGCAAAGCAGCCCACAACAAATGGAAACTGGTGTCAACAACAAACTACCAGCCACTCCACTTAACCGGTTTATAGGGTAGGATAGTAAGTCAGATAGTTATTTTATTGCACGGCCCACTTTAGACAGCCTGTTGTGAGCAAGCAAGCAAAGTTTACTTATACAGCAGGTGGTGTCACAAAGCAGCTTTACAGAACAATCAGTATTACAGAGAGAAAAGAATGCGGCAGTGGCAAGGAAAAACTCCCTAAGAGCAAGAGGAGGAAACCTTGAACTCAGAAGGGGAACCCATCCTCCTCTGGTCGACACCAGGTAGCAAACATTGTTAGTATAAAGTATCATAGTATTATAGTACAAAGTGGGAGAAACAGGTGAGCAGCGGTTAATTTGACTAGTTTATGATTAGCAGCGGCAGCAGCAGCATCTGAGGGTGAGGACTGCACAGCGTTGTACAGCAAGAAGCTCAGTGGTGGTCAAGCTGGTCCAGAAGGCTGGCGAACAGTGGGCACCTGATCAAGGCAGATGAGGCAACAGCATCAGACTCACAGGGTGGGCAGCTGGTCAGCTCACCAAAGAAAGGAAAAAAAAAGCTAACGGCCATATAGGCACATTGGCTAACGACGGCCAATTTATTTCACTCCCAAACGTTTCTTACCTCGCTTCCAGTTTCAGCTGGAGTGAAACTGCAGGTGTGTAAATCTGCGGCTCTGCAGTCAGACCCTTCTCCAAAACGTGTTCAGGGCGGAGAGACACATGCAGGGCATCGTGAGGAAAAAAAATAGTACCCAAAAAGTCTTTTTTTGAATCTGGCACTATTTTACCATCATCAGCATGACGTATAAAACCTGCAAGTTCACTGGTCATTTTGGATAGCAGATAAAACGGTGATATGTGTAGTGTAGACATAGCGACCGGTTCCTAGGACTGCAATGATGAACCACCCTTGACTTTGAAGGTTGCACATTGTTGAATGCTCAATTTTGCACAGCTTGTATAAAATATATATCGCTGCTGTCGGAACAAAACCTCGTATCTCCAAAATGACGACTTTACAGGAGAAGGAAAAAACTTCCTTTACCTTTTGTTGATGAACGCCTTCATCTTCTCTCACATCGATTACTGTAACTCACTTTTCTACGGCCTTCCAGTTAAACTAATCATCTTCAATACGTTCAAAATTCAGCAGCCAGGGTTCTGACCTCCACCAGGAGCACAGCTCATATCACTCCTATTCTTCGACAGTTGCATTGGCTTCCTATTATTTCTAGGATCAAGTACAAAATCCTTCTTCTTACCTTCAAGGCTTTGCGTGGTCTGGCTCCGACATTCCTTTCTGATCTCATCTCTTTATACTGTCCCTCTCATGCTCTCCGATCTTCTAATGCTGGACTCATCACAGTTCAACTAGACTTTCTACTATAGGTGGCAGATCTTTCAGTGCTGCTGCCCCCAAACTCTGGAATTCTCTACCTTCCACACTTTGTTAATTGCTCTTCTCTGTCTTCTTTCAAATCCCTGCTATAACCTTGCTCTGTAGTGTGATTTTTTTTTCTTCTCTCTGATGATGATGTAAAGTGTCCTTGGGTTTGTGAAGGGCACTATATAAATTGAACATATTATTATTTTTAATGGAAGTCAATGGAACCAGATTTCATTTCATCAACCAGAAGTCATTTTGGGCCATTTCTTTTAGTCCATTCATCATTGAAGTTTAATGTAAAGAGTAAACAGATATTTTCAAATAACGTCAAAAACTGAAAAAAAGTTAATTTTTGTTTTATTTTCTTACTGAATCCGAATTCTTTCTTTCCTCTATGACTCAAACCCACATAGCGTTCAATAATAATGTCTATGGGCGTCCTCTGTGTGCTGCACCTGCAGCTTCTGATAATCCTGTTGGAGCTGTTGGAAGAGCAGATCATTATCATGCATCATCCAGCGTTCCACAGCATTCCAAGGACATGAACGCTGGTGGTCGCTGCGTTCAGAGGTGATTACAGCGAGAGCCACTTCACAGCTTTCTGTGTCCTCGTGCTCGGTCCATTCAGAGCCACTAATCACATCCAAAGAGTGCCGAGGGTTTCTTTGTCTGCCTGAAAGCTGAGATTAATAAAGCGAGCCGCATGATTGGCCTTTGAAGTGTGGAAGGCAGTGAAGCCCTCCACTGGACGGTGGAGGCTAAAGAGAAGTGCTGCAACTTACTGATCAGAATGACCAAGAAAAGACCATGAGGCAATAAGAGAGAGGGAGAGATTACATCGTCTTTGGCCACTTTATCGGAAACCCCCCTTGTAGCCCCACTGATCAGTGAGCAGAGACTGTAGCTCTTCATCAGTGGTCTGTTTCTGACCACAGAGCTGCTCTTGGCTGGTGGTCCACTCTCTACCTGCACAAGATGCATGTATGTGCATACCTGACCATCGCATGACATGCCTGCAGTTACCATTTAATTATGCAGAAAATGATGAAAGATTGAAGAAATTCTTGCTTTAAGCTCCTGAATATGAATAAACATCACCTACTCTTTCTTCTATTTGAGGCAGTCAGTGATTCAGTGTGAGTTTGACCCTTCTCGCACCTCCGCAGCCCCCTTTCCTTAGTTATCATGCCTCTTGGAGACTCGGGACTGAGACTGAGAAAGGCTCGGGAGACTCGCCTTGCGAAGAGATGGAAATGGATGTGGAAAGTCAGGACCAATCTATACGTAGCTTTAGGCTACGGCTTCATGTTGTGTGTCTGTTCAATTCAATTCAGTTCAATTCAAGATAGCATTAATGGCATGACTGCATCTACTACAATATTGCCACTGCTAAAGAACATGAGAACTCTCTCTCTCTCTCCTCTCTCCCTCTCTCCCTCGCTCTCGCTCGCTGAGGGTGCTGAAACTGGAGGTCACTCACACAGTGACCCCATGGCCAAGCGCTGGTTGAGATTCAGGCCACAGCAAGCCGGTTTTGTGCGTGAGGTTCATAACCGGAGGAAAGAACATTTTTAAACATCATATTACACAGAAAGAGACAGCGAGGAAGGTAGAGAGGGGTAGGGGTGACAGGCATGTCCAGTTGAAGATAGTTTTCCACCATGGTCTGGCCAAACCCACAGGTCCAGTATGATCAGACCACAGTTGGGAAGAAGAACCTAAAACTTGAGTTAACATCAACAGATACACTTTATCAGCATTGGACAGATCCAAAAAAAGATCCATAAAAGGTCATAAACACTGGAGTTAATGTGTAACTGCTAATTCACCTTTTTATCCTGAAGACTGGCACACAGACGGCTGGTCACCATAGCAATGCAGACAACAATCTCGCCTGGCTAGTAGTTAGCGAAACGGCAAAGAGAGAGATTTAAGACGAACATTGATCATTTGGAGAAGAATGGACTTAATTGTATCTCTAATCAGTCCAGTTGGTTTAATCTGCAATGAGAAACAGTCAAACACTAAAGTCGCGATGCTGAAGTCAGTTTTTTGCTTGAATTTCCCGTTCCACCTTAAATGTTGCAACAGTTACATTCTGGCACCTCAGGCACCATTTAAGGTGGAGCGGGAATATTCTATCAAGAAGCTGGTGAAAGAGAAGCGACTTCAGCCTCATAAAAAGTTAAACACTGAGAGACGTTTTATGAGAAACCGCTCTAATTTTGAGGAAAAGGTTCCTGCTGGAGATGTGAGAAAAGTAAGTGCGTTTTTGGTTGTGTTATATTTTCAGTCTATACTAGTACATCAGGACACATACTGGGACATATTTATAGCCAAGCTGGTCAAATGGACATAAAATGTTGTGGCTCCCGAGGTGGTTTGATTTTTATTAATAGGACAAAATGGCTCTTCTTAACATTTGGGTTGTGACCCCTGGACTAGATTACCAATAACTGACTTTAAGTCCATTTCAAACCATGGTGTGACCTCAGCTAACCTTAGCAGCACTAACGGTAGGCAGGCTGAATTGATCGCTTGGTAGGTTGTAATGTAAGGCAAGCTAATGGCAAGGTTTGTTTTTGCTTGAAAAAGCCTGAACAGCATCAGTTCAACGTCACTACACTCATAAGCTCATTAATTGTTGGCTACAAGATTGCACATACATTAGCTAGTTATCTTGGCTAACTTTAACATAGCTTTTACCTTTGTCAGGGCTGAAGTAGGCTTCTTTTCATTAGCACCTTAGAATTTCTGTTCCACCTTAAATGGTGCAGCAGAATTCAGGTGCCTGAATGTTGAATGCTGCTCCATTTAAGGTGGAATGGAAAAATTGATAAGTAACTGGCAAAACAAAAAAACTTCAGCTTCATCTTATTTTGCCATTATTCATCCAAGCTAGCCCAGTGTCATTTTACTACTGTATGCGTTTTCATTTCATTTCCGAGTCTCATGGTTTTAATACGGACCTTACAGATTCTACATATACATAGAAACGTACATATTTGGACCTTTTCATAACTTAATGTTTTAAAAGACACACACACACACATTCTAAACTGCTTATCCTTCTGGGTCGGGGGGCTGGATCCTATCATTGGGTGGAAAGCCGGAAACACCCTAACCAATCTGTGGAGTACAACTTAGCAAATATGATTACGTTCCTTGAGTAAAGGTACCGATATGTACCCTTGAGGGTCCCTCCCCATTGACAAGTGGGGTACAGCCCCAGTGACAGTTTAGTACCTTTATTTCTGAGAGCTCTGGCAGTCCAACACAACAGAATGATATTAAATCAAATGTGAAGAGCTACAATGAAACTGGAGAAAATAAGATGTTCTGGTTAGTTTTCTGGACAAGTAATCACAGGCTCATTAAAATTCTTTGAATTCAAAGATTTGCAACACTGTTCACGTCAACATAGAAAAACAGCACTAATCTTCAGAACTTCAGAACAAACGTGATCAAACTCAACTCATTACCATTTCAAAACCTGCTGCACCCAAAGAAATCTGAGGTGTGCTGATTAACAAACATTGCATCTACTGCAACCTGAGCAGCACCGGGAGAAAGAATCTTTGAAATCAAAATTCATACTTGTAAGTGTCCTAATTTGAGGCTAGACTGCTGGACAATGCACACAGCGACTCTATCTGAGGAGAATAACCAACATAACATTAAGTGGATGACTAACAGAAACCAGGAATGTATTCTATTATTACTAGAATTTGTGGGACAAGATAATACATTTGGTTTGTATGTGGATGCCATCCCCCCACTCCACCCCCCATTTACTAATTTTAGTTGTTTCCCCACACTGACTGCTAGCAGATGTATAAAATCAAGCACATAGACCATAGACCATAGACCAACAGTTTGTACTGATTTGTACTGACTTAATGTGCCCTAGAGAACTGTAACTGCTCTGCTAGATCTGCCCTAGACAACTGTTAGTGCTATTACTGTGAAATAGGAGCAACATTAAAAACACCTGTGCTCTGTTGCATCATTCACGGCGGCACAGTGGCGTGGTGGGTAGCGCTGTCGCCTCACAGCAAGGAGGGCCTGGGTTCGATTCCCCGGCCGGGCGACTGGGGTCCTCTCTGTGTGGAGTTTGCATGTTCTCCCCGTGTCTGCGTGGGTTTCCTCCGGGTTCTCCGGTTTCCTCCCACAGTCCAAAAAAGACATGCAGTCAGGCCAATTGTGTAAAATGATCAAATTGTAAGTCGCTCTGGATAAGAGCGTCAGCCAAATGCTGTTAATGTAATGTAATGTAATTCACTACAGAGTTCTAAAATACCCCTGGAAGCAACAGCAGAACAAGAACTTTGTGTTGGAAGATTTATAAAATGGCTTTCCAAGATTGAGCAGCTGCGCACAAACGTAAGATCACTATGCCCAATGCCAAACCTTGGCTGGAGGGGTGTAAAGCACCACAACCAGATTCTGAAGAAGTGGAAATGTGTTCTCTGGAGTGATGAATCATGTTAGTCTGGTAGTCTAGTAGTCTGATGGATGTATCTGAGATTCCAGGAAAATCTATGTGCCGACAGTAAATGTGGCACACGACCACCCTCTGGGCCCCAATGATGATGGCCGTGGGAGCACTCGGCGACGACGTACCTTGGTGAGGACAGCAGGGAGAGAGGGCAGTGATGAGGAGGCAGAGCTAGGTACTTGCTCCTTGCCCTTGTGCCTCTTGTTGCCGGCACCGCCATCCTCCTCCTCCTCCCGCCGTCACTTGTGTCACTTGGAGCTCGGGCTTTGTGCTCTGTCTCCCACCCACTCACGGCTCTCTCCCCACCTTCTTCACCAGCGTTCATCACTGCTCGATGTTCGGGCCCTGCCTTCCTGCTGGCTCTCATGGCTGTCATCATCGGGGCCCCGGGGTTGAAGACATGCCACAGTAAAGTTTGGCGGAGGAGGGATAATGAGCTGAGGGTGTTTTTCAGACCCCTTAGTTCCAGTGAAGAGAGCCCTGATCTCCACCCCAGTGAAAACCTTTGGGATGAACAGGAGCATCGATTGTGAGCCAGGCCCTCTCGTCCAACAACAGTGCCTGACCTCACAAATGCTCTTTTGACTGAATGGGCAAAAATCCCCACAGATATACTTCAGAATCCTGTGGGAAGCTCCTTGAAAGTATTATAGGTACTATTAATTTCTCTCTCTTTCCTTACTTTCCCTCTCTCCTTCCTCTTTCTGCATTCTTCTCTCTTTCTTTCTTTTTCTTTTTCCTCAGCATCTCTTTTCCCTAATGTTCTTTCCCCTCTCTTTTCCTTCCTCTGTCTCATGTCTCTCTCTTTTCTTCCTTTCTTTCCCTTTCTCCTTCATCTTTCTGTTTTTATTTCTTGTGCTCTCTTTTTCTTATCCCTTGTCTCTCGCTCTCCCTTTCTGTCTTTTCTGTTCTTCTCTCCCCTTCTCTCTTCTTTCAGTTGCACTCTCTCTCTCTGCCCCTTCTTGCCTTTCTTTCTCTCTCTCCTTCTCTCTTTCCTCTGCCACTCTCTCTACTCTTCCTAACTTTCTTTCTTTCCTTTCCACCTTTTTTCATTTTTCTTTCACTCTCTTCTTTCTTCCTCTCTCTCTCTCTCTCTCCTCTCTCTTCCTTTCTGTCCTTCTGTCTCCATCCAAATCCTCTCTTTCTCTCATTCATCTTTCTCTCTCTCTCCTTGTATGTGTGTGTCTCTATCGGACATAGAAACATAATCCTTTTCTGCGGTCACATCACTGCACTTCAGCATTACTATAAATAAATAAATAAATAAATAACCCCTCGCTGTCCTGGCAGCATCGTGATGTCATTACATTCCCGGGAGGTCATGCTAAGGTCAGGAAAAGAGACTGCTTTCATTGACCGGGCCACACTTCAACACCGGAGTGGCCCATTATAGAACCATTGACCTGCGACCCCATCCTCCTCTACAGCATCCTGCACAAGTACGTGTGTGTGTGTGTGTGTGTGTGTGTGTGTGTGTGTGTGTGTGTGTGTGTGTGTGTGTTTACCCATCAGGGAATGAGAAGTAATTTACTGCCTTATGGCATAAGCTCTCCTTTTTCATCCCTTTTTTTTATTTTTAATTAACCATAGTGTGTGTGGAGCACTCTATAATTAAGTCAATTAATCAAGTCCAATGCAGCGATAAAGGCATTGTTCATAAAGACGCGCTGGGCAGAAACGCTGGAAATTCCCGCAGAGAAACGAGAGCCATTCTCCTGCAATGAAGGATGAAGAAGGAGTGAGAGAGAGAGAGAGAGAGAGAGAGAGAGAGAGAGAGAGAGAGAGAGAACAGTGGAGGGCAATTGCATGTATGAATTCAATGATTTGGATGGGTGAGTGAATACTTTTGGAAATATCATGTACAACCAAGTGTGCTCTCTCACTGGTCAGGCCTTCAGTAGCTGAAAAGAAGGCCTTACACATGTCTGTCCATTATACAGACCATTATTTGTCAGTTTCTGCCATATTTGGGACCGAATTTCTGGCCTTGCTACTCCACACGAATGTAACCAGAGGTGAAAGGGGGCTAAAATTACTGTCCTTACTTTGGAAGAGAGAAACGTTCCTCGACAAAGTCGATAAAATAGGCTGAGATCCTCATACAGTTTCCCCCTGAACCCCTGATCCCACTTAAACTGGTGGAAAAGCTACCAAATCTGTTTCTCCCTATTCGGGAGAGTCTCTCACAGCATTTAAGAGCACAGAAGCCCACCGGCTCTTCACGTCAGGGTGGGTAAAGGATCCCATGGTGTTGCATAAAGAGTCATCATAGGAGGGAAATGACATCTCCTAATTAACACAGATGTGAACAATGCAGGCCTTTAGATGACTTTAGCTAATGTTAGCAGCCGAGAGATAAACAGTCACACCCTAACGGAGCTGCAGACCGCCGGTATAACTTTACTCACTATTTCTGGAGAGTTAAATGACGTTTGCACCTTCTTGAAGACTCAACAGGTCCCGTGAACTTTACTGGAGAGATGAAAAAAGAAAAAACATTCTTATAATAGATATTCCCTCAGCTGGGGAACCAAAAACAAAAGACTTTTTTTTAGACATGCTTAATTTTTGTGCAAGAGGGGCCAAGCTGTTACATTATAAAGAAGACCCCAGTTGACCTTCATGGTGCAACGCCAGGGTCAGTAGCTCTTCCACAAATTTAGTAAAAACATGAGATTTTGTGTTGTGGTTAGAACGGTTCAGTTCACCATGTCAGGTGGTCTGACCTCAGGAGAACCGTGAAATTATGCAACTATTATTATAATGTTTATTTATTTGACAAAATATATAATAGTCTAAACTCATAAATAAAGTTGAAGGACAAAGGTTTCTATGAGTGCCTAAGCAAATGCCTGTTTATTTTGAAATTAGTCATTTAATTTGAAAAGTCAGGTGACACAACCAGTTAGTCAACCAGACCAGCAAATTAGTCTGAAAAGTCAGGTGGCGCAACCAATAAGTCAACCAGACCAGCAAATTAGTCTGAAAAGTCAGGTGGCGCAACCAATAAGTCAACCAGACCAGCAAATTAGTCTGAAAAGTCAGGTGGCGCAACCAATAAGTCAACCAGACCAGCAAATTAGTCTGAAAAGTCAGGTGGCGCAACCAATAAGTCAACCAGACTAGCAAATTAGTCTGAAAAGTCAGGTGGCGCAACCAATAAGTCAACCAGACCAGCAAATTAGTCTGAAAAGTCAGGTGGCGCAACCAATAAGTCAACCAGACCAGCAAATTAGTCTGAAAAGTCAGGTGGCGCAACCAATAAGTCAACCAGACCAGCAAATTAGTCAGAAAAGTCAGGTGGCGCAACCAATAAGTCAACCAGACCAGCAAATTAGTCTGAAAAGTCAGGTGGCGCAACCAATAAGTCAACCAGACTAGCAAATTAGTCTGAAAAGTCAGGTGGCGCAACCAATAAGTCAACCAGACCAGCAAATTAGTCTGAAAAGTCAGGTGGCGCAACCAATAAGTCAACCAGACTAGCAAATTAGTCTGAAAGTCAGGTGTCACAAAGAGTTAGTCAACCAGACCAGCTAAATTTAAGAACTGAAACAGGCAATTAAAGCTATAAATTGATAGGAAAAACACTGTAAAATAAAAGTACATCAATTAACAGTCCTTAAGAAAGTAATTATCATTTCTACACAGTTAAGTAATGTGGCAATCAATTAATCAATGATAGTAGTAACACTCATTATTTTAGATAGGATAAAGTAGTTTATTAAAACGTTAATTAATGTGACAGCAATTGGGACTGCAAGAGCAGGGCACTAATGTGAAATTTTGAAGCCAATTAAAATCTTTAAATTAAATATCTACCTCATGAACACGACCCAGAAGGATAAACAGCTTAGAAGATGGATGGACAAAGATAACAAATGACATTTGACCTTAGAAATTTTATTTCTTTTTGAAAAATATATGCCATATAACACATCCTACATCTGAATGAATGAAATATTCTCATTGAATACTTTGTTCTGTACAAAGTTGAATGTGCTGACAACAAAATCACACAATAATCATGAATGGAAATCAAATTTATTAACCAATGGAGGCCTGGATTTGGAGTCACACGCAAAATTAAAGTGGAAAAACACACGACAGGCTGATCCAACTTTGATGTAATGTCCTTAAAACAAGTCAAAATGAGGCTCATTATTGTGTGTGACCTCCACGTGCCTGTATGACCTCCCTACAATGCCTGGGCAGGCTCCTGATGAGGTGGCGGATGGTCTCCTGAGGGATCTCCTCCCAGACCTGGACTAAAGCATCCGCCAACTCCTGGACAGTCTGTGGTGCAACGTGGCGTTGGTGGATGGAGCAAGACATGATGTCCCAGATGTGCTCAATCAGATTCAGGTCTGGGGAACGGGCGGGCCAGTCCATAGCTTCAATGCCTTCATCTTGCAGGAACTGCTGAGACACTCCAGCCACATGAGGTCTAGCACTGTCCTGCATTAGGAGGAACCCAGGGCCAACTGCACCAGCATATGGTCTCACAAGGGGTCTGAGGATCTCATCTCGGTACCTAATGGCAGTCAGGCTACCTCTGGCGAGCACATGGAGGGCTGTGCGGCCCTCCAAAGAAATGCCGCCCCACACCATTACTGATCGACTGCCAAACCAGTCATGCTGAAGGATGTTGCAGGCAGCAGATCACTCTCCACGGCGTCTCCAGACTCTGTCACGTCTGTCACATGTGCTCAGTGTGAACCTGCTTTCATCTGTGAAGAGCACAGGGTGCCAGTGGTGAATTTGCCAATCCTGGTGTTCTCTGGCAAATGCCAAGCTTCCTGCACGGTGTTGGGCTGTGAGCACAACCCCCATCTGTGGACGTCGGGCCCTCATACCATCCTCACGGAGTCGGTTTCTAACCATTTGTGCAGACACATGCACATTTGTGGCCTGCTGGAGGTCATTCTGCAGGGCTCTGGCAGTGCTCCTCCTGTTCCTCCTTGCACAAAGGCGGAGGTAGCGGTCCTGCTGCTGGGTTGTTGCCATCCTACGGCCTCCTCCATGTCTCCTGGTGTACTGGCCTGTTTCCTGGTAGCGCCTCCAGCCTCTGAACACTACGCTGACAGACACAGCAAATCTTCTTGCCACAGCTCGCATTGATGTGCCATCCTGGATGAGCTGCACTACCTGAGCCACTTGTGTGGGTTGTAGAGTCCGTCTCCTGCTACCACGAGTGTGAAAGCACCACCAACATTCAAAAGTGACCAAAACATCAGCCAGAAAGCAGAAAGGTACTGAGAAGTGGTCTGTGGTCCCACCTGCAGAACCACTCCTTTATTGAGTGTGTCTTGCTAATTGCCAAGAATTTCCACCTGTTGTCTGTTCCATTTGCACAACTGCTGTGAAATTGATTGTCAATCAGTGTTGCTTCCTAAGTGGACAGTTTGATTCCACAGAAGTTTGATTTACTTAGAGTTATATTGTGTTGTTTAAGTGTTCCCTTTATTTTTTGAGCAGTATATATATATATCTATATATATATATATATATATGTGTGTATATATATTGCTGCTGTAGGAATGTGTTTCAGTTTTTGGCATAATTTGAAAATGACTGTTCTCCTTTACATTGTGTGTAATTTTTATGATGAATGTACCAAAAGAAATGGTCCAGAATGACATGGAAAGACATCTGGTTCCATTGACTTACATTAAAAGTAAAGTAGTTTTTTTCCTTTTTCTGTAAAGTTACCATTTACAGATACATAGCACATCTACAGTGGGTCTACAGTACAGACATTCAGGATGTGATTGTGACTTGGGTGTTTGCGATCACATGTTTGCCTCTGACCTTGTCGCGGCTGCCCTGTACTAGCTTAATTGCAGGGTTAATGTGCGAGCGCACTGGGCTGCGGCAGAGGCGTAATCTATAACTAACGTGTGCACTGTCAGTAATGGCCTCATTAGGCTTGTATTAGTGCCTGAAAAGCCTTTGACGCTTGATAGATCTGCCAGTAAGAGCTGTGTCACTCTGCTGTAGCAAGCAGATCACACACACACACATATAACACACACATATTTGCATAAAAGGTTTGGGGACACTCAGACTTTTTCAAATGTGTTTAATAAAGGAGTGAAACTGGTGATTCAACTACACTGATTTTTTTTCACTGATTTAATCAACTATAATAATATTTAGCAAGATGGGCTTATTTTATGTGCCAAAATAAAATGTTTGTACTGTTTTCAAAGGACAGAATCAAAAAAGAATGGAGTGTTATCTATATTCCACCACTCCAACAGAAGAATGCCTCTTTAATAATGCAAATTTCCGCTGGCACCCCTATGGGAATCTAGTAGTATGTTAGCAGTAAGTTAACAGAGATTCTCATGAACATATTTTGGCCATTCTAGATTAAAAAATGGACTTTTAAAGCTTGTAACTTTTCCAACAACTAACTGACCCCTGGTTAGGCTTGCATTCACAGTCAGTGATGGATCAGAACTTCCAGAAGACCTAGACCTGGGGTTGGCAACTCAAAAGTTAGGAAGAGCCAGTTTCAACAAAAGTTAAACCATCTTTGTGTCCATTTTGTTGGAGTGACATTGTAACATCTTGGCTGTAAACATGTCTCAGTATGTGCTTAGGTGCTAGTTTCAGCTAAAAATACATAATATAAACAAAGAATACAATGACTTACTTTGCTCTGCTTTAGTCTTCAGCTCAGCTATAGCTGCTTTTCTCACATCTCCAGCAGGAAACTCTCCCGATAAGGTAAAACAGTTTCTTGAAAAATGTCTTTCAATGTTCAACTTTTTTAGTGTGTCAGTTTCCTGTTGCAGATGAAACATATCAGGAAGCCAGCTTGAGTGATTATGAAAGCAAGCAAGTCTTTAAAATCTCAACGTTTGTCTTGAAATTTTCTCTACATTAACTCCAGAATTTCAGATCATCCATCCATCCATCCATCCATTATCTTCTGCTCACGGGGGCAGCATCCTAAGCAATGAGGCCCAGACCTCCCTTTCCCCAGCCACTTCCACTAGCTCTCCAAGGGGGATTCCGAGGCGCTCCCAGGCCAGCTGGGCGATATAGTAAAGAGCCCGCATCACTGCTGACCCAGCAATCTCCTGCTCCCTTTTACCATCACTTGTGAACAAGACCCCGAGATACTTGAACTCCTCCACTTGAGGCAAGAGCCTATCCCTGACGCAGAGAGGGCTATGCGCCCTTTTCCGCCTGAGAACCATGGTCTCGGATTTAGAGGTACTGATTCTCATCACAGCCGCAGCTCCTCAGCTCCTCTCTTTACCCGAGTGTCCAAAATTTCAGATCATTTATTGTTAAACAGTGTTGAACGATCAGCAGAGTTTTATTTTACTACAAAGGAAAAATATTTTATTTTTACTTACAAACCTAATCGTGGAGCCACAAGGGGGCAGTAAAAGAGCAGCCTGTGGCTCTGGAGTCGTATGTTGCTGACCCCTGACCTAGGCTGTTTTTGTTTTGTCGCGCCCATTGAAAATCGAAACATGATTGATTGGTTCTTCTAGCACGTCCTTATTTTGTTGGTAGATAATCTAACATGCAAGGCTTCAGTTCAGCTACTGAAGGCCTGACCAATGAGAGTGTGCACTTGGTTGTACACAATATTTCCAAAAGTTTTCATCCATCCATCCATCCATCCATCCATCCATCCATCCATCCATCCATCCATCATCTTCCGCTTCTCCGGGGTTCAGGTCGCGGGGGCAGCATCCTGAGCAATGAAGCCCAGACCTCCCTTTCCCCAGCCACTTCCACTAGCTCTATATAGTCACACCAGCGTGTCCTGGGTCTTCCCCGGGGTCTACTCCCCGGTGGACTTGCCTGTGACACCTCCCAAGGGAGGCGTCCAGGAGGCATCCTAACAAGATGCCCGAACCACCTCAACTGGCTCCTCTCGACGTGAAGAAGCAGCGGCTCTACTCCGAGTCCCTCCCGGATGACCGAACTTCTCACCCTATCTCTAAGGGAGAGTCCACCCACCCTGCGGAGGAAACTCATTTCGGCCGCTTGTATTCGCGATCTCGTTCTTTCGGTCATTACCCAAAGCTCATGACCATAGGTGAGGGTGGGAACGTAGATCGACCAGTAAATCGAGAGCCTTGCCCTTTGGCTCAGCTCTTTCTTTACCACAACAGACCGGTAAAGAGCCCGCATCACTGCTGACCCAGCACCAATCCGCCTGTCAATCTCCCGCTCCCTTGTACCATCACTCGTGAACAAGACCCCGAGATACTTAAACTCCTCCACTTGAGGCAAGAGCTCATCACCGACCCAGAGAGGGCTCTCCACCCTTTCCCGCATGAGAACCATGGCCTCGGATTTGGAGGTACTGATCCTCATCCCGGCCGCTTCACACTCGGCTGCAAACCGATCCAGTGAAAGCTGAAATTCATGGCCTGATGTCCCCAGTAGGACCACATCATCTGCAAACAGCAGCGATGTGACCCTGAGGTCACCAAACCAGACACCCTCCATCCCCTGACTGCGCCTAGAAACTCTATCCATAAAAATTATGAATAGAATTGGTGACAAAGGGCAGCCCTGACGGAGTCCAACTCTCACTGGGAAAAAGTCTGACTTACTGCCGGCCATGCGAACCAAGCTCCTGCTTTGTTTGTACAGGGCCTGAATGGCTCGTAGCAAAGAGCCATGTACCCCGTACTCCCAAAGCACCAACCACAGAATACCCCGGGGAACACAGTCGAATGCCTTCTCCAAATCCACAAAGCACATGTGGACTAGTTGGGCAAACTCCCATGAACCCTCCAGAATCCTGGAGAGGGTAAAGAGTTGGTCCAGTGTTCCACGACCAGGGCGGAACCCGCACTGATCCTCCTGAATCCGAGGTTCGACTATAAGCCGGACTCTCTTCTCCAGTACCCTTGCATAGACCTTACCAGGGAGGCTGAGGAGTGTGATTCCCCTGTAGTTGGAACACACCCTCCGGTCCCCCTTTTTAAAAAGAGGCACCACCACCCCAGTCTGCCAATCAAGTGGCACCACCCCCGATGTCCACGCAATGTTGAAAAGGCGTGTCAGCCAAGACAGCCCCACAACATCCAGAGCCTTGAGGAACTCGGAACGGATCTCATCCACCCCTACCTTAGCGACTTCGGCCTCAGTAATGGACAAGCCTATTCCCCTGTCCCCAGACTCTGCCTCCTCACTGGAGAACGTGTTGGTGGGATTGAGAAGGTCCTCAAAGTATTCCTTCCACCGCCCAAGGACATCTTCAGTCGAAGTCAGCAGCACACCATCTCCACTATATACAGTGCTGGTGGCACACTGCTTTCCCCTTCTGAGTCGCGTGACGGTTTGCAAGAATCTTTTCGGAGCCGACTTAAAGTCACTTTCCACGGCGTCACCGAACTCTTCCCACACCCGGGTTTTTGCCTTGGCAACGACTGAAGCCGCAGATCGCTTGGCCTGTCGATACCTGCCAGCTGCCTCTGGTGTCCTACAGGCCAACCATGTCCGGTAGGACTCCTGCTTCAGCTTGACGGCATCTCTCACCTGGGGTGTCCACCACTGGGTTCGAGGATTACCGCCCCGACAGGCACCAACTACCTTGCGACCACAGCTACAGTCTGCCGCTTCAACAATGGAGGAACGGAACATGGCCCATTCTGAGTCAATGTCACCCACCTCCCCCGATATCTGGTCAAAGTTCTGACGGAGGTGTGAGTTGAAGATCAATCTGACAGGTTCTTCTGCCAGACGTTCCCAGCAAACCCTCACTATACGTTTGGGTTTGCCTGGTCTGACTGGCATCTTCCCCCACCACCTGATCCAACTCACCACCAGGTGGTGATCAGTTGACAGCTCAGCTCCTCTCTTTACCCGAGTGTCCAGTACACATGGCCGCAAGTCCGCTGACACGACTACAAAGTCAATCATTGAACTGCGGCCTAGGGTGTCCTGGTGCCATGTGCACTTATGGACATCCTTGTGTTCAAACATGGTGTTCGTTATGGACAAACTGTGGTTTGCACAGAAGTCCAAAAACTGAACACTACTCGGGTTCAGATCAGAGAGGCCATTCCTCCCAATCACACCCCTCCAGGTCTTACTGTCATTGCCCACGTGAGCGTTGAAGTCCCCCAGTAGGACAATCGAGTCTCCAGGAGGAGCACTTTCAAGCACCCCTTCCAAGGATTCTATGAAGGCTGGGTATTCTGAACTGCTGTTCGGGGCATAAGCACAGACAACAGTCAGGACCCGTTCCCCAACCCGAAGGTGTAGGGAAGCTACCCTCTCGTCCACCGGGGAAAACCCCAACATACAGGCGCTGAGTCGGGGGGGGGGGACTCATGTAGCTCCTTCGGGCTGGGCCCGGCCGGGCACCATGAGTGAATGCCCGGCCACCAGACGCTCACTGGCGAGCCCCTCCCCCAGGCCTGGCTCCAGGGTGGGGCCCCGGTAACCCTGATCCGGGCAGGGTACACAAGTCCTGCTTTGTTGTCCTCATAGGGGTGGTTATGGATCACACTTTGTCTGGCCTGTCACCTAGGACCAGTTTGCCATGGGAGACCCTACCAGGAGCTTTTGCTCCAGACAACATAGCTCCTAGGGTCCTTCAAGCACACAAACCTCTCCACCACGATAAGGTGGTGATCCATGGAGAGGCCAAAAGTTTTCACTCACCATCCAAATCAATGAATTCAGGTGTTCCAATCAAAGAATGGGTCACTCTCAGGAGCTCAGTGAATTCCAGCGTGGTACCGTGATCGGATGCCACCTGTGCAGCAAGTCCAGTTGTGAAATTTCCTCACTACTAAATATTCCACAGTCAACTGTCAGTGGTTTTATAACAAAGTGGAAGTGATTGGGAACGACAGCAACTCAGCCACAAAGTGGTCGGCCACGTAAAATGACAGAGTGCTGAGGCGCATAGTGCGCAGAGGTCACCAACTTTCTGCAAAGTCAATCACTACAGACCTCCAAACTTCATGTGGCCTTCGTCTCTCTCTCTCTCTCTCTCTCTGTCTCTCTCCCTCTCCCCGTCTCTCTCTGTCTCTCTCTCTCTCTCTCTGTCTCTCTCCCTCTCTCTCTGTGTCTCTCTCTGTCTCTCTGTCTCTCTCTCTGTGTCTCTCTCTGTCTCTCTCTCTCTCTGTCTCTCTGTCTCTCTCTCTGTGTCTCTCTCTGTCTCTCTCTCTCTCTCTCTCTGTGTCTCTCTCCCTCTCTCTCTGTGTCTCTCTCTCTCTCTCTCTCTCTCTCTCTTTCTCCCTCTCTCTCTCTCTGTCTCTCTCTCTGTCTCTCTCTCTCTGTCTCTCTCCTTCTCTTTCTCCCTCTCTCTCTCTCTGTCTCTCTCTCTGTCTCTCTCTCTCTCTGTCTCTCTCTCTGTCTCTCTCTCTCTGTCTCTCTCCCTCTCTTTCTCCCTCTCTCTCTCTCTGTCTCTCTCTCTGTCTCTCTCTCTCTCTGTGTCTCTCTCTCTCTTTTTCTTTATCTATTATTTATTCAGCAACCCATTTGTTTTTATGTGCTGGTTTGAGGGCTGAGATGGCCTGATGTCACTTTTACACACTGTAACGAGATGTGGTTACAATAAAGTGTTGTTAAAAGTGAAAAAAAGTCTCTCTGTGTCTCTCTCTCTCTTTCTGTGTCTCTCTCTCTCTCTTTCATTCTTTCTCTCTCAGTCTCTCTCCCCATCTCTCCCCTTCTCTCTCGCTCTCTCTCTGTCTCTCTCTCTCTCTCTCTCTCTCTGTGTCTCTTTCTCATTCTTTCTCTCTCTGTGTCTCTCTCTCTGTGTCTCTCTCTCTCTCTCAGGGTTCATATGGAGATGAGAGCTGAGACAGTTTAGTATGAATATAATTTATAGAACTAAAGTCTAAATGCAGTTATATATTCTACATGTCCAGTTACAGTGTTATTCTGCACAGAGTAGCTGTGTGTGTGTGTGTGTGTGTGTGTGTGTGTGTGTGTGTGTGTTTGTGTGTGTGTGTGTGTGTGTGTGTTTAGCTCTGAAAGCAGAGCTGTGTTATTAAAAGTGTCACACAGGCAGTTTCCGATGTCAAACCAATATTTGTTGTGTTTTTCAGAGGCAGAAACGCTGCTCACATTCAGCTGCCAAGTTTCTGTTTATTCTTCATCTTGGCAGAGAGGAGAGATTATGCTTGTTTGTTTGTTTCATAAAAGCAAACATTAATTTGATCGCAGTGAGCACTGCAGCAAAGGCTGCATACTGATGTGTGTGTGTGTGTGTGTGTGTGTGTGTGTGTGCTTTCCAAAGTCCAGTTTTTATCCTCCTCACTCTCCAAAGTCCAGTTTTTATCCTCCTCACTTTCCAAAATATATTTTTTAATCTCCTCAGTTTCCATAGTCCAGGTTTGAATCTCTTCACTTTCCAAATTCCAGTTTTTATCCTTCTCACTTTCCAAAATCCAGTTTTTATCCTCCTTACTTTCCAAACTCCAGTTTTAATTTCCTCACTTTCCAATTTTTATCCTCTGCACTTTTCACAATCCAGTTTTTAATCTCTTCAACTTTCCAAAGTCCAGTTTTTATCCTCCTCACTTTCCAAAGTCCAGTTTTTAATCTCCTCACTTTCCAAAGTCCAGTTTTTAATCTCCTCACTTTCCAAAGTCCAGTTTTTATCCTCCTCACTTTCCAAAGTCCAGTTTTTAGTCTTCTCACTTTCCAAAATACAGTTTTAAATCTCCTCACTTTCCAAATTCCAGTTTTTATCCTTCTCACTTTCCAAAATCCAGTTTTAATCTTCTCATTTTGCAAAATCCAGTTTTTAATTTTCTCACTTTCCAAAGTCCAGTTTTTAGTCTTCTCACTTTCCAAAATACAGTTTTAAATCTCCTCACTTTCCAAAATCTAGTTTTTAATCTCCTCACTTTCCATAGTCCAGGTTTGAATCTCTTCACTTTCCAAATTCCAGTTTTTATCCTTCTCACTTTCCAAAATCCAGTTTTTATCCTCCTTACTTTCCAAACTCCAGTTTTAATTTCCTCACTTTCCAAAGTCCAATTTTTATCCTCTGCACTTTTCACAATCCAGTTTTTAACCTCCTCACTTTCCAAAATCCAGTTTTTAATCTCCTCACTTTCCAAAAATCCAGTTCTTAATCTCCTCACTTTCCAAAGTCCAGTTTTTGATCTTCTCACTTTCCAAAATACAGTTTTGAATCTCTTCACTTTCCAAATTCAAGTTTTTGTCCTTCTCACTTTCCAGAATCAAGTTTTTATCCTCCTTACTTTCCAAAGTCCAGTTTTAATTTCCTCATTTTCCAAAGTCCAATTTTTATGCTCTGCACTTTTCAAAATCCAGTTTTTAACCTCCTCACTTTCCAAAATCCAGTTTTTTAATCTCTTCACTTTCCAAAAATCCAGTTTTTAATCTCTTCACTTTCCAAAATCCAGTTTTTAACCTTCTCACTTTCCAAAATCCAGATTTTGTTCTTCTCACTTTCCAACTTCCAGTTTTTATCTTCTCACTTTCCAAAATCCAGTTTTTATTCTTCTCGCTTTCCAAAATCCAACTTTTAATCTCCTCACTTTTCAAGGTCCAGTTTTTAATCTCCTTACTTTCTTTATGCTCCTCATTGTAACATAGAGCGATGTGGAGGTGGACGCATGTGTGGAGAAAAGCAAGATTTATTCGAGGCAAATCCAGGTTCAGCGAGCCAACATGGAGAGAAGGAGGGATGAACATCACAAAACAAACAGAATTTAAACAATGCTCTGAGAACAGGTCAAACATCCAACATGCAAACATACAAACACCAACAAGAAACACAGTAAAACACAGGGCTTAAATACAAACAGGGATAACAAGGGATAGGCATAAAACAGGTGGAAACAATCAGGGGCTGAGTCACGAAACAAGGGGGCAGGACAGTGAAGTAAACAACACGAGCACATGGACAGGACTGGGAGGGGCCAGTCGTGACACTCACTTTCCAAAATCCAGTTTTTAATCTCCTCAACTGTTAAAATTCAGTTTGTATACACAGAGTGTATATAGAAACGAATAAGAAATAAATATATTCCATTCAGAAAGTTTATCGAAGCGTATCTGCTGAACCTCTGAACTCTTCAGTACCGCACAGAGGGCAGAGAGTCAGAGAACACGAGGCTTTTTTGAACTGCAGTCATTTTTATTGAGCTGCTGCTGCTTCTGCACTGCATCCACTATCAGAGCTTCTATCTCTGATCAAAGAGTAAAACAGCCTGAGTGAAGCTGAGGCTGATGAAAGCAGCAGAGTTGTTGATGATGGTGATGATAGAGATCATGATGGTAGAGATGCTCAGACCAGAAGTGTTTTTTTTCTTTCAGTTCAGTTCAAACCTTTAAGCTCTTAAAACCAGAGGTTTCTAAATGGTTCTTTGCTTTGAGATACGATTGTAGGAAACCCTTTAATTAGCCAACTTAAGAAGGTTTTTCATACTGACACAATATAAAGCACATGTAGAGCAACCACACCCTCTTAGTTTCTGTTAACTCCACCCCTAATTTGGGGGCATGGTCACAAGTAGGCCTCGATATGCCTCCACCTACCATGATGGATCACAGGCCACCCAATCAAATAGTGAAAGAAATTGTATTGCGGCCAATCAAAATCGTTACGCTGGCGCATCACGCCTGACTGCATGAGGTTTGGTCTGATTGACCAATCACAAGCTCCCTCCTATTTTCTCTTCCTTCCAACCACTGCTTATCACTCATTGCAGTCTCTTCACCTTTATCTGTCCTATTGGCTGTTGTCTGAATCATTGGCTCGGTTACGGCGCTGACCGTCTCACACTACTGGACTCGTCCTCGTTCTCATTTATAAAACCAAAATGTGTTTGGAAATATTGGAAGGTCTCTGATCACTCAGAGGATCAGAAGGATGAAGACTCGTTCTCCTCACTCCAGTCGAGCTCTGCTCTCTCTCTCTGTCTCTTTGTATGTGTCTCTCTCATATCTTTCTGTCTCTGTCGTCCCTCTCACTCTTCTCTCTCTCTCCTGCTCTCTCTCTCTCTCTATGTCTCACTCTTTCTCTCTCTTCTTATCTGTCTCTCATTCTTTCTGCATGTTTCTCTTTCTGTTTATCTCTTTCTGGCTCTCTCCCTCTCTCTGTTTTCCCTCTCACTCTTCTCTCTCTCTTTCTCTCTTTCTATTTCTGTCTCTCTCTATTGTCCCTCTCACTATGGTCTCTCTCTCTCTCTCTGTCTCTTTGTATGTGTCTCTCTTTCTGTCTCTCTCATATTCTTTCTGTCTCTGTTGTCCCTCTCACTCTTCTTTCTCTCCTTTGTTTCTCATGCTGTTTCTCTCTCAGTCTCTCTTTGTTGTCCCTCTTACTCTGCTCTCTCTCCCTCTTTGTCTCTCTTTCTGTTGTCCCTCTCTCTGCTCTCTCTTTTTCTCTCTCTTTCTGTCTCTCATTCTCTCTTTCTGTTTCTCTCTCTCTGTTGTGCCTCTCACTCTTCTTTCTCTCCTTCTTTGTCTCTCATGCTGTTTCTCTCTCAGTCTCTCTTTGTTGTCCCTCTCTCTCTGCTCTCTCTTTTTCTCTCTCTTTCTGTTTCTCATTCTCTCTCTTTCTGTTGTCCCTCTCACTCCGCTCCCTCCCTTTCTCTCTCTTTCTGTCTCTCTCTCTCTCTCTCTGTTGTCTCTCTCACTCTTCTTTCTCTCCTTCTTTGTCTCTCGCTCTGTTTCTCTCTCAGTCTCTCTTTGTTGTCCCTCTCTCTCTGCTCTCTCTTTTTCTCTCTCTTTCTGTTTCTCATTCTCTCTCTTTCTGTTGTCCCTCTCACTCCACTCCCTCTCTTTCTCTCTCTTTCTGTCTCTCTTTCTCTCTCTGTTGTCTCTCTCACTCTTCTTTCTCTCCTTCTTTGTCTCTTGTTCTGTTTCTCTCTCAGTCTCTCTCTGTTGTCCCTCTCTCTCTGCTCTCTCTCACTTTGTCTCTCTTTCTGTTGTCCCTCTCTCTGTTCTCTCTCTTTCTCTCTTTCTGTCTCTCTCTTTCTGCTTCTCTCTCTCTGTTGTCCCTCTCACTCTTCTTTCTCTCCTTCTTTGTCTCTCATTCTGTTTCTCTCTCAGTCTCTCTTTGTTGTCCCTCTCTCTCTGCTCTCTCTTTTTCTCTCTCTTTCTGTTTCTCATTCTCTCTCTTTCTGTTGTCCCTCTCACTCCACTCCCTCTCTTTCTCTCTCTTTCTGTCTCTCTTTCTCTCTCTGTTGTCTCTCTCACTCTTCTTTCTCTCCTTCTTTGTCTCTTGTTCTGTTTCTCTCTGTCTCTCTCTGTTGTCCCTCTCTCTCTGCTCTCTCACTTTGTCTCTCTTTCTGTTGTCCCTCTCTCTGTTCTCTCTTTCTCTCTTTCTGTCTCTCTCTCTTTCTGCTTCTCTCTCTCTGTTGTCCCTCTCACTCTTCTTTCTCTCCTTCTTTGTCTCTCATTCTGTTTCTCTCTCAGTCTCTCTTTGTTGTCCCTCTCTCTCTGCTCTCTTTTTCTCTCTCTTTCTGTTTCTCATTCTCTCTCTTTCTGTTGTCCCTCTCACTCTTCTTTCTCTCCTTCTTTGTCTCTCGTTCTGTTTCTCTCTGTCTCTCTCTCTTTGTCCCTCTTCCTCTGTTCTCTTTCTCTAGCTCTTTCTGTCTCTTTCTGTTTCTCTCTCTCTCTGTTGTCCCTCTCACTCTTCTCTCTCTTTTTCTCTCTCTCACTCTTCTCAATCTCTCTTTCTTTGTCTCTGTTTCTGTCTTTGTTGTCTCTCTCAGTCTTCTCTCTCTCTATCTCTTCCCTCTCTCTCCCTCTCTTGCTATGTGTCTCTCTTTCTGTCTCTCTCATATTCTTTCTGCATCTCTCTTTCTGTCTCTCTCTGTTGTCCCTCTCACTGTTCTCTCTCTCATTCTCTCTCTCTCTCTTTCTTTCTCTCATTCTCTTTCTCTGTCTCTGTCCCTCCTGCTCTCTGACTCTCTCTTGCTGAGTACCACTTTCTGTCCCCCTCTCTCTCTGTTCTGCTTCTCTTTTTCTTTCCCTCTGTTTCTTTTTTACCCTTCCTCTTACATTCTCTGTCTCTGTTGTCTCATTCACCCTTTCTCTGTCTCTGCCTCTCTCTGTTTCTGTCCCTCTGTATCTCTCACGTTTGCTGAGTCTCTCTCTCTCTCCAGGCTGCTCTCTCATTTCCTTTCTGAATGGAGTAGTGGTGTAATTTCCTGCCCGTATTTATTCAGAAGTGTGTGTGTGTGTGTGTGTGTGTGTGTGTGTGTGTGTGTGTGTGCGTGCGTGCGTGCGTGCGTGTGTGTGTGTGTGTGTGTGTCTTCTCCACTGTACTGCTGAATGGAGCTCTATCTCAGCCGAATGCTGTGGATGCAGGAGCTGTGTGTCAGTGTTGGTTTGTTTTCTCAGTGCTGTTTTCTGTAGTAGTTACAAATCTAAATCCAGAAAAGCCGAACAGTGTTTGAGCCTCAAATACAGACCAGAAAGCAGTGATTTGTGCATCTGCATTTAAACTAAAACACTACATACAAGCTATTTAATGTTTTATCTCATTTTGTCTTCATTGCTTTTTGTGGATATGTGAAGATTCTGAAACTAACGCCTGAAGCGTCTTATTAAAAAATGGCACTTTAAGACTAGAAACATACAAACATTACAAGATAAAATTGTTCAAGAAATGCCTTAAACAGGTGATGCATTCTATAAAAGGAGCATCCAGGAAAGGCCTTGTGCTTTATGAGTGAGGATAGGCTGAGGCTGAGTAGAGGAATCCTTTTTTGGTGCTAAAAGCTTCAGATTGATGGAGTATGTGCTGTAGATGCATGGGTCAGCAACCCAACCCAAACCCTAATGTACTGGTATAGACTAAAAATATAATATAAATGAAAACACAGACTTATTTCGCTCTGCTTTAAGCTTAGCTCAGCTATAGCCGATTTTCTCACATCTCCAGCAGGAAAGTTTTCCTCAAAAGTAGAGCAGTTTCTTGTAAAATGTCTGAAATTTGACCATGTTTATCATGAAAGGGTTCTTCAGATTGATGGAGAATATGCTGGATGGTTTTATATAGAATCTTTTTGAAAAGGGTTCTATATAGCACCACAAAGTCTTGTTTTGATGTCAAGCTGGTAACAACATGTAGCTCCTAAGTCTAAAAGTCAAGCCTAAATAGTTGTGAAGATGAAGTTTCTCATTCGCCAGCTTCTTGTTCGAATTATCCCATTCCACCTTAAATGGTGCCTGAGGCAACAGAACTGCTCCATTATTTAAGGTGGAATGGGAGAATTTGAACAAGAAGCTGGCGAATGAGAAACTGACTGTCATGGCTTTTTAGTCAAAGGGTTCTTTGAATGTTCTTTTTGGAACCATTTAATTTACTAAAAAACCCTTGAAGGACCATCATTTTTAAGTTTGTAAAATCAGCCAAGGTGTAAAATCTAGTTCTCTGTTCATTTGGTTTGAGTTATTATTTTATGTTGACCAGAGAAGGATGGGTTCCTCGTTTGAGTCTTGGCTCCTCTCTTGGTTTCAGCTTGGGCCCAGATTTTCTGTAAAGGTGCTTTGTGAGAAAACATGTTGAGGAAGAACATTACAAATAAATTTAACTTTGACTTTACATAAAAATAATTCAGGAGATTTTGGGTAAGTACAGCCAAACATCAGATCTTCTGAAAGACCACCAAGCTATGAACAGTGTTACACATAGCATCACTTATAATTGGCCAGTTGGCTCACATTGTCTTGCATAATGCTGTGTAGCCTTATCTAGATCACAGTACTACATCACTGCTGTCGGAACAAAACCTTGTACCTTCAAAATGGTAAATTTACAGGAGAAGGAAAAAACTTAGTTTATTTTTAATGTAAGTCAATGGAACCAATTTTTTTCCACATTATTTTGGCCCAATTCTGTTGTACATTCATCATGAAATTTACACACAATATAAAGGCCAACAGGTAATTACACATTACACAATTAATTACACAAATAATAATTACACAAAAGCTGGAGAATGACAAAAATGGACATACGAGTCAGAGATCAGTCTAGAGATCTGAGTAGGGCAGAAAAAGTCTTAGAAAAAGTTTTCAAACATGTAAACGCATATCTTATATCAAACAGGTCATTTGAGAAGTTTCAATCAGGTTTTCCTTCTAACCATAGCACAGAGGCATTTGTTCGTATTGTGAGTGAACTCAGGCTCAGCAATGATGCACAAAATCCTTTTATTTTGGTTTTATTAGATCTTAGTGGAGCTTTTGGTATCGTTCATGGCAAGGTTTTATCGTCTTGAAAGCTGGGTCAGCACCTGGGGTACAGTTTTAGATCTTAGATCTTCGGCATTTCTTGTGGAGTCCCTCAAGGTTCAGTTTTAGGGCCTTTGCTTTTCTCTTTGTGCATGCTACCACTAGGTGATGTCGTAAGGAAACACAATTTTTCATAGCTATGACACCCAGTTATACAAAGTTTTCCACAGTTAGTCACAAAAAATGGAAATATGTTGGTATATACGTAAGGTAGATATGACATTGTTCGCACAAAATGAGAAACTTGGCTCTCTAGCTTTATGTACCAAACCTGAAGTACAAAACCTGGGTGTGATCTTAGACTCTGAGCTTTAATTTTTTGTATTACTGTCAAGCTTTATCATCTGTCTGTAAAGCACTTTGAGCTGCCACCAGCATGAAAAGTGCTACATAAATAAAAAGAATTGGTACTGAAATATTATCATTATTATTCCCTTTCAAATGAGACCGAAATCATGACTGTAGCCCAAAGTGTGCTTAAGCAGCACCCCCTTTTACTTTGGCTACTTGGCTAGAGCCAAGCTGTGTATGGAGGGAGATCTCCAGGACTCAGTACTGGAGTCTTGAGCAGTAGTCCACACTTTGGACCCAGCTCCACTCTCTGAAAGACAACATTTGTCTTTCACTCAGCATGAGAATCTCAGTGATTTGGCCCAAATAACTCAAGCTGAAAAACATTAACTTTAAACTGTCTGTCTATCACTTGCACACAGCCCCCACGAGAATGTGAGTGTATCTCTGTGTGTCCTTGTCTAAAGGTAATGGTACATGGCGAACAGGCTCCATTAGCTGAAGCTGTGGCCTATGGCAGCTCCTATTCCACTGCAGCCCACTCAAACAGCCCCCTCCATCATCACTCATACACCCCCCCACCCCCCCGTCCAACAAGGTCAGCCTCGCTAATGATGCGGGAAGCTTTGCTGTCAACAGAAAGACAGAAAAGAAAGTAGTCTGACTGAGCTTATATAAGGACAGAGTGAAACATATTAAAATCTTGGGCCTAAACATAGTCTCAGTCTTAGAGGCTCCTCCCGCAGTTAGGTCTAGTGATGGGAGTAAAATAAAGCTCTTTTTCATGCTTCAAAGTGATCAAGCAACATAATTTAACTAATGAAATTCACAATCTTTAAAATCATGTTTGTGATTGGCCACTAGGGGGAGTTCCTACTAATGGACTAATTCAATGTCAGTAATTTTAGGTTTCCTGCAGGTCTTTAATGTGAATTCCAACCCATTTTACTCTAAAATTAAAGCTACACTACTTACGTTTGAGTTTGGAGATCCCTCTGGTGTAAATGTGTAATTGGACACAAAGTGCAAAAGAATATTTAGCATTTTGCTTGGGTTGTGCTTCAGACCCCTTCCCCGACAGGATGAATATGATGACTGCAAGCGCGCTAAACAGATCTACTGTTGTGATCTTATCTTAGCTCACCAAAACACATGCACTCCTTATTATTGTTTTTTTTTTCTCTGCAAGTAATAGTACAACGTTTTTTATTTGTAACAAAGCAAAGTGTAAAATGTTTATTTTATTTTATAATAAAAGTAATAAAAATGCACAAATCAATGTTTGTTTATTTCAAAATATTACAGTCTATCGTTAAATTAAAATGTATGCAAGTAACTTCCAAATAGTTCAATAGTTGCATTTTAAGTTGGTTTTTCAACTAGCAAATAGTGTTTTGTTTTCATCCAACAGATGGCGTTTTGTTTTTGACCAGCAGATGATGGTTTGTTTTTGACCTGCAGATGGCGTGTGAGTTTGCATGGTCTACTGCTTTGTGGCATTCCACAATAATAACACTTACAGTTGTCTAGGGCAGATCTAGCAGGGTACAAATTTCATGTATTTACTTGTTGCAAAGGTCTGAGCTACAACTCATTCTACTACCAATGTTTGTCTATAGAGACTGCAAGGCTATGTGCTTGATTTCATACACTTGTTACCAATGGGTGTGGCTGACACACCTGAACTCAATAATTAGGAAGGTGAACACTGCTCTTACAATAAAGAGGTATGGTATACTGTAGCAACTGCAGCTGAAACCCTAGTGTTAATGGCAAAGCTTGCACCAATCAGTCTTCTTTGAATGGGACAGAATTGAACTGAGGCAGTGCAGGATAAGAGGTTACAAGGCTGACAGTGAATGAGGAAGTGATAGGGGCGGGGGGGGGGGGGGGGTCAAGTGGGAGAGAAGAGGTCATGCAGATAAAAGCCTTCTGAAGCTAAATTACCCACTACACCCTTAACGATCATTAGCAGTGCAAAGGGCAGCCAGAGGTCAACCAGATGTTGAGGATCACGGCCACAGAGGAACGTCCCTCCAGTCTCTTCTGCTCTTTGCAGCCGTGAAGTGAGAAAAAAAGGAATAAGTCATGAAATAGTTAAGGGCTGAGAGAAAACAGCTCACCAGGAAAGAATTCAGACTCACTCTCTTCAGATATTTTGATATATTTTTAATTATATGTCAATATAAAAATCTCGGTAACAATTTACTGCAGGGTGCTGTTCATAAGGCTACATGACACCTATATAAGGTTTTCATTACAACTGACATAACCTTACATATCTGTTTATAAATGCTTATCAAAGGCATTATCTGTCATAAAGGCTACTTTAGATGACTTTGATCAAAATTGGCTAATGTAACCTTTATAGCGAATGACGCTTATTGGAACGAGCATTTATAAACAGGTATGTAGGGTTATGAAGGGATAGCGTTAAACACCATAAACACCTGATACAAAATTCTATATTAAAACACCTTGGATGTCAACACCATAAACAATATAACATCCTCTATAAAAACACCATATATGTAAAAGACCACAGATACAGTCTGATATACTGTGGATAAGTTAAGTGATGCTTTTTTAATCCCACAAACGCAGAAATTCCACCTCCGCGTTTAACCCATCCGTGAAGTGAAACACCACATACACACTAGTGAGCACACACACACTAGGGGGCAGTGAGCACACTTGCCTGGAGCGGTGGGCAGCCCTATCCACGAGCAATTGGGGGTTAGGTGTCTTGCTCAAGGACACCTCAGTCATGGACTGTCGGTGCTGGGGATCAAACCGGCAATCTTCCGGTCACAGGGCCAGATCCCTAACCTCCAGCCCACGACTGGATAGGCTGATATACTGTGATTAGGCTGATATACTGTGATTAGGCCTATATACTGTGGATAGGCTGATATACTGTGGATAGGCTGATATACTGTGATTAGACTGATATACTGTGGATAGGCTGATATACTGCACAGAGGCAATGACAGAACCAACAGTCAGGCCAGGAGGCACTCAGGGGTACAGGGGGGTGGTCAAAATCAAACAGAAGAGGATTAATGGGCTCCATCATTTCAGTCTTTAAACATTTCAGAGAAGGACACACAGCATACAGCTACACAGACATGCTTTCTCTATGCGTGCGCACACACACACACACACACACACACACACACACACACACACACGCACACGCACATGCACACACATGTCTTTCTACTCAGAGCTTAGCAACAGAAAACAGTGCATTTGACTTCCTGCCATTCACGATGGTGTTTTGCAGATCAATGTTTCAGACCTTTTGTGTGTCAAAGAACACACACACACACACACACACACACACACACGCACTGAGCTGTAATTTATCAGCATGGCAAAGGCTGCCAGTTTCTTGCTGTCTCTCAGGAATAACATGACACTTCAGTGTGCATCTCCACAGCAGCACAGCAGATTTACACTTCATATCTGTCACATCAATTCATGAGCTCACACATAGAGAGAGCGATAGAGAGAGATAGAGAGAGAGAGAGAGACAGGGAGAGAGAGAGAGATTCACACATAGCTGCACATCATCAGTGTTAAATTTATTCCTACAGAGACACTATTTACTCTCTTGTGCTTTTCTATGGTGTGTGTGTGTGTGTCTGTGTGTGTGTGTGTGTGTGTGTGTGTGTGTGTGTGTGTGTGTGTGTGTGTGTGAACTCATGCAATTCTCTGCAACATAACCAAAAACCATTCCATTCAGTTCAACTCCGTTTCATTTGTATGGTTCCTTTTTCCCAGCTGGTGGTTTTTAATTCTAGATTAACTTTTATCTCTATAAAATAAAATCAGTATCAGCCTATGTTACAGAACACATAGAATATTATTACATGCCTGACATGATTTGACAGCAAATTTAATCTGAATTGAATTGGTCTTCATAGCAAAGTTTAATCTGAATTATTGTTGTCTTGACAGCAAATTTTAATCTGAATTGAATTGGTCTTCATAGCAAAGTTTCATCTGAATAATGTTTGTCTTGACAGAAAAGTTTAATCTGAATTGGTCTTCATAGCAAAGTTTAATCTGAATTATTGTTGTCTTGACAGCAAATTTTAATCTGAATTGAATTGGTCTTCATAGCAAAGTTTCATCTGAATTATTGTTGTCTTGACAGCAAATTTTAATCTGAATTGCATTGGTCTTCATAGCAAAGTTTAATCTGAATTATATTTGTCTTGACAGCAAATTTTAATCTGAATTGCATTGGTCTTCATAACAAAGTTTAATCTGAATTATTGTTGCCTGTATAGCAAATTAAATCTGAATTTGTCTTTGTAATTTTACATCAAACAATCAAAATTTTCTTGCCAACAAATTTAATATGAACTGAATTGATCTATTCAGTGACACTAATTTGAATGGAGTTAGCCTTCCCAGCCATTTTATTCTGAATGAAAACAAACTGAATCTATATTAAATTTGTCCTCATAGAGAATTACTTCTGAATTAAATTGTCTCTTTACAAAATTTAATCTGGATTGAATTAGTCTTTACAGCAGTCTAAGCAAAATTGAATTTGTGTTTTGAGTTTGTGAAGTGAATCTGAATTGAATATGGCTTTTCAGCAAATTGAATCTAAATTGAAGTCCTCTTTATGCCAAATATAATCTGAATTGAAATTGTGTGTACAGCAAATTTAACCTACATTCAACTGGTCTTAACTACAAATTTTACCTGATTGGAATTTGACTTTCCAGCAAATAAAATCTGAATTTGTATTTAGACTACATTTATTCTGAATTGAATCTGTCTTTACAGAGAATTCCATCTGAATTAAATGTGCATTCCTGGCAAATTGAATCTGTCGTCATAGAGAATGACGTCTGAAGTAAACTTGTCTTTTAAGATAATTTAATCTGAATTGAATTGGCTTCATAGCTAATTTAATCTAAATTGAAATCTTCTTTATGCCAAATATAATCTGAATTGAATTAGCCTTTTTTCATTTGAATTATGTTAAATTACGTTTGCCTTCACAGCAAGTTTAATCTGAATTGAATTTGGCATTACAGCAGACTGAATCTAAATGGAAGTTTACTTTATGCCAAATATAATCTGAATATAATCTGCATTGGAATTGTCCTTCCAGCAACATTAATCTGATTAAAATTTGTCTTTACTTGAAATTTAATCTCAATTGAATTTCTCTTAATCACAAATTTGATATGTACAAGTAGTCCATAGGGAAATGCTAAATTCACTGTTGCGACTGCATAATAAAGTAGTAGCAACTGTTATTAAGGGTTAATAAGTGCACACCTGGGCTTTTGAATCAAGTCAATTCAACTTGTCCTTTAGTGTATTGGCCTGTTCCTAATCTAAACCCAAACCTGTACTTGCAGAGAAACTCCTGTTGCACAAGCATCAAGTTTTATTCACACCTGTACCTCTCTGTTTACCGAGCTGCAGCTAATCTGTCAAAGCTGTTCCGCTGAACTCCATTAAAGCCACCGGGTTGCTGCCAGTGATGAGCTGGGAGATGCTTGTGGCCCACACCTCTCTGCCGAGCGTTGCCATTATATCCAAATTAGATTAGAGTCCCATATATTACGCTGAGCACGCTGATGGCAGGAGCCTTCAGGGCTTTTGCCTAGAGCCTCATTAATCTGTCGGCGCGCTAGCAATCAGCCCAATAAAAACCCAACCAGTGAACAATACACTGAGCTAATCACAGTAAATGGCTCTGTGAGGAAAAAAAGAGCTGTATGAGACGCTAATGTGCCAGCATGTACGCTCCACTGCGCCACAAATGGGATTTGTTTCTGGAGTAATCCGAACGATATGTTTAGAGCAAATCCGATGGCGTGTTGTCTGCCTGCATGAGAGGTTTTGGCCATATGTACAGCAGCAGTCAAATGTTTGGACTCAGCTATTCAAACCAGGGTTAGTATTTTTCCCATTTCCTACATTTCGGAACACTTCAAAGCCGTGAAGACCACAAAATCGGATTGGCTGAGCCGCGATCAAAGCCGTTGTAAAATGCATGATATACGCACATCGTACATGACCACCTCACACCAACAGAACTCTACATCACTGTGCCACGGCATGAAAAATCCCTTGTGATATCAATGGCGTAATGCTGCTCACGTAGATCATCGAGTGTACTGATGAAGTAAGAACCTGTTTTTTGTTTAAACTGAGGGGCTGGACATGTATGTTCTTAACTAGAACTAGGCTAGTTAGCTAGCAAACAGGCTAAAAGATAGCAAACATGCTAAAAAACTCCATCATTCAGTTCAAGGCTTGAATTAAAGTATTTACTGTAGGATTAACTGTATAAATGCGACGTGATCATCTGATCCCAAACGGCTCAATACTCCCTAAATAGGGTCCTTGCCATGAAAGTTTAGAAATTCTAGCCTCTACAGACAAATATCACATAATTTATTATTTTATGTATATATATATATATATATATATATATATATATATATATATATATATATATATATATATATATATATGTACACACACACACTACATTGCCAAAATGATTGTCACTCATCCAAGTCATTGAATTCAGGTGTTCTAATCACTTCCATGGCCACAGGTGTATAAAGCCGAGCCCCTAGGCCTGCAGACTGCTTCTACAGACATTAGTGAAAGAATGGGTCGCTCTCAGGAGCTCAGTGAATTCCAGCGTGGTCCCGTCATCAGATGCCACCTGTGCAGCAAGTCCAGTCATGAAATTTCCTCACTACTAAATATTCCACAGTCAACTGTCAGTGGGATTATAACAAAGTGGAAGCGATTGGGAACAACAGGAACTCAGCAATGAAGTGGTCGGCCACGTAAAAAGACAAAGCTAGGTCAGCGGATGCAGAAGTGCATAGTACACAGAGGTTGTCAACTTTCTGCGGAATCTATCGCTACAGACCTCCAAACTTCATGTGGCCTTCAGATCAGCTCAAGAACAGCATAGAAAGCTTAATGGAATGAGTTTCCAAGGCCGAGCAGCTGCGTCCAAGCCTTACATCACCAAGTACAATGCAAAGCGTTGAATGCAGTAGTGTAAAGTGCCGTAACTGGACTCTAGAGCAGTGGAGACGAGTTCTCTGGAGTGACCAATCACGCTTCTCCATCTGGAAATCTGATGAACGAGTCTGTGTTTGGCGGTTGCCAGGAGACGGTACTTGTCTGACTGCATTGTGCCAAGTGTAAAGTTTGGTGGAGGGGGGATTATGGTGTGGGGTTGTTTTTCAGGAGTTGGGCTCGGCCCCTTAGTTCCAGTGAGAGGAAGTCTTAAAGCTTCAGCACCAAGAGATTTTGGACAATTTCATATTCCCAACTTTGTGGGAACAGTTTGGGGACGGCCTCTTCCTGTTCCAACATGACTGCGCGCCAGTGCACAAAGCAGGTCCATAAAGACACGGATGAGCCAGTTTGGTGTGGAAGAACTTGACTGGCCTGCACAGAGTCCTGATGAACACCCCATAGAACACCTTTGGGATGAATTAGAGCGGAGACTGTGAGCCAGGCCTTCTCGTCCAACATAAGTGTCTGACCGCACAAATGCACTTCTGGAAGAATGATCAAAAATTCCCACAAACACACTCTAACCCTTGAAGAGTTGAAGCTGTTATAGCTGCAAAGGGTGAGCTGACATCATATTAAACCCTATGGCTAAAGAATGGGATCTCACTCAATTTCATATGTGATTGAAGGCAGACAAGCGAATACTTTTGGAAATATAGTGTATATATGGCTGAAGGGCTTCAGAAATCAGAATATTTGGGATAAAATCCACAAGGCTGCAGGCTGCTGGTACACTGTATATCCAAAGGTATCCAGAACTCCATCTAAAGTATCCATGTCAAGAGTAATTTCAGCTGCTTAAAGGTGCAACTATTACAGACACAGGCCTTTAATTGCACAGCTTGTAAAAAGAAGAAGAGTTGACCAATAGGATGGGATGGTTTAGAACAGTTAAACATGAGCCTAAGGTCACCATGCATAATGCCAAGCAATAAAGTCCCACCCCAAATTTTTGGACATAAAGTGTAGATATAGCAGGTCTGCTCTCCCATTAGGCCTTCATGAGTTCTGCTGGAGACCTTAGACCTTCTAGGCCTTTTTGAAGTCCTAGATACATCACTGACTGAATACAAGTCATATTCTAATGAGGTTTCACTTAGATCTTGAAAATGAAAAACAGCAGTGGCAGGTCTGTGCCATGACCTCTTTTAGAGGTCACTGTAAATCTGATACATGCATGGTAAATATATGTCAGTTCTTACATATTATTCAGTTGCAACGTTCAGTTGTGTAGAATATGGTGCTTTAAGTTTGCAAGGGCCATTCCTTCTTCAGTCTGCAAGAGTCTGGCTCTACCAGCTGTGTGCTGCCGTGGTAAAAGACCCCTGGTGACGGCGCATTCTCCAAACTGGATGGAAAATCTGTTGCCTAGCACATCACAGCCTCCCTCCAAACGTCCTCTGGTGGTTGGGGGGCCTGTAATTAAGGCAGTTTATCATAATTCACAATCAATTCTATAAGGACGTGTTTCATTCTGTCGTTTGACGCTCACACAGCAGTCACGCAACACTGGGAAAATGGTTTTGGGAACAAAGGCTTGCTTCTTTTCTCCACCATGCTCCTCTGAGAGAGGCCTTTGGATGGGCTGGAAAGTAATTGGAGATAATGTGAGGGAAATCTGCATGTAGAGAGCCCCTTCTATCTTCTTCTCAACAAAAATAAGGCATAAAACAACAATGCCCTTCATTACTGACATGGATGTGATCTTTATTTTCATTTTGTAAACAGATGCCTGCAACACATTCCAAAAAAGTTGGGACAGAAACATGTTTACCACTTTGCTATGTCACTTTTACGGCATCTGGGGACTGAAAAACAAACTTTGAAAGCAGAATTGAATAGATCAATTGCATTTTTAATTTTTACAGGTCTAAAAGTCTGGCTGTACAACCATATGGGGTCTTTGTTGTGATATTTTGCACATGTTTTTAATGGGAGACAGAGGTTTGTCGTTATGTTGAAATAATCGTGGACACCTCTGAAAAAGACGTCATCAAGAAGGCAGCATATGTTACTCCAAAATGTGTTTGTATCTTCCAGCATTACTTGGTGCCCTCACAGATGTGCAAGTTGGCCATTAATAACTTTTATACTTTCGTAAAAAATGTAAACAGTTCTTTTCTTCTTTGGCTTGAAACCTCCATTATTTTGATAAATGATCTGAAAGGTTGACTCATCAGATCACAATACACCTTCCTACCATGCACCAATCCCTTTCTGATGAGACTGAGGCCAGAAAAGTTGGTGCCATTTTTGAACTTTGTTAGCTTCTGCTGTGTAATGTATAGAATTAACTTGCATTTGTGTAGACAGCAATGGACAGTGTTCATCAACCGTAGTTTGTCAAAGTATTCCCAAATCCTTAACCTTCACTGAAGCATGCCGATGCTTAATGCAATGCAGTCAAAGTATTCTGAGGTCCAGTTGGGGTGTTCAGCCTTGCCCTTTGCTTACAGTGTTTTCTCCAAAATTCTTGAGTCTTTTGTTGACATTCTGAAATATAAAAGATGAAATACCTAAAAAAATTCTTGCAGTCACTCATTGAGGAATGTTATTCTAAAACTGCTGGAATATTTGCTGATGCTTCATAAGCAAGGACTGCCACTTTGCCAAAAATGCATCAGGCCTTTACTGGATTGTCCTTTTATACCCAAGCATCACCTGTTTAACCCTCTGAAGTCTGAAGGCCTTTCCTCAATTTCTGCATATCTTCTCAAATTTTCCTTTAGAGGCTCGTCATATAACATGATGTCCACATGTTTCATATCTCCTTCACTACTTTCCAAAACCGCTGCCGCAACTTCAGCAGCTTTAAAGTCTCTGCATGCCATTTCACATGTGTCACACGAATCCTCTAATTACTCACAGTGAGAGGCAGATGACATGTGTCTCAACCCCTGTCCATAGTCTCATAACTCTGGATGTGAGTCACGTATGAACTTGTGATAAGGTGGAATGGAAAGGGCGACTCTACAGATTCAGGAAATATTTGAACCGTATTTCTGCCCAGGATCATCACAAAGATACAGAAACATCAAATTTGATGTGCCGGTGAGTTCATGAACCCCGGAGGGTTAAGATGTTTTTTGAACATTTCTAGTGTTAAATTGCTCTTGTCCCAACTTTTTTTGTAATGCTTTATATGCATCCATTTCAGAATGAGTGTATATTTATAAAAACGGTCACACTTTATTTGGATGGTCCCCTATTGATTATCTGTAGATTCTCATTAACAAACTTTCTGGTGATACTCTGGTGGCACACTGGGGTGGGAGAAGTATAGTTTGGGAATGCATGCTGCCCAAAGGGGACACCATCACTATGGTTGAGTATAAGCTCTGACTTTTTGAGAATCTGAAAAAAATCAAATGTTCGGAATTTGGACTTAATCTGCTTTCAAAAAAGATGTCTGCTATTTTGCCTCCAATCCACTAATTCCTCACTGCTCTATCCAAGAGCTTCACAAGAGGGTCAGTGTGTCAATGAAAAATAATTGCCACTGCAACACTGCCAAGTACTGGATGCAGAACAGGGTGACACTGCCTGAAAACTGTGGTGGTGCTCACAACTCAGATGAAAAGGCAGCCAAGAGGCAATTAGTGAGAGACCACATTGCAACATTTACCTGCAGAGCCAGCCATTATGCTTGCCACGGTTCACCTGGCAGCCTTTCAGCTGATGTAAATGCGAAAATGATGCACAAACTCTTCCGGCGTCAAAATGATGAGCAGATCTCTTACACTTTGTATTAGAGTGTATTCATGTATGACTTTAACCCGGCATTCAGACACCTGTCAGAAGATCTGTGCAGCATCCGTGTTAAATTTCGATTGAAACTGAGGAGCCCAGAACTCACAGGGGATCAAAAACATTGAGAATCTGCCCTGGGACACAGGCAAAGAGCTTGTAAATTCTATGATCTAACATCTCCTTTGTTTTCTTCACATCGACAATCTCTGCATCAACGTGAAGACAACAAAGGAGATGATTGTGGATTTCAGAAGGGGCAACACCATCCCTCCCCTCCCCCTACACATCGGAGGATCTGCAGTGGAAGTGGTCTCCAGCTATAGGTACTTGGGTGTACACCTGAGTAACAATCTTACCTGGAGTAATAACACTTCCAGCCTTATCACGAAGGCACATCAGCGCCTCTACTTCCTCAGACGGTTGAGGCGTGCTGGACTTGGGGGCTCAGTCCTCACCTCATTTTACAGATGTGTGGTGGAGAGCATTCTGTGCTCCAGCATCACCGTGTGGCACGGAAGCTGCTCTGCGGCAGAAAGGAAAGCTCAGAGGGTGGGGAAGGCTGCACAGAGGACTGTTGGAGTCAGCCTTCCCACCACCATGGACATTTACACCTCCAGATGCAGAAACAGGGCCACTGGTATCATGAAGGACCCCATTCACCCAGCACACACACTCTTTGTCCCGCTCCCCTCAGGTAGGAGGTTGTGAAGCATTAAGAGTAAAACAACCAGACTGAGGAACAGCTTGTTCCCTGAAGCCGTAAAACTCTTAAATTGCAATTAGACGTCACTGCAATGGCACTTCATGTGCATTTATTTATCTCTGCTGCTGTACTGAACCAGTGTCCCCACTATATCACCCCTACACGTCACTATATACATATCACTTGTAAATCACCAGTATTAAAATGTACACCTTCTACCTTGTACTCATGCTGCTGTGTTTCATGCTGCTGTTATTTGCATCTTTTATTGCACCCTTTATTTATTGTTTATTGTTACTTTTGGGAGTTAACTGGGACCGTGAGAACAATGTTTCATTCCACCTCATGTACCATATGTCATGCGAATGACAGTAAAGCCTTATCTATCTATCTGCTTGAGGCTGTAGTGGAAACTTTCACAATTGCACTTAATGTAATGCAGAATCTGGTGTTGCCAAAGTCACTCGTTTCACAGACCTACTGTTCAACACGGCTGCACCAGTATGTTTTGGTGTTGTTCGCTATCGTGGCTATGGTCAGAATCAGGAAAAAGAGGACATTCGCCTTTTTACATGGTTGGAGAATCGAAACAAGAAAGACTGCAACCAGGTGACCTCTGCTTTGTTATTCAGGTGCTGTTGTTAGTGTGAACTCAACACCTTGAGGCTTTTCTGAGATTCCTGCTTTAGGCAAAATAAGAACATTAATGTATTATTGAGGCTTTTTGCTCCAAGAACGCAGAAATTCAAAGACTTGAGAAAGATCTACACCTTTCCAAACTGTGACCAGAGTTTCTTGCCCCCGACACATGATCAAGGGGAAAGTGACTGTGGTCACGGTTTCAAAAGGTATAGTCTTTAGTCGCTTGGAGCAGGAGATCAGGAAGAAGGACCATACAGTACATCATGCACACACATGGAGATGTTTAAGTAAACAGGGAACACTGGCAGTGCTGTGACTTTAAACCTGCATCAGCAAAACATTTGCTCATCTTGATCATTTGATGCCAGGGTCTTGGAAATCTGTGGTGACAAGTTGGGCTTCAGGCATCTGTACAGTGGTGATTCTGTTACCATTTCATCTTAAAGTGTGGGACACCTTCAAACCAGCTGTTGTTCCAAGGATGGCAGTTCCTGTTGTTCCAAGGAGTCAAGGTGGCAAAGAAAGCTGGTGTCCTGAAACTGGTAGGTGAACTTGGGGTCAAATAGTCCACAACTTCCATGAGGACATACAGGCTGGTGTGAAAGGCGAATATGTCTGCAGACTGGGCTTGGGGGAAAGCAGTGCCAGTGATAGGGAGGAATAACAATGTGACTATTACAGATTGTGAATTACTAAACTGTGAAACACTGAGTTAAACTGAATGCTATGAAACACTTTCTACTGAGTTAAACAATGTAGGAAAAGAGCACTCAAGCCTGGGTCTACCAACCACAATGCCAGGACAAGTGTGAAAGCAAAACTGGAAGGTTTTAATCAAGGTGGTGTGTTCCTAACAGACGGAAAGTCCAATGAAATGTATAGAAGTAAAGGGCAAATCTGACTTTTTAGTCATAACATAAACATAGACCTTCAGCAACATTCAATATTTCTAAGATATGCTCATAAATTTTGCTTTGCAGACAGATTTTTTTCCAGTTTCATTCAAAACGAAGTCGTTAACCGTCAGATAAACAGGTCTTCGCTGTTTAACCCTCTGGGGTCCACAAATTCACCTGCATGTCAAGTTCGATGTTTCTATATCTGTTTCTGTATCTTTGTGATGAGCAAGCAAAACATTTGTTTCAAACATTTCCTGAATTTGTAGAGTCACCATTTCCATTCCATCTAATCACAAGATTGTACATGACTCACATCAGGACTTATGAGCCTATGAGGCAAGGCTGAGACAAATACCATCTGCCTCTCACTGTGTAGAACTGTTGGATACATGTGTCCATCTACATTCTGTCTGAAACTGACCTATGGACACTCAGGAAATCACTAAGCACTGATCACCATGCCTGGAACCATGCATTAACTTGCTATGCTTTGAGAATGTGCTTTGTATTCAAGAATCACTCACAACAGCTTGTTTTTTTAAAGGATGACTTTAGTAGTTTTTGCAAATGAAAGAATGTTTGTTTACACGTTGCTACTTTCTCTTTTTATTTGCATTTCACAAACTGAAATTTGTAGGTTTACAGATAGAGGCTATAGTCCACCTGTTTGCTGCACAGTCTGTCAGCCCCCTTTACCCCACCCAGCAATGAAAAGGGACCACCACTTGATAACCACTGACCAGATTTTTTTTGGGGTGATGGACTAAAATGACCCAAATAATACTGTCAGTGCTGACCATTCTCAGAATAGAGGTGTGGGTAGAGTTCCCTGGCCACTTTATTAGAAGCTCAGATTTCTGCCTTGTTGGTGTACAGCTAGAGCCTGATAACCTGTTTGTGTTATCCTCCTCTAGCTCATCAGTGGTCAGTTTCTGACCACAGAGTCACTCTTGACTGGATATGTATGGGTGGTGGACCACTGTTAACCTACCATTTGCTGCCACACGATCTCTAAGCATAAAAGATCCACCCCATGCTTAACAGTTGGCCAGGTGTTCTTTTCATCAAATGCTGTTTAATTCTTCTTTTATTGTGCCACATGTTTCCTTCTGAAGAATCTTCCCTGCAGATCATGTTTGTACCAGCAGCGCTGCACAGCAGAATGATGTACCACCACTCCTGTAGTGGTGGACAGCCTTCCAGCACGTTCATTGTTGTCATGTGGGGGTTTTGCTTTGCCTTTCTGGCCAGCATACAAGCAGTTACTGCCTTGACTTTCACAGTTCCCCTTAACTGCCACTTCTTAATGACATTTTAGACAGTGGAAGTTATTGTTCTTATAGTTTTCCAGCCCTACTTTTTAACTGCATTAGGTCCATGAACAATCAATATAGAAATGCAATGACTGATAGCAAAAACTTTGGTTCTGTTCGAGTGAACAGATTCATTTGATTTCTGAGGCCTGATTCATACAGAGTGAACAGCAGCTGGCATGTTCAAATAAGGTTTGGATATGACAGGAATAATTTCTTGGCTTAGCACTACAAGCCATAGTTCATCTGTTCTAGACAAACTCCACTGTTGTAAACCTGCAAACCTCTGCAAGAGGGCCTTGCTCTTAGAAGCTGTGCTATTGTTTTTGTAATTTTTTTTTTTTTTTTTGCGGCGACAGCCTATGTGGGCTTATTTCTTCAAGTCACGTACCAGTGGCACAGCAGATTTACATGTGATAGTTCAACACAGGACAATTCAATTTACATTTTGTCAGTTCTTATGCATTTCATACTCACATATATAAAAACACACATAGACACACGAGCATCACGTTGACAGCTCTACAGCTGGAGCCGAACTCAGCTGGTGTAAACATATGCAGAGCAGACAGTGGGAGATAATCAGGGTGGCGCTAGATAAAGGTGAGCAGATAACCTTTTACGCTTTCGTTCTGCATGGGAGAGCGTGGAAAATAAGAAAATCTCCATTATAACCGACAGATACCAGGCGGTGGTAGTGGTGGGGGGGGGGGGGGGTGCGGGGGTGGGGGGGGGGGTGCAGGTGCAAAGAAAAAGAGGGAATGAAAAGAGAAGAAAGAAATAAGAAAGGGGTGGGCTAGAGGTGGTGGGAGAAGTGTGCATATTGAAAATCCAGTTCAAATCATTCGGGAAAGTCAAGAGAATGACTAGCCTGTGCAAACAGCGAATCTGGAGTGTGGTCGGAATGATTGCTATGCATTCAGCTTTTACATTTTGATGCCATGAGCTCAATGCTAGCATAACTCTATTTGAAGATCAAGTCACTCTGCCGTCTTGCTCATTTGTTGATGCGTAGTTTGTGTTAGACATGCTATAGCCCTTCATAAGTGGTCAGTTTCTGGTCACAAAGCACCTCTTGGCTGGATATTGTTGGGAGGTGGACCAATCTCAACCCAGCAGTGACCTTGATATGTGTACCCTTGTAAACTGATATCAGGACCACCTACACAACCATGGCAGTGTCGCTGTTGTGCTAAGAATGGTCCACCACCCAAAAAATATCTAGTCAACAGCAGTCCTGTGGTCAGACACTGGCTAATGCTGTACAGTGGACAGTAAGTACGAGTTCAACTCAAAGCTTTCTTAAATATCCACAAGAAAAGCTTTTTACCACATGCCTCAGGTTTTCAGTCTGCACCAGTTTTCTGAATAACAGCTAGCTGTAAATGTAGTGCCAAGTGGCAATCATCGGGATCCAAGCACTTTATCAAACCATTGGCATTTCTTTATTTCAAACAACAAGAGATTCCAGTTCTATCTAATTGGCATGAGTCCTCACATTGTAAAGCCATTTGGCCCACTGTGTTAATTAGACTTCTTAGTTATACTTATTACTACTTTAGTAAACTGTAAAACCAGTGAATTAAGGTTTTTTCAGAGCACTTTTTGTGTATTCTAATCATAATCTAATCCACAACACTTACTTAAGCACTACGTCTATAAAGTATTTTTGTTCTTTTTATTCAGATCAAATTCCTAAAAATAACACAGTGTTTAAAATGGACACAGTGTTTAAAAACTCCAGCAGCACTGCTGTATCTGATCCACTCGCACAAGCACAACACACACTAACACACTACCAACACATTAGTGTTACTGCAGTGCTGAGAATGCTCCACCTCCCAAATTGTACCTGCTCTGTGAGGGTCCATGGTCTGTAACAGTCTGTAATTGTAGAACTACAAAGTGCACCTATATCGTAAGCAGGGCATGGATCGATGCATAATGGAGTGTTATGCCAGGTCACTACAGGCTCTAAGTGAAATGTATGTGTGTGTTTTCAAAATTCCTGTTAAACGTAAAGGAAAAAAATGTAATACACAGCCCTTTAAGTGCTCTTACCCGGCAGGTGAAAGGGGACATACGTCTTACCCAAAATCCTAACAAAAACAATAAGGCTACTCGCATGTTTGGACCCCTAACTGCATTGCTTCACAGTGATGACACTCATTTAAGGATTAATGTGGTGGATGCTCTTCAAAAGCCAAATGATTGCTTAAAATTTAATAAAGAGAGGCAAATAAAGAAAAGAAGAAAAACGGGGTTATTCCATATCAGCATTTTGCACCCCATCCTAGAGGGCCCCAGTTTATTTTATTTCCATTCATGGAGGATTTGCTAATTAATGAATTAACTGGATGAGGTGTGTTTCAGCAGGAAAACATTGGAACCTGTTCTGTCTCTTTTCACAGGAATAAAGCAGCTACTGACAAGAGACGGGAGAACTCATCAATGTGCATTTATGAAGTAGATGGAGGTATATCTTGTCATTCAGCCTTCAGTTTTCTCACTAACGATGGGTTTTCTGTTGATTACTGTATGTACTGCACTGCATTACTTTCTGTTGAAGCACCTTGCTTTTTAAAATTGCTTTCAAGTATGAAGGTGAGATGTTGGCGCATGTCTGTTTGTAAAGTGAGTAAAGAAATAATCAAATAAAACCATAAACTGTGCGTAGAATATTACAGAGTCTTTATCGCCTTTCGGTCCATGTATACTGATTTAGATTTTGTTTATCTGAGTAAATGAACAGAACAAAACAAGGGTGCACTTCGACTCACTGGCCACTTTATTAGACACATCTAACTTGTATATGTCCACTCACTGGCCACTTTATTAGAAACACCCACTTCATACTTCCACTCACTGTCCACTTTATTTGAAACACCTGTCTTTTGCTTCTGCGCACTGGCCACTTTATCAGAAATATCAACCTTGTATATTCACTGCTCAAAAAAATAAAGGGAACACCCAAATAACACATCCTAGATCTGAATGAATGAAATATTCTCATTGAATACTTTGTTCTGTACAAAGTTGAATGTGCTGACAACAAAATCACACAAACATCATCAATGGAGGTCAAATTTATTAACCAATGGAGGCCTGGATTTGGAGTCACACACAACATTAAAGTGGAAAAACACACGACAGGCTGATCCAACTTTGATGTGATGTCCTTAAAACAAGTCAAAATGAGGCTCAGTGTTGTGGGTGGCCTCCACGTGCCTGGATGGTCTCCTGAGGGATCTCCTCCCAGACCTGGACTAAAGCATCCGCCAACTCCTGGGCAGTCTGTGGTGCAACGTGACGTTGGTGGATGGAGCGAGACATAATGTCCCAGATGTGCTCAATCGGATTCAGGTCTGGGGAAGTATCATTCACCACTCAAAAATATCTGTGGTCAAAATCATTGATGAAGGGCTATAGGTTGGCTGAAACAAATGATGCATCAAAAACTGAGCTGCAGTAACTGTACACCAGGGAGAGGGAGATACAAGTGGGGGTTTCCGAAAAAGTGGCCGGGTAGTGTTCATAGCACCTACAGTAATCTACCAACCTTAATATCCAATTGTCACCAATTGTGCTCTCTGTTGTCCACTGTTATGAAATCAACCAAACATAATTTTTTGTTTTGATAAGATTTTTGATTGAGAAGCCCTCTAAACACTGGCCAACAAGGCCAGGTATAAAAAGAAGAAAAGAAGAAAAGAAGAATTGAGATATTTGCTTCAAAGGATCTGGTATGTCTGTGCCTTTTTGTGACTCAGCCGTTATTTCCAGCTGAAAAACTCCATTACCCAGAATACACTGACTTGGCAACAGCTGAGGAGCAGTGTCATCTCCCAGCACAAGGCAGTCAAAGTCAAATTCTGTTGTTCTTTGTTAACGTTGCAGGAAATGTCATAACAAGAAGAGCTACAAGGCAAAGTTTGTCTACTGGCCTGTTTTCTGGTTCAGTAGGTAGTGACAATACACTTGCTGAGAGAGGAAGGGTCCCCTGCTTCAAAGTCAAACCCGGCTTCTGTAAAAAAAAAAAAAGAACAGAAAAGAAAAGAAAAACTATGTTTACTCGACACTGCAGCTTGCTCCTCCAGTCCTTGTCCCTTGTTCCCTGAGCAAATCTTGTAATTTATTGCAGAGCAGAGGTTATGACCTCAGGCCCAAACACAAATGGATGAAAGTATCATACTTATTCATCATCCTGTTATCTTGTTCATTTGTAATTTCACACGTTTGTGCATCTGCCTTCTGTCTTATTGTTCTTTCTTTCTTTTTCTTGTCTACTAATTCACAAAGTGGGGACAATACAATGAAGTATGAACCAGTTTCATACTATGTTTGTTCATTCAGAGAGTTGCCAGCTTGAGTTCAGTAATTCAGAACATTGAGATTGTTATCAGTAGTTCAGAACATTGAGATAGGAATCAGTAGTTCTGAGAGTTCTCAGACTATGTTCAGTTATTCAGAACATTGAGACAGTTATCAGTAGTTCTGAAAGTTGTCGGGCTATGTTCAGTAATTCAGAACAATGAGACAGTTTTCAGTAGTTCTGAAAGTTGTCAGACTGTGTTCAGAAATTCAGAACATTAAGACAGATATCAGTAGTTCAAAACATTGAGAGGGTTATCAGTAGTTGTAAAAGTTGTTAGTGTGTTTAGAAATTCACAACTTTGAGAAATTGTGCTCAGTAGTTGTAAAAGTTGTCAGACTGTGTTCAGTTATTCAGAACATTGAGACAGTTATCAGTAGTTCAGTACATTGAGACAGTTATCACTACTTCAGAATCTTATGACAGTTTTCAGTAGTTCTGAAAGTTGTTATACTGTGTTCAGGAATTCAGCACATTAAGACGGGTATCAGTAGTTCAGAACAATGACACATTTATCAGTAGGTCAGAACAGTGAGATAGTTATCAGTAGTTTTGAGTTTTCAGACTATGTTCAGTAATTCATCGCATTGAGACAGTTATCAGTAGTTCAGACCATTGAGACAGTTATCAGTAGTTCTGAGAGTTGTCAGAATGTTATTCAGAAAAATGTCAGTTTATGTTCAGTATTTCATAACACTGAGACACTTCAGTAAGTCAGAGTTGGGAGACACGAGAGAAACATCCTAACTCTGAAATCTGATCTGTTTAGTCACCATGACAACTTCAGTTAGGACTAAAATCAGGACAGTAGCTTTTCCAGAATAACAGTCCCTAACTTCTAAAAAAGATAAAATTCCTAAATTAAGATCAAATTTGCTGATACTAGTTTGTGAAGAATCTTATCTTGACCTTGTCAGACGTTAACTTAACTTAGATAGGGATTTTCTGTGAAATGGCCCCAGAGCTCTAAAAGTGATCGCTGTTGCCCCAGTTGACTGGCCCAAAGTGGTCGGCATGGCAACAAGGTGACACGCTTTACATTACCTGGGCTAAATTTGCATCTTCTATTCTAAATCCTTACCAACCTTCTCAAAGCTCGAAATTTAATATGATGCTGCTAGAGAGATCTTTTGTTTTGATTCCCTGTGACTGAGTTAGGAATTGTGGTTTGCAAATTTCAGACTTTTAAGGCACTGCTTTGTAGTCCACTGAGAGCGATCTGATGTCAGAACAAAGCAACAGACTGAAGTTCTGAAGGAAGCCTTATCTTCCTCACACACAGACTTAGTCTCTCTTTCTCTCAAATATACTCAAATTTCAAATCATTTCCCAGGTTCCTGTTTGACAGCTGTGCTTTATGAAGTGTGACTTTAGTTGCAACACTTTAATCCCTCTCTCTCTCTCTCTCTCTCTTTTCTTCAGCTCCTCCCTCTCTCTCTCATCCTCCCAGCGCACTTCTTAATTAGCTAATCTGGTGAGCCGTGATTGCACGCGCCGGAAGAGAACGTACCGGCACCGGGAAAGGCAACGGGAGATTACGGAAGCCGTCGTCTATCAGAGAGAGTTGCTTCTCCAGCCCATGCTGAGTTCAGAGCCGCTACAGCCTTAATTAAGCCTGCTTCCTGTCCCGGCAGGTTAATTAGGGTTGAGGCATAATTAGGACAACAGTAAAAAAAAATGCACCTAGAGAGGCTCACCATAATCCGTCAAAGTTTTTTGGTATTTGTGTGTGCAGGCCTGATCCATTTAGTCTTGTCCACAGGTGGACCTCCCTCAACAGCTATGACAGTATTTCAGCCTTTAAGATGTGACAGATATTACATGCTGTAAACTGCCCACAGGCACGTTCTGGACAATATAACAAATTCTGTAAGACTGAAGTGTTTTGAACTATTTACTGTTTCAATTACACTACTGTATGTGGACACCTGGCCATCACAAGGATATGAGTTTGTTGGACATCTCATTCCAATATCACAGGCATTAATATGGAGTTCGTCCCCCTTTTGTAGCTAGAACAGCTACAAAACTTCCCGTTCTCTGGGAAGCCTACCACAAGATTTTGGAGTGTGTCTGTGGGAATTTGTGCCCATTCAGACAGAAGAGCATTTGTGAGGTTGGACACTGATGTTGGACGAGAGGGCCTCATTCTCAATCGACGCTCCAATGCATCCTAAAGGTGTTCAGTGGGGTTGAGTTCAGGGCTCGGTGCAGGTCCAGTGGCACAACACTCCCGTCAACACTTGGCATTGCATATGTAGCAGCTACTCAGCCATGGAAACCCATTTCATGAAGCTCCCAACACACAGTTGTTGGGCTGATGTTGGTTTCCGAGGCAGTTTGGAACTTTGTAGTAAGCGTTGCTTGTAGGATTGTGGGATTTCTATGTGGTACATGCTTGAGTACCTGGTCCACATGCTCTGTGAGTTGCTTTTATTAACTTCCATTTCTCAATAATAGTACTTACAGTTGTCTAGGGCAGATCTAGCAGGGCAAAAATGTAATCAACTGACTTGAAGCAAAGGTGGCATCCTATGACAGTGACACTGCGCTTTTTAGTACAACCCATTATACTGCTCTTCAGTACAACCAATTACACTGCCAGTGTTTGTCATGAAGATTGCATGGATATGTGGCTGAAACACCTGATTTTAATAATTAAGATGGGTATCCACATAGGTTTGGCCTTTTTTAGTTTTTTAGTTTATGTATAGAAATATACAGGCATGTCACCACTACTCACTACTGCTTATTATTATGACAAATGTCAATATATGCTAACATGACATTGTTATATTCCAAAACACAAATGTGTAATGGCTGCATGTTTACGACATGATTTTGACCACATTATGTAGCAGGGATCATGCACGTTAATAAAGCAAGCATTAATAAAGTTAGTTTCTTAAACATTTTCTTGTTATTTGTCATTATTAGCCCTTAAAAGTCCTCAACATTGCCAGTTTGAGTGTATCCTTGAGGTTTCTGACTAGTGTTAGAAGACAGCAACTCGCTTAATCAATGTTTAGCAACAGAACTAGCAACAGTTCACCTCTCACCCTCTTAAGAACAGCTATTTCACCCATACACACTAAATGACCACTTGAGAGGTGTTAGCATGGGGGTGGTCTCCATTACTGGAAAGCCGTAAACCTGCTGCCACGTGGCCGTTCTGCCTCCTAAACAAATTGCCCCTCAATTTCATACCACTGAACATGACCTGCCAACGTCCCTGTGACAAATTGGAATTGATTCACGCCTTGGCAGGGATTTCTGGGGTCGCGACCCGGCAATGGTAAAAACGTCTCGCTACCATTAGCATTCAGGCCAGCTGCACCTCAGGCAGGGAGCTTTTTTTTTCACACCATGAATAAAATCAATCACTATTTTGCTCTATTTATTCCTCTTTTCTCTTGGCTTTTGACCCAGTGGGCCTGCTGTTATAATAGAAAAACATGGCAACGTGAAGCTTGTCGTTTAAGAAAATGTGGACTTCCAGGCAAGTCCCCAGTTAACAGGTCAAGTTCTCTTTGATTTTACTGGGGCATTTATATTGCACAGACCAAAACTCCCAAAGAGGAACATTAAGACAAACAAAGTGCTTAATCCAACTCTCCCTTAGGTCCCCTATGGCTTGAAACACCTTTTCTTACATGTTGTTCATTAGTTTATGACTCATAGCTCATTGAAGTGTCATTGACAGACATAACGAAAAGGAAAACAGACTAAACACGCAACTGAGGCCAGAAGAACAAACACCATACAATATAATACAATACATAGACCAGCAACCTAACAGGGGAAAAAACAGGGTTTAGATACAGGAACAGGTAACAAGACACAGGTGGGTAACAAGAGGGTTAACAAGACACAGGTGAAAACAATCAAGGGCGGAGTCTAGAAACAAGGGGGCAGAACAGGGAAGAATCAAAACAGGGAAGCACATGGACAAGACCAAAAGGTAACACAAGAACATGGAAGACTGGCAGGGGCCAATTGTGACAAAAATCTTGTTTTACACAAAGAAAAAAATGATTTACCTTTCTGTACAGACATTAACATGTTAGTGCAGAATACAAATCAAATATAAATATAATTTAATACATTGCTAATAAATTCTGATGTGTCTCCTTTGTCTTAGTCATTGTTGCTGTCTTTTACCGCTGGCCACCTGGTAGCATCTTTAGCAAGGAACATGTAGAAGCACCCAAAGGAACTGGCTTTATGAGTTCTTCAGTGCAGATGTACGTGTTTAAGAACTTACAAAGTGTTGCCAAATTTAAAGTGAACAACACAAGTATTCTGGAAACCATACTTGCACTAATTAGACCAGGGAGATCTTTAGTAATGTAATGTTAAAGCAGGTTTTCATGTCCAATAAGGAGAAGGTTTTAGCAACACAAGCTGACCCTTCAGATGAGCTAATGTTAAAACTAACACTGGAGCTAACCAGTGCGAAGAGCTCTTGGCTTTTATACAAAGTCTTCTAGTAAGCTTTAGTGAGGCAGCGCAAGTGATTGAACATGTACAACTGCCTTAATATGTAACTTAATATCTTCACATAGAATGTTTTAATTGCAAATGTGAGCACTATTCAATGTAATTTATCAAGCTAACTGACCTTACCATCTTTCTGTAATGCTATTTATTGTTAGATATCATTTTAAAAAGTTAGCAAATACCGTAATTTAGATAAAGATTGGCTTGCCTTACGGCAAACACATACCGCTGCTGTGGGAACAAAACCTTATATCTCCTTTTTGTTTTGCTCATTTTTCAGTTTTTGACATATTTTGAAAATGTTGCCCTTTACACTGTGTGTAAATTTGGTGGTTGGTTAGTGTAGTGGTTAACACCTCTGCCTTCTACGCTTCTACGAGTTTAATCCCCCACCTGAGTAAGCACCCTACACGATACCAATAAGAGTCCTTGGGCAAGACTCCTAACTTTAGATTTTTATTACTCCTGATGAATGGATAAAAAGAAATGACCCAAAATTGCTTACAAAAATCTGCTTCCATTGACTTGCATTGAAAGTAAAGTAGGTTTTTTTCCTTCTCCTGTAAAGTTATCATTCTGGAGATACAAGGTTTTCCTCTGACAACAGTGATACACTTGTTAATAGTTTGATGCTGAGCTGTAAGTTTGTCATCCACAGATTTCAATCCAGGAATAGAATGGAATAAAAACAGCTCCACCCACCAGATGGTGAGGGAAGCATGTGTCTGACGTACACCCCCCTCAGAACATGTGAAATGTAAATTAAAAACAGAAAGCAGTGATTTGTAATTCCCCTGCAATTTCCCTCTGGGATCAATAAAGGATTCTAATTCTGATTGTGATTCTGATTTAATTTCACTTTGACCTGTATTTAAAAGAAAACAGCACAAAGACAAGATTCACTGACTGATCAACTTCATTCTTTTATTAAATTTATATTATTTCTTACATTGAGGCTTGGTCTAAAAACATTGAGACAGGAGCCATGTAAGACTAGGAACACCGCAACATGTTCAATATCATCTTAAACAGGTGATGCAATCATGCTTAGGTGTAAAAGGAGCATCCAGAAAAGGCAGAGTCCTTTATTAGTCATGATGAGCCACTTTTCTAAAAATGCATCATCAATAAATCCATAAGTTTAAAAATATTGCTCCTCAATCCAGGCACTCCAAGGACTTTGGGTAGTTTTCTATCTAAAGTACATAAGGACTTCAAAAAGATTCAGCAAATCCAGAGAATTCTGTGTGTCAAGGGCTAAATCAGAACTGAATGCCCATGGCCTTTGACTTTTCAGATGGTTCGCATACTCCTTTGATGGATATCACTGCATGAGCACAGGAATACAAACCGTTGTCAATAAACACCATCAATCACTGCAAGCACAAATCCAAGTTAGGACTGTACTACGCAAAGCAAAAGCCGATTGTCAGCAACATCCGGAAACACTGCAGACTTCTCTGGAGCTCATCTGAGATAAACTGATGCACAGTGGAAATGTGCATTGTGGTTTGACAAGCTAACTTTTCAGATTACTTATGGAAATAATGGATGTTGTGTTCTCTAAGCCAAAGAAGAAAAGGACCATCCAGATTGTTACCAGTGTAGAGCTTAAAATTCATGGTCTGTCATTTTATCGGGGGGTATTAGTGGGTAACTTTAACATCTGCAAAGTCAACACTGACACTGAAAGACATGTGCATGTGTTGGAGCTGCCTTCTAGATGACGTCTTTTTCAGACTTTCAGAACTAGATCAAATCATTATTACTTGTTTATATTATGTAACACAGTGGTAAACATACTCTGTCTCAGCTTTTCGGGAACATGTCACAGGCTTTAAAGTTTGAACGGGCATTTTGTCTGAAATAAAAGCTCAGAATTTACTCATCTCCTCTTTATGATTTTGTTAGCATTTCACATACTGTACGAACTTGAGGTTTGTCATTCTGATTTACTGCCCCATCTGAGAAGTTGTTGGAGTTTTTCCTTCACCTGACAGAAGAAAAGAACATTTAGAGACAACTATGATTGACTGAGAGGCCTGTTTTCCACTCACTTAAATATGTAGTTACTTGTACATATGTATGATGTATAATGATGTATAAATGGATTGTATTGCAAACTACAATAATAGTGTCTATGTTGGTGATTGATGATGAAGAGTAGAAGTAAATGAAGAGAAGGAAAATAGTGGACCAAGCTAGTATATTTGTTATGTATTTTCTTTTTTTTTTATTGTTTTTGTTTATTTACTTTGTTTGCTTTTACTTATTCAGAAAAAAATGCAACTGACAAGTAAAAAATAAAAAACCTAATCACATTTAGCAGAGCAGGACTACATCTGAAAAAGACACACACACAGGCTGTTCCTGCAGATGGTGTGGCTCTCGGTTCATCAGAACGTGACTAAATGCTCGGTACAAACTCTGCACACATTGTTCAGCGTGGGCTGGCTAATGCCAAAGAGAGGAGATACCACACAATATCTGAAAGGCAAGCAGTGAGATCCATCTAATCCATAATTTAAGGCCTCAGTCTTCAGTCAAGGCCACACTGAACTTACAATCAGACACTGTAGAAAACTCCAAGAAGAATCAATGGATTCTTGCTAGCATATTAACTAGCACAATGAACCTTGCTAGTGGGCTCTCAAGTGGCACAACCGTCTAAACCTCTGCCCTATCAACAGGAGATCTGGTGGGGTTGCAGCCATCTGTGGATGGGAGTCCAAGAAAGAATAATCAGCCTTGCTCTCTCTGGGTGGGATGGTTGCCCTATTACTAAGCAAGATGCATTGGTCACTATTAACTTGTGTAGTTATTACTATTACTTACTATACTATTACTTATTATACCATTACTCAGTTATACCATTAGTTACCACAAACATGTTTAGCTGTGCAAAGACACATACTGGCCTTCAACCCCCCAGCTTGGTAGCATCAGGTAAAACTCCTAGCTGACTTCAACCTGGCAGAATTTAAAGTTCTACTATGTAAAAAGCACTCCAAAAACAGGCTAAAATATAGTGTATGCAGCTGTAAGTCACCCTCTAAAGCCCGAAATAGTAGAAGTCAGAAGTCTGGAGTTTTTCTGACCGTCTTTACATATTAGCGTCACATACACAGAATCAAAAAGAAGGTCAGACTCAATTTTGAGGTCTCAAATGCAAAAACATCATTGTAGTGATAAAGATAAGATGACAATAGTAGTTCTTTTTTTTTTTTTAATTGTCTCTTTAAATTGTCTTTCAATTATCAGATTCATCCACTCAGGGAAGGGGACCGAAGCACAACCCATGTTAAATAATGTTCTTCCATCTTGCATGCAAATATACATTTCCACCAGAGAGGTCTCCAAATCCCCAAACTTACATAGTCTCACATTTAAAAGTAGCATTTAGATACTGGGAATGAACAAACGTTGATGAAGACTCATTGCTGCTGAAAACCAACATGAACTTTGAGTAAAAACAGTTCATTATAGGGTTTTGCTTCTATGGCCAAGATTCAACTCTGTTCAGAAGCAAAAAACTTTATAGTTCTAGCCAGTTGTATAGAGTATAGTGATATGCAATCATGCAGTGTAAATTTATATTGGATACTAGAGATGACAGCATGATGAAAGTAAGAGTTATGGAGCTATAACAAAACAGGGTTGGCAAATTGTAATACTGTGACAGGTTCTGCTGAGGCAAATGAGGTGAGGCAAGTGGGGGGGGGGGGGGGTGCGTGCTTTTAGAGAGTTTTACCCAAGGGAGGGTAAGGGTCGACTGGAGTGGTGTAAAGTATGATACCACTGGAATCTGGAGAAGTGGAAACGTGTTCTCTGGAATGAAGAATCATACTTCGCTGTCTGGCAGTCTGATGGATGAGTCTGGGTTTGGTGGATGACAGGAGAACTTTAACTACCAGAATACATAGTGCCAAAGGTAAAGTTTGGTGGAGGAGGGATAATGAGCTGATAATGGGGCTGTTTTTCAAGCCCTTTAGTTCCAGTGAAGGGTGATGTTGATGCTACAGCGCAAAGACATTTTAGACAATTATCCTCTTCCAGCTTTGTGTCAGCAGTTTGGTGAAGACCCTTCCCTGTCCCAGCATGACTGAGCCCCTGTGCAAGAAGCAATCTCCATAAAGACATGGTTTGACCAGTTGGGTGTGGACGAACTCCAATGGCCTCCAGAGTCCTGATCTAAACCCCACTGACCACCTTTGGCATGAACTGGAAAATCGACTGCGGGCCAGGACCTCTTGTCCAACATCACTGCCCGACCTCATGAATGCTCTTTTGACTGAATGGGCCTAAATTCCCACAGACATACTCCAAAATCTTATGGAAAGCCTTCCCAGAAGAGTGGAAGCTGTTACAGCCACAAATGGGGGCAACTCCATATAAATGCCCATGGCTTTGGAATGGGATGTACAACAAGCTCATATAGCTGTCATGGCCAAGTGTCCACAAACTTCTGTCCACATAGTTATATTACATGACTACTGACAGAGTAAAAACCAATTTAGTTTCTTGTAAACATGGAAGTAAACTAAATGTTTAAAATCATTGCGTCCGAAACTGAGGTGGTGCGAAGATCTTGAGAAGAAAATGCCCCCTTCTGCCCCACATACACCCCCCCCCCACCCCAAATCAAGCCCCCCACCCCCCATGCCCCGGTACAGTCCTAGTGTGCAAGGGCTTAGTGCTCTTGCCCTGATAACTCCGCTGTAATACACTGCACCCTGCACCCTTTACTTTATTATATTTAGTAATTCCGTGTTGGGGGGGGGGGGGGGGGGGGGGGGTATGAGCAGTGTGCGGCCCCCAGGCTGTTTGTGTTTGTGGTGGGGGGGGCTGGTAGTGCTGATAAGCAGAGGGATAAGCGTAATGAGGTTGTGAGGTGTGTGTGTGTCACCTATTCTAAATAGAGGAAGGTGAGTGTGAGCACAACTCTGAACCTCCTCGCTTCTTTACTGACCCAACCGTGGAGCGGAATAGCAATCAGCCCGTCTGTCTGACCGCCGGGGTGGCCGGCAAATCCAACAGCATATTATTCTTAAGCCTTATCCTGGATCCTACCCTGACATTCTGCTTATTTTAATACAGAGAGAGAGAGAGATTCAGACGAAAGAGAGGGAGAGAGAGAGAGAGAGAGAGAGAGAGAGAGAGAGAGAGAGGAGAGAGAGAGAGATTCAGACGAAAGAGAGGGAGAGCAAGACAGAATATGCAGAGAGAGGAAGATAGAGTGAGAGATGAAAAGATTGATACAGAGGGAGAGAAAGAAAAACAGAAAGCAGAAAGAGGAGAGAGATAGAAAGAGAGAGAGATAAACAGAAAGAGATAGATGGGTAGAGAGAGGAGAAAGAGAAAGTGACATGGTGAGAGAGCAAGATAGACAGAATTGGAGAGGGAGAAAAAGACACATGCAGAGAGAGAGCGAGAGACAGAGAGAGAGAGAGAGAGAGAGAGAGAGAGCGAGAGACAGAGAGAGAGAGAGAGAGAGAGAGAGACAGAGAGAGAGACAGAGAGAGAGAGAGAGAGAGAGAGAGAGACTTTTTTTTATCAAAACAACTCCAGCTGTCCTCATCATAGAGAGTATGAGGTAGACAGTGTAAAATAGGTGTAGCCTATATGTGTGTGTGTGTGTGTGTGTGTGTGTGTGTGTGTGTGTGTGTGTGTGTGTGTGAGAGATAAGTTGTGGTGTTACATCAAATCCAGTGGTCTGCTGGTGGCTAAAAACAGCTTAACCTGCACATCGAGTCCACAGTGTAAGTTTAATACTAACTATATTGTAATATTAATAAGGACAATACAAATTGCATGTATTGCTACACTTATGAGGACTTCTAATCAACCCAAGTGGGCCCAAGCACTTACAAACACAAAGGTACCATTTTTATTGGACCTTAACCTTATTTAATCTAATTTGATTGGTAATTATCATTATTATAACTGCATAACAATCACTAAGTACTGACCTCTGATTCAAATACTGGATGAGTTTGTTCATGGCTGATTATGAAATGACGTGCGTGCCAATATTGATGGAAAATGTTGTTCTCTAGAAATAATAATAATATTAACATTTTTTTTCATCATAGTCTGTACTTGACATCGGATGATATTAGATGCTTTGAAATGGTTCACAATTTGATATACAGTGGATTGCAAAAGTTTTCAACCCCTTTAAAAGTCATCAAATTGGTCTGGTTTATAATTGACACATCCACAGATTGTTTCATACAATATTTTTATTGCAAACCAATATGCTCTTAGAGATTCAGTTTCAAAGTCAAGACTCATTATTTGTCAACAGATCTTTTTAAAAAAACAAACATTGAGAAATGCTGCTTGAGTAAGTATTCAACACCCTAAGACTCATATGCAGGTGAACTAACTTTTGGTGCAATAACAGCGTTAAGTCTGTTGCAGTAAGTTCCTTCCAGCTTTGCACACTGAGTTTTTTGCTCATTCCAGACTTGTTCCAGGTTATTCAGGCTTGATGACCAAACTGTGGACCACAATTATCAAACAAGCTCACAGATTCTCAATTAGACGGTGGTCAGGACTTTGACTTGGCTACTGTAGAACCTCTTCTTGTTGTTCAACCACTCCTGTATTGCCTTTGCCTTGTGTTTGGGATCACCATCCTGCCTAAAGGTGAAGTTCTCCCAAGCTTAGTTACTTCTTTAGTGGACTTAAGTAGATCATTTTGCAGTTATCTCCATGTATTTTGCACTGTCTGTCCTTCAGTTTTAACAAGAAGCCAAGTCCCCTCTACATGATGCTGCCACCACCATGCTTTAAAGCTCTGTTGGTGGGTTGGTGGGAATGGGCAGTGTTGGGTTTGTGATTTTGAATTAAGGCCAAAAAGCTTTTTTCTCAGCTGACCACAAAGCCTTCTCACACATTCTGGCTGACTTACTTTCTGGCAACCTCCAGATGTGTTTTTTCTTCAGTAATGGCTTCTTTCTAGCTACCCTTCCATACAGGCCAGAGCTCTTGATATCTGTGCTCCTGCACTCCATTCTCAGTCACTGAACTCTGGAGCTCCTCCACAATGTTTGCTGGCCTCTCTGTGAGTCCCTTTCTTGAGTTTTGAGGGGCGGCCTTGTCTCAACAGCGCCTGGGTGGTATGATGTAGCTTCCAGTTCTTCACAATTGATTTAGCAGTGCTCACTGTGATATCCCAACACTTGGAGGTTACTTTCTAGTCTTTTCTTATCTTGTGCATGTCTACAAATTCCTTAGAATACTCTTTAGTCTTGATCTTCAGTTTCAGATTCACAGTCTGACCAATTGCACTTGACTGAAGGGGGTCTTTTATCCTGAAAATTACCATTTTTTTAATAGACAATACAGATTACATGACATTCAAATTATTAAACTACCTGGTTGGGTTAGAGCAGTGGTCTGCAACCTTGGTCCTGGAAAGCTAACTACTTGCAGTAGTTCCAAACTTTGTCCAATAACCTGCCCTGCCTTTTACTTAACTCTAATACATCTAAGCCAGTCAATCAGGGACTTGGCAAGGGTTGAATAGCTGGAGCAGGTTTGGCAAGCTGTGGTTACATCTAGGCTCTGGAGGAAGGTAGATCTCCAGGACAGGATTGGAGAGCACTAGGTTAGTGTTAGCACCAAGGTTAGGGTTAGGGTTAGAATTAGGTGTCACTCTGGGGTCAAGGTTAGGGCCAGAAAGAAAGTTAGGGTTCGAAAAACTGTGGTGAATTTCATACTAGATTCATATTAGATATTAATTTGAATGCATTAAAGGCAAGGTAAGCATCTACACAGCATCCACAGTTGGCTATCCAAATAAAATGTTTCCTTAAATTTGTGGTGGAGCTGTTGCCCATTTTTGGACACTGTCCATTCAGCATTGCGACTGGAGTTGCTGTCCATGGTCCTGCAGTAGAGTCAAAGGTGATGAAATATCTAGCAAGGTTGTTTTGCAGATCAATATGTTATGGACAGAAAGTTAAACTTGGACTGAAGAATCCAGTGCCTATAAACTCTATACATACTTAGAACCATAAATACAAAAGTTTGTAGACACCAATGTTTCTTCTGAAATAAAGCGTATTAATGTGGCCATTGCTGCAATAACAGTCTCTACTCTTCTGGGAAGACTTTACTCTAGAGTTTGGAACATTGTGAGGATTTGATTGAGCAAGGTCAGGTCAGGTCAAGTATGTTGGGTGGTCAGTTCTGGATCACTCCAACTCATCTCAAAGGTATTGGATGGAGCTCCATCACTCCAGAGAACATAGCTTCACTGATCCACAGCCTTTTGTACACCTCTTTCTGATTCTTGGCATTGAACTTAGGCTCATGTCTGACTGCATAGTGGTCATGCTTTTCTACAGAGATTATAGAGATGCCAATCCTGACCTGCAACGTGCCACAACGTGTCTGTGTTCAGGTCTTTTTTAATGTAATTACATAGTTAATTACATAATTGTTTATTTATTTGAGGAAAAAATATGGGCTGTGCAAGATACACTATACTGCCAAAAGTATTTGCTCGCCCATCCAAATCATTGAATTCCGGTGTTCCAATCACTTCCATGGCCACAGGTGTATAAAGCCGAGCCCCTAGGCCTGCAGACTGCTTCTACAGACATTAGTGAAAGAATGGGTCGCTCTCAGGAGCTCAGTGAATTCCAGTGTGGTACCGTGATCGGACGCCACCTGTGCAGCAAGTCCAGTCGTGAAATTTCCTCACTACCAAATATTCCACAGTCCACTGTCAGTGGGATTATAACAAAGTGGAAGCGATTGGGAATGACAGCAACTCAGCCACGATGTGGTCGGCCACGTAAAATGAAAGCGGGGTCAGCGGATGCTGAGGGGCATAGTGCGCAGAGGTCACCAACTTTCCATCACTACAGACCTCCAAACTTCATGTGGCCTTCAGGTCAGCTGAAGAACAGCGTAGAGAGCTTAATGGAATGGGTTTCCATGGCTGAGCAGCTGCATCCAAGACTTACATCACCAAGCGCAATGCAAAGCGTGGAATGCAGTGGTGTAAAGCGCCGCCACTGGACTCTAGAGCAGTGGAGACGTGTTCTCTGGAGTGATGAATCACGCTTCTCCGTCTGGAAATCTGATGGACGAGTCTGGGTGTGGTGGTTGCCAGGAGACGGTACTTGTCTGACTGCATTGTGCCAAGTGTAAAGTTTGGTGGAGGGGGGATCATGGTGTGGGGGTGTTTTTCAGGAGTTGGGCTCGGCCCCTTAGTTCCAGTGAAAGGAATTCTTAAAGCTTCAGCACCAAGAGATTTTGGACAATTTCATGCTCCCAACTTTGTGGGGACAGTTTGGGGACGGCCCCTTCCTGTTCCAACATGACTGTGCACCAGTGCACAAAGCAGGTCTATAAAGACGTGGATGAGCCAGTTTGGTGTGGAAGAACTTGACTGGCCTGCACAGAGTCCTGACCTCAACCCCATATAACACCTTTGGGATGAATTAGAGCCGAGACTGCAAGGCAGGCCTTCTCGTCCAACATCAGTGTCTGACCTCACATGCGCTTCTGGAAGAACGGTCAGAAATTGTACACTAAAATGTTCAGGAAATTTGACCATTTTTTCCCTGGCAATAGAGGTGTTTAAACTCATTTATTTCAACCTAGAAAACCAAAAAAGTCTGGAAGTTGATTTCATGATTTTTTTTTTAACTTTAACTGATTTTATTTGAATTCTATTTTAGACATAATATTAAAATATTTCATTATTCTAATTTTATCAGAACAAAATTTTAGATATTCCATTCTATCTATTCTAAAATATGAATTGTAACAGGGCCTCATTCTAAATATTACATTTTTACTTATTGTAGCTTTATTTACATATAAATGATATTCATTTATGTTCTAGATCAAATATATTTAATTAATTCATTTGCTATCGAAATTCTTTTATCAGACCTTCATTCTAGATGTTCTGTTGTAGATAGAATATATTATAGGTTTAAATCACTCATTCATCCTGGATATTCATTTTGCTATATTTTCTGTCTGGACATTAATTTTATTAAAACGTCACATTTTATAAACATTGGATTTATTAAGTGATACCTAAAATTTAGATGCTCACTGGCACATACAGTTAGCCATGGGCAGGAATATTGAGTAATTTTTCAATTTTGTTCATACAGAGCACTCATGTCCAGCCAGACACCCAGGGGATATGGACGAATTCTGGACTTTCTGTCTATCACCTGGCAGGTATTGATCGAGAGGTCAGGCATTAATTGGAGCCATGGCTTTTTGAAGCCAGAGGGTCTGAAAGGTCAGCGGCGTTCTTGCCCAGGAGAGAGTGACCACATCAGAGAGAGAGAGAGAGAGAGAGAGAGAGAGAGAGAGAGAGAGAGAGAGGGAGAGAGTGAGAGAGAGAGAGACAGAGTGTCTATGTTAGTCTTCTGCTGTTGAGGGAAATATGTCATGGTGTTTCATCATCCCGCTATGATACAGTCCACACACACACAGTACTGTGAAGACTTTCCTGCCAAATAACAGCTCATTAAAAACCAGTCAGCTGATCAGTCTGGGACTGTGAATCCCAATCTCCTTTCACGGTCTGCTGCAACCCCCCCATGATTTTAGTGGGGTACTAAACTGCAAGGGAAAGTATTAACTGTGGAGGCAAACTGAGTAAAATGTTGACTTGCTATATAAAAAAGCATAGTCCGCCCTGATGAACAATATCAGTAAAGTTATATCACTGACGACCAACACCACAGACAAAATGATGGATATTCTTGTCTAAAATTAAAGAAAAAAGTCACTGCACAGCCCTATCCACAGCACCTGGGGAGCAATTGGGGTTAGGTGCCTTGCTCAAGGGTAACTCAGTCATGTACTGTCGGATCAACCCGGCAGCCTTCTGGTCACAAGGCTGGTTCCATAACCTCCAGCCCACGACTGCCCCCACTCCGGCTATTTGACCCGACTCCGTTCTCTTAAGACTTTTAAAGTCATGTAGTAAACCTAAGTCTAGACACGTAAAACAGTCAGAAGGACTTTTCTTTGGGGACTGGATCATTGATAAAGATGAAGTATTTGGAATGCTTACACAATTAGGCTAGTATCCATTAACTTAAGTCATACTTTTTTGATCCCACAACCGGGGAAATTCCACCTCCACATGTAACCCATCCATGAAGTGAAACACCACATACACACCAGTGAACACACACACTAGGGGGCAGTGAGCACACTCGCCCGGAGCGGTGGGCAGCCCTATCCACAGCGCCCGGGGAGCAGTTGGGGGTTAGGTGTCTTGCTCAAGGACACCTCAGTCATGGACTGTCGGCCCCAGGGATCGAACTGACAACCTTCCAGTCACAGGGCCAGATCCCTAACCTCCAGGCCATGACTAGATACAAAAAAAGGCCCCTTTGAGCTTTGGAAGAATAGCCGCAGAAACTTGTCGATCCTATATGAAGGTTGGTTGAAGTTCTTCCAGTGGCTCATGTTAGCCCAGCACTTCACTGGACACAGTGACCCATCTGTAGGTAACTGAAGCTCACTACACAACTAAACAACATCATTTTAGTATTAGTGGTCAATTAGAAGCAGCTTCATAATACTAATGAAGCACCATGACTGCTGAATCCTTCCAAGATTTTTTTTTTTTTTTGCGTACAGCTCAGGCAAAACGGAAATTGTTCTGTTCCTCAAAAGGCTGGTCATCTCTTAGCAAAAGCCTGCAGTGAGAGGGTCAAGCTGTTCTGCAGAGCCGGTCAAAACTGGATGGTTTCCAATCCACCTCGTTCAAAAGCTCTATTCAGAGTGCATTGTGCACTGACACACTGATGGAATTACACAAAAGAGCATTCATAAGAGGGGGGGAATAATCATTTTGTGAAGGACGGAGAGGAAAAAAAAAAAACGAACGCAATCATATTCACATTAGCACCATGCATGATGGATAAAAAGCGAACGGCTGGACCTTTTTGTGCCCAGCTCTAATTATCCGTCATTTTTGCAGATTCATTTTCCCTCCTGTTTTCCCCTTTCTATCACTCGCTCTCTCGTTCTTTTCATTATTAACCCTCCTTTCCACCACCTCTGTGGCAGCAGGTCAATCCTAGTTCCTCCGTGGTGTAATTTCAAATCCGTTTGAGTGGTTTTGTGGGGAAATGGACAAAACATCTGTCACTGAATGCTAGTGTAAATCTAGCACAGGCCTGAATGATCCCGCAGAAATGAGCTGAGGAGCAGGACAATCCTTAAAGGAATAGCAAAGTGATAAAAACAGCAAACCGTCCATTGTTGTTCTTCTTACACTCCAAATGTATACAATCAGATCCTTAGTTTTTTGATGGTGCTATGAGGCTAATCAAAACTTAGACAAAGTCCAAGCCACCGTACTCTTTTTTTTAACTATGCTAATATTCCTTTGTCTGTTTTTAGGTTCCAAAATAGTTGTGACAGTAGATAAAATGTACCTGAAAACCAGATAGCATATATAGAAGATATATTTAATATTTTACCTTATCAACTCTTTGAATACATAACATTATTCCAACTTTAAATGCCTGTGACACATTCCAAAAAAGTAGGGATGGGGCAATGTAAGACTGGGAAGTTTGTAATTATCAAAAACACCTGTCTTAGAACTTTTCACAGGTAAAGCTTCCACAGGTAAACTTTAAAAAAATCTACATGAGCAAATAACAACAGTTGATGACTACGGTTGTCAATGCAGGAAAACCAACAATCAATAAACACAACTTATTTCTAAGTTAAGACTGTACTGTGCACAGTGAATGTCATATCAACAGTGTCCAGAAACACCACCACTGGGCTTGACCTAATCTGAAATGACACCCTGCAGAGTGGAAACGTATATATATTGCTGTCTGACGAGTCAACCTTATAGATCGTTTTTGGAAATAATGTTCTGTTATGGATGTCATGTTCTCTGGGCCAAAAAAAGAAAAGCACCATCCAGATTGTTACCAGTGTAAAGTTCAAAATCCAGTGTCTGTCAGGGTGTAGGGGGTAACCTGCACATCTGTAAAAGCACCATTAATGCTGAACACATTTAGGAGAAACACATGCTGCCTTCTAGACACCATCTTTTTCAGAGACATCTATACTTATTTAAACATGACAACACCAAGAAACATTATGCATGTGTTACAACAGCATGGCTGCATAATCAGAGAGTACCAGTGCTAGACTGACTGGGCTGCAGTTCAGAATTGTTTCTCTCTGAAAACATGTCTTTAGTTCAAAAAAACCAAAACAGCCAACCAAAAACAGAACAAAACAAACAGACACAAGGTACCAAAAACAAGGACAGAACCAAACTAGACAGAGCCAGGCACAGACATAGAAGCAGAAACAGGAGAACATGGAACATGAACAGGCACAGGCACAGAGGCAGAGGCAGAAACGGGCACAGAGGGAGACCACGAAACATCAAACAACACAGAGATTCAAACAAAGACCAGCAAACACAAGGGGCAAACACAGGGCTTAAATACACAGGGAAAACGAGGGTCAGGTGAAAACAATCAGGGGCGGAGTAACCAAACAGGGGGCAGGACTAAACCAAAACACGAACACATGGACAGGACTGGGAGGGGCCCATCGTGACACAGGACACCAGCCTGTTTTGTGTCTTCAGTCCCTAAATGTTTGAGAAGTGCTGTTAAAGGAAATCTAATGTAACACAGTCCCTCCCCAACGTTTTTGGGATTAGCATATATTTACAAAAATGAATCACTGCTTTCCGTTTGCATTAGTACTTTACATACAGTCCCAACGTTTTGAAATAGGGTTGCAATATGTATTATAATGCAAAACCATTAACAAGTGTCTAATTTGGTTGTATTAAGATATTGATAAACTCACCTTAAAATAAGTCAAATACGTGTGTCCCCGATTTGGACATTTTTGAAATGGTGTAACTAACCGTTCTAATTATACGGATATTATTATACAATTTTGGTCTAACTGTAAGTATGATGTCATTGCTTTTATATAGGACAGCATATTGAAAGCAGCCACTCTAGACTAGGGTTAAACACTTTTCGTGCTGAAGAGCCTGGACAGATTTGCCATTAGGTTTTACCTGCTCTAACACACCTGATTCAGCTTGATGATTAGCTGTTGGGTTTAATGAGGCATGTTGGAGTGTTCCAGTGGGCTTTGTCAGAGTTTGAAAATGCAGGTCTATAGATTTAGAATGAGCTTAACATCTGCAACCAATGGCCTGTAAACAAACAGACGGCTGCTAAGCTTGTGCAAAGAGCGAGAACAAATGTTCTCTGTTCAGCATCGACACACGACTCATAAAGGCTGTTTAAGCTTGGTTCAATCAAACCCTGGACTTTCAGTCTCTCAGTCAGGATTAGGACTGGGAGTGAAATAGGATCTTTAATAGCATCGACTGAATTGCTTCAATCTATGTCATTCAGTACCAAATTTCAGTACTTAATACTTAACTGCTTGTTCCAAACGCTCAACTTCAGAGCTAAATGCATGTTACTAACACCAGTATATTTTAAATATTATGCAAATATATGTAAATATATCATTGTTGTCAGACAAAAACCTCGTATCTCCATTTTTGTCCGTTTTTCAGTTTTTGACCTCATTTTAAAATACATGTTGCCCTGTACATGGTGTGTAAATTTCATGACGAATGGACCAAACAAAAGCACCCAAAATTGCTTGGAAAGACGTCTGGTTCCATTGACTTACATTAAAAGTTAAGTATGTTTTTCCTTCTCCTGTTAACATTTTGGAGATGCAAGGTTTTCTTCTGACAACAGCGATATGCACTTTCTACTGGGCTGTGTGGGTCCCAAACCCTAACCCCTAAATCTCACCTTGTATCTACTTCGTTTTTTTTTTTTTTTTAATTTATTTATTTATTTGGTGGTTTTGAATCCTTTTCATTCCCTTGAAGTTGAAATATTTATAATAAGTTTTCAACTAAATAAGCTGTTCCATGCTTTCATGTCACAGAGTTTTAGTTTGTGGGCAGGGCCTTATTTTAGCCACACCCCTGTATTTTAAAACAGGAAGTGAGGCTGCATCCTTGTCCCTCATGGCCACAGGGTGAGAGTACAGTTGTTCAAAGCTGTGTTTGCTGGTCATGTACTGGCTGCATATTTCTGCCCAAAGCAGTCACTACTGAAAGTTTCAGTTTGGTAAAGTTCTAGGAATGTTAGGAGTGTTTCGGCAGTGACAAAATGAAATCTTTTAAAATGTATTTTAAAATTAAATAAACACAATTAAGGTACAGAGCAAAAATGATTTCAGTGTCCAAGTTAAAGTTAAGTCCAAGTTAAAAGTCTGGAATGGGTTTTGAGATCTCACTTCAAGAGATCGGTAAGATATGCCGGGACTTTTATTCTAGATATTTTGTCATTTTAGACTATATCTATTGGTCCGTTTAGGTTTTTTTCCCACAGAAACAATATGAACCATGCTATAGTGTGTGTGTGTGTGTGTGTGTGTGTGTGTGTGTGTGTGTGTGTGTGTGTGTGTGTGTGTGTGTGTGTGTTTTACATGGGGATGGTTGCGTGGGGGGTCTTTCATCGCAGATCTTATTTTCTTGTTCATTTTCTGGAAATGGAAAACACCTGCTACTGTTTGTGACAGAAAAGGCTGTGCACCTGGTTGTGTGTGTGTGTGTGTGTGTGTGTGTGTGCGCGCATGTTTGTGTAAAGGTCAGCTGCTGTTTTGAGCAGAATGTCAGCTGTCCATCTCTCAGTTTGATTTTCTCATAACCTACGGAAATAAATATCAAACGCTTAAGCCACACACACAGACAGACACACACACACACACACACACACACACATACAAATGCCTTGTATCTGAGCCCCAGAGGGCCTGATCTGATGTCAGGAATCATAAAGTGAGTGGTGGGTGAAGAGCGACAGAAAACAAATGCTGAAAGCTACTGAGAACCCAATACAGTAGTTATGACAGAGATCCAGATCTGAGGCCTTTAATGTTGCACATCAGCTGCTACCTTATTCAAACAGAATAACCCAATTCCATAAACTACTGGGATAGTGTGTAACATGCTAATAAAAACAAAAGGCAGTGATTAATACATTCTGTTTGGCCTACATTGTATCGAAAATGGTATAGGAACACAATATTATATGTACTAAACTGTGAAATTCATTGTTTTTTCGTTGTTGTTTTTTTGGTGAATATATGCTCATTCCAAATGTAATGCCTGCAACACATTCTAACAATTTGGGACATGACCATGTTTACCTCTTTTTTACCTTGCTTTCCTTTTAGCAGCACTTAATAATCATTTGGAGGCTGAAAAAGAAAATGTATTCAGTGTTAATGATACTTTCACAGATGTGCAGGTTACCCATTAATACACCTGCATAACATGCACAGATGCTGGATTCTAAACTTTACGTTGGTAACAATCTGGATGGTCCTCTTCTTCTTTGACCTGGAGAACTCAACGTCCATTTATTCCATAAACAATCTGAAAGACTGACTCATCAGACCACAACACGTTTCCACTGAGCATCAATCCATTCCAGATGAGCTTGGGGCCAGAGAAATCATTAAGAGATCCTTATTAGTTCCACTACGGGGAAATTTCACCTCCGCATTTAACCCATCTGTGTAGTGAAATACCACATACACTCTAGTGAGCGCACACACACACTAGGGGGCAGTGACCACACTTGCCCAGAGCGGTGGGCAGCCCAATCCGCAGCACCCGGGGAGCAACTGGGGGTTAGGTGTCATGTGCTGTCAGCTCTGGGGATCAAACCGCCGACCTTCCAGTCACGAGGCTGGTTCCCTAACCTCCAGCCCATGACTGCCCGGTGTTTCTGGTCAATGTTGACATCTGGTTGTTGCTGTGCATAGTACAGTCTAAATTTTGTTGAACAATGGTTATGGTCATTACAGAAACCTGCCCATTTTCAATGTCTTGCCATAAGAGGGGTTGAAAATCATGAGCGTCCTGCTGTGGCTTTCGGCGTTGCCTTTGAGAGTTCTTCAGAATCCCTGAGTCTTTTAATGATACTGTGCACCGTAAAGGGCGAAACACCCCAAATCCTTCCGATCGTTTGCTGAAAAACATTTTTAAACTGTTGTTTTAAAACTGTTAAACTAGTTTTCTTTACTTTTTATATACTATTTAAATAGAGTAGCTATCGTTTATACTGTGTCAGAACTTCATGATAAATGGACCAATAAAAATGCCCCAAATTCAGTGGATTCTCTCTTTAATGCTAATAGTTCTGCTAGTGCCCTCATGAAATTCAAGTTGTACATCAGTGCTAAGCTACCACTGGTGTTCAACCCTCATTTATAGAGATGTTTTTTTCTCAAATTTACTGCATAACTGCATTATCTAAACTGAATGCCTGGCTCTAACAGCCACAGTTCAACATTGAATTAAAATATGCCGAAACAGTGCTGTCTCCTGCCACGCCGTCGACACAAGCGGCGTTGTTTTTTTCTTCCCTCCCTCTGGTCGTGCTGTCTGGGGTTGAGCGTGATGTATCTTCCAAAGCAACAAGAGGGATTGTGGGTAAGAGAGGAGGACTCAAGCTGTGGCTCCCCTGGACTCGACTAATGAGGCAAGATGATGAAAGTCGTAGCATTTGACTCCATTCTACATCCTCACAAACACACACACACGACACCCCAGATGGTGAAAACGCAATGATACCAAACATTCTGCTGGTGAGAAATGATGGAGAGAGAATGTTGGGTTCTAATTCTCTTCTACACATCGAATCAGACTGTCTGCTGACATAAAGGTTGATTGTATTTCCAGCATTCATTCAGCCGTGATATCATAAAAAGGCAAAAGGGAGTGAAAACACAGTTCGTATTAGAGAACGAAAAACAAAAAAAGTCAAAAAAAGTTTTCTCCAAGAACTTCATCATTAAAGTCCTCTGATCATTTCGCACATCTATCTCTCCACACCAGTCTCGTCTACGTGTCTACCCGTCTCCTCTCTAATGTTCTGCTCACAAAGAAACCTTTTATATATTTTGGTATTTAGTAAAACTCTTTTATTCTAAAATGCAAACTGAAGTTTGTGCTAAAACAAAGCAGTTCTTAGTTTTGTGTCCTGATAAACATTGTTAGAGGCCTGCAGGTCTCTACCTTCTATCTTTGCGTATTTTGTATATTTAGTTATATATTTTTTCGCATGTAACATCAGGGTCAGGCTCAAAGGAGTTTTATTTACTCTGTAAAACTTTTTTGAACTTAAAAAATAGCCATTTTTTAATAAAATTGCCAAACATGTTGGCTATTTTATAACAAATATCCATCCATCCATTCATTCTCTAAGTCGATCTTCTCCCTCAGGGTCGCGGCCTTCTTCGGGCAGAAGGCAGGATACACCCTGGACAGGTCGCCAGTCCATCGCAGGGCAGACAGACAGACACTCACACCTAGGGGCAATGTAGCGTGTCCAATTGGCCTGTGTAACGCGGAGCAAGGTTACGGACGCATGTGCGGAGGTAAGCGGCTTTTATTGAGGGCAAATCCGGAATCAGGGTCATAACGGTCGAGGGTCAAAGAGCCATTAAGTAGAGAACGTGGGGTAGACATGATATAAACCAGAATCCAAGTTAAACAGAGACAGGGATTCAAACAACAGTACATACAACTACAAAGACCAAGACATCCAACAAAGATTGATCCAATGAAACAGGGCAAGGACAAAGACCGATACAAAGACCAGCAAACACAGGGCTTAAATACAACAGGGATAACGAGGAACAGGTGGAAAACAGGTGGAGACAATCAGGGGAGGAGTAATAAAACAAGGGGCTGGACTAAACCAAAACAAAAACGCACATGGGCAAAACCAAAACATGAACTGGGAGGGGCCAATCCTGACAGCCTGACTGCATGTCTTTGGACTGTGGGAGGAAACTGGAGGAAACCCATGCAGACACAGCGAGAACATGCAAACTCCACACAGAGAGGACCCCAGTCACCCAGCCGGGGAGTTGAACCCAGGCCCTTCTCGCTGTGAGGCAACAGCGCTACCCACCGCACCACCATGCCGCCCCCTTGTTAATTTATTTTCTATTAATATGATGTTTTATAACAGCCATTTTACTCATTTTTTTACAAAGTTTTTAGTTTTTTTACAGTACTGTACATTTTTTTACAGAAATTTCAGGCACTCATGCATTTCATCCATTGCACTCTCTCTTTTCTTTCTCTTTCTCTCTCATACACTCTCTCTAGCTATCTTTTGCTCTCTCTCTCTCTCTCTCTCTCTCTTACTTGCATGCTCTCACTGTTGTTCTCTTTACATTTACATTTATTTACATTTACGGCATTTGTCTGACGCTTTTATCCAGAGCGACTTACAATTTGACCATTTTTACCCAGGTAGGCAAAGGTAGTGTTAGGAATCTTGCCCAAGGACACTTATTATCTCTCTCTATTTGTTTCTTGTTACCTCCCTATCTCTCTCTCTTTCTCTCTGTTGAGGAGTGGGTGAAGTTTTGGGGCTGGCTAACTGGGTAAAAAGTATTCAGGGCTGCAGCTGCAGAAGCCCAGGCCAAGAGAGATGTCCAGGTGGATAATGTGCGTCCAGTCCACATGAAAGCTCTATTCACTGCAAAATACAAACATTATTTACAAGATGTTGGCAATAATGCGGAAATCTTGCTGTGTCTGATGCTGTGATGTCAAAGACAAAGAAAACCTAATTTAGTAATAATAATTTTTAAGCAATCGTTTCATTTATTAACTTATCCATCTCCAACTGGCCCTGAGAAAAGTAACTGCTTCTTTAGTTGTAAACCAAATTTAATTTAGAACTGTGATCAATTAAAGTCGATATAGCCAGGCCTGATTACTGCCTGCCTTGACAAGACAAGAGAAAGTAAGATACATATTAGTTAGGAAACCAATACAAAGCTGTTTCTACAGCTTGGGGACTGAAGTGAACCCCAGTGACAGCCATAATCACCAAATAGTGAAAACAGTGGTAAAGCTTCCCAGAGGTGTCTGGCCCATCAAAAGATCCCCAAAAAGCATGGCAACAGCTCATCGAGGAAGTCATAAGAAGTCAAAAAAGACCCCAGGTGATCATCTATGTTACTGTGAGCCTCGCTCACCTCAGATAAGGTCAGCCATCATGTTTCCACCTTTCAAAAAGAGACTAAGAACTGGAATCTGTGCAACCAAAACTGAGACTTTATGGAAGACAGGGGTCCTGGAATGTCTGCTGTAAAGCTAGCGAAACACTGCATAATAAAAACACCATAAAAGTGGAACATGGTGGTGGTAGTATCATGGTGTGAGGAAGCATTGCTGCTTCAGCGTCTGATGGATCCATGAATTGTGACTTTCTACCAAAAAATCCTGCAGGAGATCCGGTCATCAGTCCATGATTTGAAGAATGATCATCAAGCGAAATCAGGTTATGCAGCAAGGCAACAATCTGAAGCCCAAGAGGAAGTCTACTACACAACACTATATGAACTGGTTAAAGTCAATTTTTGTATATCACAACATCTGCAACACACAGAATGCATTTGGAAGCTTTTAATGGCTTATTTACTGTCCTGGTTTTCCCATTAAAGCTCCACTCCTTTCAAAGGGTATGTCAGAATAATGTTCCCTTTATTTATTTAACATTAAGTGAAAAAGGGCCATTAAGTAATTAAGTTATCAGCATCAGGAAAACATACATTTAGCAAAAAATTTGATAAATACATGAAAAAACCCACAAATGCCTGACTAACTAGGTGTAATATACTTTCTTTTCCAGTGTATGTTGTGTCCAGTAGCACAGTGGCAGTTGGTAGTGCTGTTGCTTCACAGCGAGAAGGGCCTGGGTTCGAATGCCCGGCCGGGTGACCAGGGACCTTTCTGTGTTCTCCCCGTGTCTGTGTGGGTTTCCTCCCACAGTCCAAAGACATGCAGTCAGGCCAATTGGACATGCTAAATTGCCCCTAGGTGTGAGTAAATGTGTATGCCTGTCTATCTGCCCTGTGATGGACTGGCGAACTGTCCAGGGTGTATACTGCCTTCCGCCCGATGTCAGCTGGGCCAGGTTCCAGCTCCCCCTGCGGCTTAGAAAATGTGTGTGTATATTGTGTCCAGCCTTTGCCCATAGCTAATGCACCTAATTGAAGAAACTCACTAACACAGTGAAACTCTCATGCAACTAAAGTTGCATTGGAGTTAATTGCATTTATGTTGCGCAACGCAAAGCATCCGGCAAGCTAAATCCGAATGAATTTCATGTAGGTTTCAAAGCCCACAAGTGTCTGAACAACTAAATATAATATACATTTTGTTCAGTGTATATCGTGTCCAGCCTTCACCATCTGTGTTTTTTTTTTTCACAGGAGACTCATGTCCAGTTTTCCGAGGAAATCGGCAGGAATCTTTTTCCACACCTCCAAAGTTCAGTCTAAGATGTTAGTTGATCATTTTCAAACCCAGTCAGTGGTGTTGAGGTCTGGACTCTGGATTGGTCAGTCCATTGTTCAATTTCTTTGTGTGGTGTGTCCGTGTCCTTTTCTCATTGAGGTTCTTCTTGATCAGCTACACATCCTTTCAGACCTTCAGCGCTTCCATAGAGTGGTCTTCTCACAGTAAAAGGATGGACAGAAACACCTGTGGATGTTTTCAGATCTGAAGCAGCTTGATTTGCTCCTTTCTCTCAAAGATGAAAGCTTTGGAAACACACGCACACACACACACACACATGCACACACACACACACACACATATATATATCTATATATATATATATATATATATATATATATATACATGTAGCCATTAAAATTAAGCCTCTTCAAAGTACACTGCCAAACATTGCTCACCCTAATTGCATATCTCATTATCTCCCATCCATCATATGGCAACTCGTTCAGGATTGGGGGCTGATGGATGGAAAACAACGACCTCGTAATGGCTTTGTGCGTCAAGTTAATGAGAGAAAAATACACAGCGATAAAGACAGATGATCCCTAATTGGATGGAGACTAAATGGTGCTTCACCTATTTGCGAGAGCCTTCATTTGTTTATAACCCCTACATGGGCTTGTTAGCTTGGGAGGATATGATTACATGGCACCGTATGACTGATTATGTCATTATTGCCTATAATTAAGAACAGATCATGTGCCTTAATAAAACTGTTGTGTTTGGGTATAATGGTGTGTGTGATTGTGTGTGATTGTGTGTGTGTGTATGTGTGTGTGTGTATTCCTATTTAACACCATCAAAGCACAAAGCAAAAGTATATCATATGCACAATCTCTTAGCTATATTAAATGAGTTAAATTAGAATTCGGTAAGCTAATTTACTTTGTAATTCATAGGCAAAGTGCTAAAAATCAGCACAGACAAAGTAGTAGTAGTCATAACAATAATAATAGACAATCTAGCTACATAAATCATGATAACAGAAGGAAAACAAAGAATAAATGGTGAAGCAGATGTTTAAACAGCCTATAGCATTAGCTAGGTGTCTAACACAGCTGATTACAAAAGGATTAGCTTAGAGAAACTCATGTTCTCACATAAAGCCTGTCGTATTCTTCATGCATGGGAACTAATTGCATGTAAGTTGCACAATGCAAAGCAACTTAAATGCAACTTACTTTCATGTATGTTTCAAGCAACTACAATTGCATGGGTGTTAATTGCATTTAGGTTGCACAGTACAAAGCTGCTGGCAACTATAATGCAGTTTATTTTGATGTAGATTTTAAGGAACTAAAGTTACATAAGAGGAAATTGCATTTAAGTTGCACAAGGCAAAGCAGCTGGCAACTTAAATGCAATTTACTTTCATGTCGGTTTCAAGCAACTAAAGTTGCATGGGTGTTAATTACATTTAAAGTGCACAATGCAAAGCTTCCAGCAATAAAGTCGGCCACAACTGTCTCAGCTTCGAGAAGCAACTTTGTTATAGAATTGCTTCATGTCACTGTCAAAATGATGTTGCAGGCAAGTCACAAACGTGCAACTGGTTGCATGAAAGTTTCACTGTGCAAAGCCACCCGAAGAATCTTTGGCTGCATACGAGCAGAGCTTTAATCTCAAAGTTTTGTTTTAATACAGACTACAGCGTCTACGTTCGGCTTGCAGATTCACAGCTGTCCACAAATCGCCTCGCTCTTCACGTTAGAGCCACTGCTCGGTAATTTCACAGCCCAAGTGTCAAACACAGGGATTTAAACGGTACATTACACAAAAGAGAATGGGCAGAAAGGAGAGAGCGAGCGAGAGAGAGCGCGAGAGAGAGAGAGGGGACAGGGCAGATGGTGAAGGAGAGAGAGAGAATGAGCGTGCAGTATTGAAAGATGATGCGCTCAATGCTGAGAGATGAGCTGCAGAAGAAGAGTGCGCTTTTATTAAAAGGATTTTATGAGGAGAGAAGAGAAAGAGCGAGAGGGGTGAGCTTGTGAAGAGCGAGGAAAAAAGGAGAAAGAGAGGGCAGAGAAAGGAGAGGGAGAGAGAGAGAGAGAGGGGAAGGCAGAGACGGGGAGTGTTTTATACTTCACATCCCACAGCATCTCACAAGAGTGCGTCCAAGAGGTGGAGGAGAGAGATGGATGGTGAGTGCAATATGCTGCAGAGGAATCTGTGCAGAAAAAGGCTTTTAGGCAGCGAGAGGGTGTGGAGTGTGTGTTAGGGAGGTGTTGAAATGTTATATTGGCTGCAGAATCCAAAGTCCTTTCAGGCGAGACCACCGGGACTATACAAGCCAAAGTCCACCAGGACTATACCAGCCCTAAAAATCTGGACCGCACAGGCGCCCAACAGGCTGAAAACAGGACAGGATGTGTGGCAGAGGGTCCTATTATGCCAAAATCTGGGACCACCCATTTATTTATTTCATATCCAATCAAAACTGCTATTAAGACCAAGTTAAGTCCTATGGAGGCTGGGTTACTCCCTTCACAAACATGGTTCTTTAAGGGTTCTTTAGCAAAGGAAATGGTTCATTTTGTGCGTAAATGTTTTTTTGTATGGTCATCTGGTGTACATGTGCTGTAAATGCTGTACAAAGGGTTCTGCTATTGTTTCAAGCTTGACATCATAAAACGCTTTGGTGCTGTATAGAACCATTCTCTATTAGTCTCAAGAACCATTTTATCATGCAAAGAACTATTTGACCCCTTCCTTGATCAGGACTTGTTGGTAGGCCAACTTTCAGTGGTGGACAGTAAGTAAATGTAATTAGTTTCTGTACTTTAGTATTTTTGGTGTATCTGTACTGAAGTTTCTCCGTTCTGGGCGACTTTTTCCTTTCACTCCACTACATTTCAGAGTCTAATATCCGACTTTTTCCTCCGCTACATTTTGAGAAATCTCTTGTTCCTTTTGGTTTCTGTGTGTATAAAAACGTAACTTGTCAAAACGAAAGAAGCGCAAAGCCAGAGCACCAATCAGGGCCCAGCGGTCACTTTGTTTAGAGCTGGTTTTGACCTGTTGGTCATACCGACCCAGTGCAGCACGCGGTTCAACGTCAGCGCAGCAGCGTCAAACTTTGGGAGAGTCTGTTCAACATAAATGATGAACTAACCTAACTTTGTGTAAATAGAGCTCAATATAGAAATATGTCCACATATGCAGTCGAGACTGACGCGGCTTTTTTCTGAATTTCTACAAACACCATTTCATTTTATAGTAAATGAGTTTGGGCTGGTTTATGTTTATGAACAGACGCCTACAGATCAACATAGTAAAGGAGCTCATCTGTGATCCTGAGTTTAAAGCCAGTTTTTATTCAACTTAAACTTGGAACTAAGTTGTAAATAAATCTGAAACTGAAACTTTGCTTGTGTGTAAAAAGTGATTTCAGAGCCACTCGGTTCTCCCTGATGGAAACTGTTTACCTTCAGTGTTTTGTGCTTCTGATCATTTTAATAGACGTCAGCGTCACTAATTAATGACGTTCTATTAAAAGACTGGTTTACCAAGAGAGACGCTGGAGGACTTTCACCTGAAATGAGTTCATGAAGCCAGTCTGGTTATAAAAATGATAACAGGACATCAGAGCCAGAATTACTCTTTTAGTACTTTTACTTTATACTTAAGTACATTTGAAGGTAAATACTTTAGTACTTTTACTCAAGTGGAGCTCTAAAGGGAGGAACTTCTACTTTTACTGGAGGAATATTTTACCTTGGGTGTCTACTTTAACTCAAGTACATGATTTGTGTACTTCGTCCACCACTTTTAGAATCTAAAACCCCAAGTAGCCCAGATAGAAACATCAGTGCACAAACGTTTGTCGGCATTGTGCAACAGGCGTCGCACTTCCCAACAAGTAAATGGCTGAATTACAAATACATTGCCAAAAAAACTACCAAAAACTGTTGAAGCTGGACAAAAGATGTTATCTGATGAAGCAGCTTGATTGACAGCAAATTATCCTACTCTCCTAGTCAGCTCCGCCCCTCTTACAGAACTAAAATCATTATCCAGCTTTCATTTGCCACTAACAGGCCGGAGAATTTGTGGTCTATTACCCGGTTTTGTTCCCAGCAGGACTGCTTTAGGTCAGATAATTATAGAAGCTGATTTACTCCAGATTTATTTGCATAGCAGACTGTGGAGGTCACAGATTATGTCTGTTTTCAGTCAAATTCATTACAGCACCCCCTCAGGTAAACCAATCCAGCTCCAATAGGGCTTGATTTTCCAGCATCGGTGCACATTTGTACCAGCAATATTTTGTACTACAAAATATTTTTTACACTATATTTTGTCACTAACTATTACAGAAACAGTGCTCTATACAGTGGCTGAGCCATTTTGTAGTGTTTGTTGAAATCTCAACAGTTACATTCACTACCTGTATGGCCCATTCCACCCAATCAGCTTTGGGTGACTCTATCCCTTAATTATGTTTATTTAATTAATATACATAATTGAACATTTTATTTTGTGGCTACTGAAACTTTATTGCATATTATTATTTAGTACCCCATAACAATGAGAACATTTTCTCATAATTATGAAATAAAAAAGTCATTATTATGAAATACCAAGTCATAATTATGATATAGTAAGTCAATTTTGCATGATAGTTATAATGATGAGAAAGTTAGTCATAATGATGAGATATTAAGCCATAGTTTAGACACAGTATATCATAATGACAGCCAGTTAGTCTTATAAGATACTGTAGTCATACTGTAGTCTTGAGATTCTGAGTCATAATTATAAGATATAAGTTCATAATTATTTTAAAAAATTACCCATTACTTTGAGACACAAAGCTGTCACAAAGCTGACATAGAAAGTCATATTTGCAAGATACTATGTCATAATTAAGAGAAATTAAGCCATAATCATGAGATATTATGTCATAAATATGACAAAGTAAGTCATAATGGTAAGATATGAAGACATAGTTAAGAGATAGTAATTTATTCTATACGCAGTAACAGTAAGTTATTCTTATGAGATACTAAGTCATTATAATGAGACACTAAGTCAAAATTATGGAAAACTCCTATTACATTTTTTCAGCAGCAGAAACAGGCTATAATAATGAGAAGACATGAGTAATTAAGTCATAACAATGAGATTGTTATGAGATAACAAGTCATAATTATTCTTCAGACACTAAGTCTTAATTATAAAATTCTAGGTCCTAATTATGAGCTATTAAGTCATAATTATGAAATGCTAAAGCATAATTATGAGTAACCAAGTCATAATTATGAGATACTCAGTCATAATTAGGAAATACTATAAATGTTTATAACAGTAAGTTATTCTTATGAGATACTAAGCCATTATAATGAGACACTAAGTCAAAATTATGGAAAACTCTATTAAATTTTTTCAGCAGCAGAAACAGGCATCAATAGTTGTTTACCTGAGCTGACAGCTTGGCAATTTTCAGAGATAGAGCAGCAAAACAGATGCTGGAAACATTTTCATCACAGGAGGCCTCTTAGCTGGAGACAAAAGTGTTGGAATGTCAACCATTAAAATATTCGGATGACAATTCTTGTACATGACTTGTCCAAATTGTTTATTTTCAGCTTGGTGGGCAAACATCTTAACTACAGCCGTTTTTCCACAGTAATACGGGTTCAATTTGTTTGTGCGACAGATCCCAAAAATATCCACCACTTTTTCTGAAGCAGTCTTTCTGAACATAGCGTCCAAAAAGTCTTTTGGTCATTCCCTAATCAGGGCAATATAGCAAATGCTGTAAAGTGAAGAGTGAATAGTCTTATTTTTCTTGCAGCTTGAAATGAAAGCAAAGAAATAATGAAACCCAAAATTCTCAGAGAAAGAGCTACAAATTTTAAGGGCAGAAGTGCTAAATAAATATGTGCAGCTGTTTGAAAGAGATGCTTTTACGTTTTAAATAAGAAACTAAGTTGAAAGGGAAAAAAATAGAAAATTCAGAAAATCTTTTTACTAAATTTTAAAAATGAAGTTATAGCATCTTGAAATTTAACCTTTTTAATTTTAGCACCTAAGATTTAGTTTCCTAATTAAAAATGTAAATAATAACAATATTAAGTCAATTTTGTATAATTGTAGTAATAATTTTAGTAAAAAGCATTAGAGTTTAACTGCTTTTACAGCCTTTATAACTATTACAGTTATAATAATGTTATTCTATAATGCAAAACATTGTAAAAAATTAAGGACAACTCTGTGAATATGTGTGTCCAAACTTTTGCCTGCTACTGTGCACCTTCAGGTTTATTCAAATAACTGACCACAAAAAGTTAAAGTGAACATCACAGACTCATTTGCGAACAGCTGCTTCGACTCAGGCCATCAAGGTTATTCAAGAAATCCTGCTATAATGAATTCAGCTGGAGTTAACAGGCTTCAGAATATGGAGAAAGTGAGTTAAAAATGGATTTGGTGGGTTTTTTCATCTGTCTGTGTGGGCATGTGCTTGTGCATATAAGCGTGTAATGGTATAGGCTATTTAAAAAGCTTAATGAGCGATAGGGCTGCAAGTAAAGGAGTAAAAAGAAGAGCGAATTAGAGAAAAAGAGAGCTGAGCTCAGGAGCTGGGAGCAGATGAGTGTATATTAAATGATTGGCTGAGGATGTAAGTATATAAGTAGGCGGTGTCTACAGGTCTACCTGACCTGAGCCAGAAGAGGGACCCGCAAAACAGTTGAGGCTCGTCAAGAAAGTTTTAAAAAATAAGTCATTTCAAGGATTTTGGGTATTTCCACATCGGTAGTTCATGAAATCGTTCAAGTTGTAAAAAAAACAAGAGCAAAAACCACCACTGAATGCCCATGACCTTTGACCCCTGCCATGCTTCTGGCTTGGATATCGTGACATCAACTCGAGAAAACTTGGACAAACTGTTGTCGATCAACACTGTCAATCACTGTAACCGCAAATGCAAGTCAAGACTGCACTACGCACAGTGAAAGACATATCATTGGTAACCAGAAACACTGCCGACTTCTCTGGGCTCAAGCTCATCCGAAATGGACTGATGCTCAGTGGAAACGTGACATGTGGGCTGGCAAGTCAACCTTTCAGACTGTTCATGGAAATAATCAATACTGTATTCTCTGGGCCAACGAAGAAAACCAAGGGTCTTTCATGGTATGTGGGGGATTAGTGGTTAACCTGTACATTTGTGAAAGCGCTACTGACTTTAACACATTTTGGAGCAACATATTGCTGCTTTCAGAACAAGACCTCGTATCTCTTTGTCGATTTTCAGCGTTTGATGTCATTCAAAAATGCATGTTGGCCTTTATATGTTGCATAAATTTCATGAAGGATGGACCAAAATAAATGGCCAAAAATGACTTGATAAAAAGTCTGGTTCCATTGACTTACATTGAAAGTAATGTAGGTTTTTTCCTTCTCCTGTAAAGTTAAGGTGTTGGAGATATGAGGTTTTGTTCTAACAACAGCGATATGCTACCTTATAGACAACGTCTTGAACATGAGAACAACAACATGAAAACACCAAGCCACACACATACATTACATATATATATATATATATATATATATATATATATATATATATATATATATATTTATATATATAAAATTTCTTATAATATACAACAAAATTAGAAATTGACAGCACATTTGGGACTTTAGTCCAACTGACTTTGACTTTAGCCTAAAATCCTTTTGCTTGGAGTGACCCTGTACCTTAACTATTTTTATGTTATTAAAAACAAATTATTGAACGTTTCATTTTGTCAAAAAAAAATGTTGAAAACAATTATCACACTCCTAAAATTTGACCAAATGTTTCAGTAGTGACTATTTCAGTAGTGACAATTCTGGCTAATTTTGAGCAGAAGGTAAAAACGCAGCCAGTACCTGACTAACAAACACAGCTTTGAACAGCGGTGTGCATATAAATATCATATTTTTTATTAAAACACAAAAATGTTACTTAATTTTGCAGAAAATATGTTTCAGTAGTGACAGTTCTTAATGTTCCACACTGATTTTCAGACTTTGGGACACATTGACTAACTGTTCACCATGTGGCCATGAGGGCATGCAGTCTTACTTAAAATACAGGGGCGTGGCTAAAGTAAAACCCAATTCATGAACTAAAAGTCTTGTTTCAGTAGTGAAAAAATTTGTTTCAGAAGTGTAAATTTAGAGGTTAGGGTTTGAGAGATACACCTCCCATCAGAACGTACCTCAAAAATGATTTTGACTAAATTTAAATTTAAAGTGTTTTTCTTTTTTTTTTCACTGTGGGATCGTAGTTTGACCTAATTGAGTACAACGGTCCACATACAGTCATATGCAAAAATGTAGGCGCCCCTGGTCAAATAACATGCTTTTGTTGATTTATTAAGTGTAAACAAACACATCCTCTACATTTTATTACTCACAACTACTGTTTATTTGCTGAATTGAACATATTAGGGAAAAACTGCTTGTGCAAACGTTAGTGCCCAGTTTAGGTACTATTGTTTTACATAAACAAAATTGGTGCCCTAAACTTTGCAGACAATTGTCTAAGTGTACGATTCAGGATATGCTGATTATTTTTCACTTAGAAAATCAACAAAACTTGTCATTTCACCAGGAGCTCAAAAAAGAGGGTGTATGGTCACCCTAGCAGAGCCATTGCTGGCTGCCCTTCAGTCAGCCCCAGATTAATGGCCTGATCTCTATTAATGCTACAGAACCCACTAACTGATCAATGGCCTAACTAGGACTGTACCACTTGATTCACCCCCATAAATTATTACAAAAGTGGACTCGTTGTGTTTACAAGACACTTGAGTCTGTTATTAACCTAAGCATGCTGGCCCACCGGGAATTCTCACAACTCTTCCGATTAGCCGCTCCAGCCGTGAAAGCAATGTATGACTACACTTCAAATCAGCCACAACATTTCGCTCACTGTCCATCTTATTAGCTCCACTTACTGTATAGCTGCACTTTGTAGTTCTACAGTTACAGACTGTAGTCCATCTGTTTCTCTGATACTCTGCTACCCTGTTCTTCAGTGGTCAGGACCCCACAGGACCCCCACAAAGCAGGTACTATTTGAGTGGCGGGCCATTCTCAGCAGTGGTGGTGGTGGTGTGTTCGTGTGTGTTGCGCTGGTGTGAGTGGATCAGACAGAGCAGTGTGGCTGGAGGTTTTTCAACACTGTGTCCACTCCGTCCTCTCACTGTACACAGCCCACCGGGAACTCTCCCGATTAGCTCTGAGAGGAGCTGGGGGGTTGGGATCAAGGCCGCAGGTGCTGACAGTCACTCCGATGTGAGAATAACACTAATGACCGAGCCTGAAGTACCGCAGCAGGTCGCGGCCTTTTATTAGATTACTCGCAGCTTCCCTCAGACTCGCTCCCCTCTCAGCCTTTCAGAGCTTTCCTCCTCCATTCTCACCCTCGTTCACCTCCTCTCGCTGCCTCACATACTCCTCTCCCTCTCACACTCAGCTGTCGCCTTCACTGAGCTCAGCTTGAGATTATTAGAGAGGTGTAATAAAACTGATGGAGGGCAGAGAGCGAGCCGTCTGGCCCCGCTGCCCCACCGGTCAGGCTAACGGCACCGGACTGATTTACTCCAGGTCAAACGCAGGTTCCCTAGAGCTTCTGCATGGCTGAAGTGAAACTCTCAGCTTTCAGGAGTTCGGAACCAATGCTTTAAATAATATTTAGTGGCAGATTCATGTAGAAAATGATTCCAACTTTATCTGCTTTGAAACTTTTCAAGTAATTCACAGCTGTGAAAAATGTTGGATTTGTGCAGAATGATGAAGAGAGCTGTGGAGGAATGATTAGGAACGCTGAGAAAGAGGTTCTAATAAAATTCATATCCAGGATGAATTAATAACAAAATTAATACTCACAGTGAGGTTCTAATAGAATGAATATCCAGGATGAATGAATCACATTAATATTCACAATGAGGTTGTAATAAAATTCATATCCAGGATGAATTCATCACAAAATCAACATAAACAATGAGCTTCCAATAAAATTCAAATCAAGAATCACAGCGTAATAAAATTCATATGATAATCATTAAGTGTATTATTCAGAATGAAGTTCTAATAAAATGAATATTCACAATAAGTTTCTAATAATATTCATATCAATAATTAAGGCACAATATAATTAATATAACATGAATTAGGTTTAATATCCACATTGAAGTTTGAATACATTTGAAATGTTTCTTATTATTTCATTAAATAAATAAATAATAAAATAACAACAAACATTTGCAATGAAGTTCTTATGAAAAATTATAACTAGAATAAAGTTATAATATAAATGATATGTTAGGTTAAGTATGCAGAATGAAGTTAGAATAAAAATTATATCTGAAATGTATTTATATTCCAATTCAATCTAGAATGAAATGATCACAAAATTCATATTCACACTGAGGTCCTAATAAAATTCAAAATGATCACTAACTAATATTCAGCATAAGGTTTCAAGCAAATTGTTAACTGAAATAAATCTGGAATATAATTAATAGTAGAATGAAATTGCAAAAAAAAAATCAAGAATGGAAATAGAAAATGTATTTTATCAATTATCAAAAAATATTATCATAAAATATATAATAATTCTGGATAATACAATGAACCAGAAATAAATTCTAATAAAGTTATTATTCAGAGTGAAATTCTAATAAATCAAAATCTAAAAAGTAATTCTAATAAAATTAGATGTCCAGAATGAAGTTATAATAAAATAATATCTAGAATGAGTTTCTAAAAAAATGATTTCCAAAAATGGCATAACAAAATTAATATTCAGAATGAAATTTTATCAAATTAATATGAACTTATTTCTAATAAAACTGATATCCCAAATATAACTAATAAAATAAACACCCAGAATGAAATTTTAATAAAATTGTAATCCAGCATAAGATGTATAAATACAATGTACATCTGAAATGAAATTCTAATAAAATCCATCCATCCATCCATCCATCCATCATCCATCCATCCATCCATCCATCCATCCATCATCTAAGCCGCTTCTCCGTCAGGGTCGCGGGGGGTGCTGGAGCCTATCCCAGCAGTCTTCGGGCGGAAGGCAGGATACACCCTGGACAGGTCGCCAGTCCATCGCAGGGCAGACAGACAGACACAGACAATCACTCACACACTCACACCTAGGGGTAATTTAGCATGTCCAATCGGCCTGACTGCAAGTCTTTGGACTGTGGGAGGAAACCGGAGAACCCAGAGGAAACCCATGCAGACACGGGGAGAACATGCAAACTCCACACAGAGAGGACCCCGGTCACCCGGCCGGGGAATCGAACCCAGGCCCTCTTTGCTGTGAGGTGACGGCGCTACCCACCATGCCACCGTGCCGCCCTTCTGATAAAATTAGTATCCAAAATGAAATTCTAATAAAATTATGATCTAGAATGAGGTTATGATCAAATGAATATCTGGAATGACATTCTAATTAAATTAGTATCCAAAATGAAATTCTAATAAAATAAACATCCAGAATGAAATTCTAATACAATTATAATCTAGAATGAGGTTATGATCAATTTAATATCTGCAATAAAGTTCTAATAAAATGTATATCCAAAATGAAATTCTAATAAAATCAATATCCAAAATGGAATTCTAGTAAAATTATAATCCAGAATGAGGTTATGATCAAAGTAATACCTGGAATGAAGTTCTAATAAAATGTATATCCAAAATGAAATTCTAATGAAAGAAATATCCAAAATGGAATTCCAGTAAAATTAGAATCCAGAACGAGGTTTCAATCAATTTAATATGTGGAATGAAGTTCTAATAAAATTTGTCCAATGGTTTTAAAGCAGTGTGTTAATTTTTCCTGGCCACTTGACTGGTCAAGGGTAATTTCCCCAGGGCCCTGACGGTGCACTTTTCAGTTTAGTAGAAAAACAGCTCTATTGTTCAGTGTAGTTTTTCAGATAGTGACCTGTAGGGCGACTCCCCAGTTCCTGTAATGGACTGGGTAATGGATAACATGCTGCATTAGAGTCCTGTCTAAAAGTCCCGGTGATCTGGGTGCCTCTGTGAGTGTCTTTACTGGCACACATCAGCTGCACTACTGTCTGAAAATTGGCCACAAAGAGTCTCAGTGACTAACCCCACACTTTTGTATTCCCTTTTACTGAAAGCATCACTCCCTGACCAAAGCATCATGTCTTCCCATCCCTGCGTCTGCTCTGCCACATTCCACCAATTTATCTTCAGTTAACACAATTAGAGCACAACGTCAAGCCACTTATCAGTGACGGAGACTAATTACGGGGATGAAGCGTAGGAGTGGCAGGAAAGATGTGTAATCACTGATTCAGCAGGTCCCTACTGTCCTGTCTCCTGTGACGGGAATCATACATCTTAATGAGTCACCAGGACAAGGATGAGCTGCTAATAGAACTACGAGGAGATACAAGCACTGGATGTAATTGCATATGACGATTATGCCTTACAAGATGTTAAAACACACTGGGTCATCCTTCATGTGATAATACTGACCTGCTGTACTTTGACCAAATATAATTAACATCTCATGCTCCAACAGAGGCTTTTGTATGTGACGCAGCTGCGACGGTGAGAGTATGATGGCTGGGTGAGTGGGTGTGGTTATTCAGTGACCGTATGAAGGCTGGGTGAGTGGGCGTGGTTATTCAGTATGAAGGCTGGGTGAGAGGGCGTGGTTATTCAGTGACCATATGAAGGCTGGGCAAGTGGGTGTGGTTACTTTTTGAAAGGATGAAATCTGAAAGTGGGTGTAGCTTATGGAAAGCTCTAAACAATGTTGGTTATGTAAATGATATGTAAATTGAATTTACCCTCCATTATTTCCTTGCATTTCAAAGATCTGCCTCAACATGCTGATTCACTTCAGTCCAGCTTTGAACTGTGGCATTAAAAATGATTGGTTACTGAGATTATAGTAATAAATTATTGAACAGTAATGTTTAATATATGTTGCATAGTCAAAACTGTGATATAGCAGATCATAGAAATGAAAGAAAAAACCATACAAGTTGGAAAAACAGGACTAGTGTTGAACGGGTTTAAGTTTGAAAGACAAATTTGAAGGGCAGGCATCCAGACTTTTAGATCAGAGACACATGCTGGTGGCTCTTTAGGTAAAGAAGAAGTGGTAGAATTAGTGTTTACATACATCTGAACATCAGTATTTTCAGCTGTGAAAGCTGAGACCATAGACATGTTTGATTTTGCTTAGGCATAGCATGTATATTATAAAAAGCTGAATGGACCAAGAACTGAACCCTGAGGCATCCCTCGGGATTTTAAACTTTGCTTACGCTGTAACCTGGAATTCTGGTAAGCAAATGTAATTGTTGGATAAATGGACCTAGGAAATACATTTCCACCAGTATCCAAGCAACATTATTGCCTGAACATGAAGCAACACCAGAATCAGCTTGGGAAAAGAAGCACGCCATTCACTTTCTCCCAGCAAAGCAAATCACCGCAGCGACTAGACAGGATTGCACAGTAAAGTCATCTGTGTTAAATTAAGTGCTGGACACAAATGGACAGAATAAGAGTGAATTCAGCACTGGGGATTTTATTGTGCGTACCTTCCACTGCCTCCTTCCCATAATGCAGTAGCAAACCACTTAACTGCATTATTTCCTATGACTCTCTTGAGACACATGAATCTCACACCATGCTGGACTAAAAGGAAGGCATGCTGACTGTAGCTGCATTTCTCTTTTTCTTATCCCTCCATCCTTCTCATCCAGTCTGACTCATGCTGTTTTCCTTAACTAATAATGCTGTTAGAGGGCCTGCATGCATATGTGTGCTCCATGAAAGAGAAATGCTTATGAGGTCTATATGGCGACGACCATAAAGGCACTCTTCTGTCTCGTCCCTCGACTGTGTTTCAATCTGTCCCACCCATGAGGCCTGTGGGATTTGCGGGTAACAACTCTAAACGACAGAGATTGACTGAGACAGGCCAAGCCTGGTGCTTGTGTTTGATTGGCCCATCCACTGCTAGCTAGATCATCAAATTCAAATATTCCAACATTCATTTGATGCCTGCCAAGCAGGCTCAGGCTCATGGTTGAGGACATAAAATATGTAGCCTGCTGATTTCTTTATAGATCAGTGCAGTGTGTTGCATTGAATATTGCACTGGTTGATTCCTGACAGACAGAAAATAAAAACTGTTGGAAATCTCTGATTGAGACTGGAAGAAAGGTTTCAAAGTTGCTTTGAAGGCCATGTTGGTCCAAGGTGCATAGAGAACTTTTAAGAGGTTTCTGTTTTAGGAAACAGAGGCCAATATCCTGAGCCATAGTTCGGGGGATCTTCAGAGATCCGACTCCATAGTCGTTACCTCTCTGCAGATCAGGAGCTGTTGGGGTGGAGCTTCCCATGCAATTTCAGACAGGTCCAGTGCTTCACAGAACCCTCTTATCTCCAAGAAGAAGTTGTGGTGAATACAGGCAGAGCAACTTCCAGCAATTCCACCAAAAGATTAGAGGGACTGGAAATATATTCTACTGTTAGTTCCTATTTATGGTGGGAGTTAATCTAAACTGTACCGCTCCTGAAGTCCTAACCAGAGGGAGAGGTTGTTTGGCTGTATCTGCCAAAATCTTGATTTGACAATTTTCCATTGGGTGTTTCAGGAAATCAACCCTACTTTTTCCAACCAAAACCCAAAACGAAGTAAGAGTGCTACTATACTGGCACCATTTAGATGCAACAAGTACTACTGTTCTATTAACTTTAAATGCACTACAACTTACTAACATGTGTTCACAGTTGCCAGAAATCAGGCCTTCTGCCCTTTAGAGAGAACCTTGGTGAAAAACACATCTATAAATGAATAAATCAGTGACAGGAAAGCACCCAAAATAGTAAAACCTGATGGACGTCCTGCAGAAGACGTCCGATATAAAACCAATATGAGAAGACATTACATGACTCACTGCATTAAGGATCACACATGGCTTAAGCCTAGTTTGAAAAGATTAAAGAGGATTTTCAGCGGCGAATCCCCACTGACAGCACAGTTCCATAATGGAGTTGCCTTTGTACCCAGAAAGCCGTCCCTTCAAAAAGGAGCGAAAGTCATCATCATCTTCATCATCATCCGGCGAGGAACCGTTCCGACTGCGCCTGGCACTCGGCCGATGATGCGGCCAGGCCTGTGTTGATTTGGTGCAAAGTAATTACTCTCATCATGGGGGCCAGATGAAATGGTAATTGCGCTCGGCTTTACGAGCACAGAGGGCTAATGAAAAGAACACATCTGCTCTCCCTCTGTACCAGAGCCATTACAGCAGAGAGCATTCCTCTGCTGGAAAAGCCTGTACTTGGTGACTTTTACTGATCCACGTACAATAGATACAACTAATTAAGAGAGAAAATGCCAGCATGTGGATGTGCAATGGTTTGGGTTAAGCTTTGAGTTAGCATCATTAGTGTTTGTGTGTTTGTGTACACGGGCAGTGGGAAAAACGAGTATTCAACATGTTAAGATATTTCCAGCGCAGCCATTCCCATGAAATTAAGACCAGACATTGGTATTAAAGCAGCATTATGTGGAAATATTCACTTCTCTTGGGGTCCCACTACTATTGTGGAGGATATTTCACTTTTATACCATTGTTGTAAATACAAACCATGCTTCTAGCGCCCCCTTATGGACAGCTGTTCATGTGCATTTGTTGACAAGCTGAAGGATACAAAATACCAATCCCCTTCGTGTGCATACATCACGCAGGCAAATGGTGCATGATAACACTCATGATTTTGGGTGTTTCTAGGTTTAAATAACCAAAATCGTGAGTGTAATCTGTAGCGTTTTGCAAACTTTAAAAGGTTATTTGGCATGAGATTGACAAAGAATGACCAAACTTTTGGCATGAGATCTTTTTTGCATGCTAGCTTGAAAGGGGACTGAGGTTAGATGATTTTTGGCATCCAGAAAAACTGCAAAACGAGGACAACACAGATAAAGTTACAGCCTGCATTGCAACCTTTCATAAATAATACTGGCAGAGATGAACACAGCTGTCAAATTTTCATTGTTTTCCCCATTAGACTTGAGATTATATCGCATCCTTTAATCTCTTTTAGCTCTCACCAGAGAGGAAAATCCAGAGATTTACTCTTGTCTTTTGTTCACTCTCTCTTTTACCCTTCCTCGCTTCCTCTGATGTCTTTTTTGGCCTCTTCGCAGCCTCTGCCATGATGTCCATGATGGGAATAGCAGGCTTCTTCTTATAGCTACCTAAAGACCCTATTTGTTGTTGTGTAATGTGTTGCCATAAAGCATTACGCAACTCTCCTGAAAGGTCTCATGCTGCTCCTCCAAAGTTACATAGTGCTAGAGCAGGAGCCCAGAGTGGCGATCAAAGAGACATCATTCTCCCTATTATAAGTAATGGTACCAACAAAATGATTTCAAAGCTAGTATCATTACATAATGTTGCTTTGACTCAATAGAACTACACACCTAACGAAATAACATTCTAATCCATAAAAAGGTGGAAAATCACAGGAAAAAGCATTAAACACAGGGAATAAAGAACTAGACCAGCTAATCACTTGTCACTCGTCACCAAGCTGTCTTGCAAGAAACATCTCATGATGGGTAGAGGCAGAGAGCTCTGTCAAGACCTTCACACCAAGATAGTTGAGCAGCACAGCAATGGCACTGGTTACCAATGATTATCCACAAGCACAAGGAACATCCCCATCAACCAATCATGCACAGGAGATCCTCAAAACATTTTCAACCAGGCAGAAGCCCAGGAGCCAAGAACCATGCGAAAAGAGCTTTAGAAACATCTGGAAGCAGCAGGCCCAGTCGTCACAGAGGAAAGAATAGGTCTCCATTCGTGATCACGCTGGAAGACTCCATTACTGAAGTAAAGGCATGGTGAAGCTTGTTTGAAGTTTGCTACAGAATGTTTGCACAAGCCTGTAGATTGCTAGGACAGTGTAGTCAGTTGAGACAAAAGATCTTTGGCAACAATATGACGAATGTAGTTGTAACTGAAGTTTGGAGAGAGGAACAAGCCTGAAACCCTTCCTTCTTCCAGTCTAACACCCTATAAATTCGCACCCTCACCTTCCGTTCCTGTGACAAAGGTTCACAGTCCTCACCGCCACCCTATCTCCTCCCTGTTCCTCAGCCCTACATCAGTCCTCCCACAGCTATGATGGGGTCTGGCCTTCTAGCTTCTTCTCTCAAGCTGCTCAAACCACATTTATGTCTTCATTTAGCTTGCACGGATTTGTGGATGTGGTATTTAACACAGCATGACAGCATGTAAAACTATGAAATTGAGCAAAACTCTACTGTGCCCTGCAGCAGGAGGAGACACGGTGAGGAGAGGGTAGATTGTAAACCTTGAATTCATATCAGATTTGTGTTTGCAAGTAGAAGAGGAGATGTTTTATTAGGGTTTCAATTTGATCCGTTTATTGCTGTGCAATGTTGTTTCGCATCCTTTATATTTTGCCACAACCGAGAAAAAGCCTGTAATAAGTGTGGAGCAGTGAGGGTTAACAGCCTTTTGTTGGTGGTACACGCCGTCAAGTAGTGATGAACTCTTGGTCCAGATGAAAAATTATGTGAAAAGAAGCTTCAGGGTCAGGAATGGTTTTCCGATACGTTTTTTTCAAGAAAAAAGATCTGAGAGCCTAATTAACTGCCTCCACAGGGGACCATGGCCACTCTTACACTCACACACACACACACACACAGGTTTGTTCAAGCTGTACAAGATGGTTTGCCTTGTTAGACCGAAAGAGAGGAGTTGGATGTCCCAGTAGAATACTCACACACACACACACACACACACACACACACACACACACACACACACACACAGTGTGTATATTGTTATTTTGTGCATGTGTATGTAGGGGGTTGTGTGCACATTTGTGTGTGTGTGTGTGTGTTTGTGTGGTTCTTTGCATGCGTGTTGGTGTGTGTATTTTTGTGTGTTTAAGTATTTGTGTGTGTTTGCTCTTGTATGTTTGTGTGGGGGGTTTGTGCTTGTATTCAGTTGTGTTTGGGTGTGTGTGTGTGTGTGTGTGTGTGTGTGTGTGTTTGTGTGTGTGTGTGTTTTGACTGTATTTTTGTGTCTTCATTTCTTTGTGTTGGAAGGAATTGTGTGTGTGTATTTGGTGTGTGGGTTTGTGTGTGTTTGTTTGCGTGGGGGGTTTGTGCTTGTGTTCAGTTGTGTTTGGGTGTCAGTGTGTGTGTGTGTGTGTGTGTTTGTTCATGTGTTTTAGGCTGTCAGTGTGTGTGTGTGTTTGTGTGGGGGTATGTGCTTGTGTTCCGTTGTGTTTGGGTGTCAGTGTGTGTGTGTGTGTGTGTGTGTCTTGACTGTATTTTTGTGTCTTCATTTGTTTGCGTTGGAAGGAATTGTGTGTGTGTATTTGGTGTGTGGGTTTGTGTGTGTGTTTATTTGCATGAGTGGTTTGTGCTTGTGTTCAGTTGTGTGTGTGTGTGTGTGTGTCTTGACTGTATTTTTGTGTCTTCATTTGTTTGTGTTGGAAGGAGTTGTGTGTGTGTTTATTTGGTGCATGGGTTTGTGTGTGTGTGTGTGTGTGTGTGTGTGTGTGTGTGTGTGTGTGTGTGTGTGTGTGGACAGAAGCTGCAAGTTGTGACTGAGTCCAAGTGTCTGGGTGTCTAGATTGCTTCTAGTCTTGCGAGTTTCAAGGTTATTGCAAGCAACTACAGATTTATTTGAAAATCACCGCACTGTGAGGCCGCTGTGATATGGTGATACACGAACGCCAGCCTGATTCCACACTTTTCCGCATATCATCTGATCATTTGGGTGCAGGCTAACAAATCTACAACAAAGCCAATTGAAATGTCATGTAAACATATTTAAAGTTCTAGATAGGAAACCCAACCACTGTCAAATCTTAAATAAACATAAACTTAGGAAAGCCTAGTAAACGTGTTTTTAAGATATTACACAATACCACTCCCTCCACTTAAGACATAAGCCACTTTATTATGATCAGTTGCTTGTTAACACAAATAGCTAATCAGCCAATCACACGGCTGCAGCTCACTGCATTTAGGCCTGTAGAGGTGGTCAAGACAACTTGCTGAAGTGCAGACCGAGCATCAGAATGGGGAAGAAAGGGGATTTAAGAGACTTTGAACGTGGCGTGGTTGTTGGTGCCAGACGGGCTGGTCTGAGTATTTCAGAAACTGCTGATCTGCTGGGATTTTCACGCACAACCATCTCTAGGGTTCACAGAGAACGGTCAGAAACAGAGGAAATATCCAGTGAGCGGTCAGTTGTGTGGACGAAAATGCCTTGTTGATGTGAGAGGTCAGAGGAGAATGGGCAGACTGGTTCCAGATGATAGAAAGGCAACAGGAACTCAAATAACCAATCAAAATCCAGTTCTGAAGGCAAAAGGGGTCCAGCCTTTTACTAGCAAGGTACCTAATAAAGTGGCCAGTGAGTGTATATCATGCATTATACAACGGTTAATTCTGGCCACCTGAGCTGATTGGTTGAGAGGCGTTCTAACTGTGCTGTTATTTCTCCATAACATCACAGGTTTTTCACAAACAGTGTCACTCTGCTACAACGCCGTTGCTAAGCAACGATTTTGACGGCTGTAGGAGACGCTCAAGCCATTTGAAAATTTTTACTTCTTACTTTGCCACAAACAGAAAACGGCTACTTTTAAGATCACACTTGACCGACAGCTGATTCGGTCAAAATCTGAAGATGAGACTACACCAAATTCCCAAACTGTCGTCACCACTCAGCATCTTTTCAGTCAGCAGCTGTGACAGAAGAACAGCTAAACAACCTGGAATCAGCCAGAAATGAACCCAACACCATTCGCCAAATGTATCTGATGTTCAGAGTCAGACCAAATCAGACTGAGCCATAAAACTGACACAATATCAGGTTCAGCTCAGTTTTGTCACTTTTTTCCAGATCAGTATTAATGTTGTTTTGTTCTAGCCGGTCTGTAAAGCTTCTTACAGCCCGTTTAGTTTGGCGAATGACAGTTTGGGAATTTAGTGTAAGGAGCTGGAGAACAAACTGCCGGCTGTGCAGCGAGTGGGCGGAGCTCGTTACTCTGATGTAGCACCAAACTGCTCGTTAAGGAGCTCTAATTAGGAGGAAGGAAGTGAACATTAAAACATATTAAACGCCGCGTTCACGACCAGTTTATTCATTTATTTCTTCATTTATTTAAGTGTGTATCATTCTGATTCATAGAAGTGCCTTTATTCCATGAGCATTTTCTCTAACAGCATCTAAAGAATGGAATTGACCATCATTCCATTTTGGGGAATCTAAAATTCACTGTTCTTTTTCTGGTCTTTTTGCTGCGTCTTGTTTTTTTGTTATTTAACTGTAATTGTGCCGTGTTGCTTGCATTGTATTGGTTTGGGTATTATTCTCTATGCATTATCTGAATGTGTTATTAGCGCGACGTGACAGAGCTGCTCAGACGCTCGCCGATAAAAAAGGCAAGAAAGGCAAAAAAAGGCTTTACAGTTGGAATCATCAACCAAAGTCATTGTCAGGAAACAGGCACAGGTCAAACCCAGCAAGGGCAGCAAGTAAAGATAGACAAACATAACAGGCAAAAATAATCCAAAAGGGGTCAGGCAAAAACAGACAAGTAAAATGACCACTCAGTAGCTCCCCAAAAATAAATAAATAAAAATAAGTGACACCTCACACTGAACCGATCTAAAAGCCTGGGCTTTATACTAAAGCTAATGAGAGGTCAACAGGTGTTACAGATTAGTATTCAGGAGAGAGAGATCTGTGATTGGACCATGCTGGAGGATCTGGAGTCATGTGATCTCCTAGAGGATTCTGGGAGTTGTCCAGGAGTCCAGGGAAACCTCTGAGCCAGAGGGTTATGTGATAACGTTTACATTTACGGCATTTGGCAGACGCTCTTATCCAGAGCGACTTACAATCATTTTACACAGAAAGGCTAAGGTGGTGTTAGGAGTCTGGCCCAAGGACCCTTATTGCTATAGTGTAGGGTGCTTACCCAGGTGGGGGATTGAACCCCAGTCTACAGTGGAGAAAGCAGAGGTGTTAACCACTACACTAACCAACTACAATAATTAGTGATCAATCATTTTATTGTAATTTTAGGTTGCCTTTCTAAGAATTGGACAGGGAGAACAGATGAAGCTTAGCTTATAGGGCAAACTCTGGCTTGTTCTGTCTTCTGTAGGTGTAGTAAAGTAGTGTAAATTAACACTAAACACAGTGCATTTGGTGCCTGTGCATAATTCTACGTTTTGTGTGTGTGTGTGTGTGTGTGTATATATATATATATATATATATATATATATATATATATATATAGTATAAATCCCTGTCAAATAAACTAAGACATGAAATAAATGAAAATGACAAATGTTATCGCACCAGAATCTCCCAAAATTGCAGAAATCACACATACGACCCAGCTGTCAGCTGTGGTTCAGAGTTGTGCATGCTCAGTAAAGGAAAACAGCAACAGCCCTGCAGAAGTTGACAGTTTGTCAGCATCTTCACAAAGCTGTGTTTTGTGCATCCACTCAAAAAGACTGAGATGAGAGTTTTCCAAATTTTCTTTCCAAAAGAAAAAGCCTCAGTGATGGATGGAAGGCCAAAGCACAGATTAAAGATTTTTTTTTCAATATTTGGATATCTAAACTTTCTTCAGAGTTGGGGCATCTGGTCCCCACAAAGGGATAAATACACACAAACCAAACACACACAAACAAAAATCTCTTACCTGGCAAACAGGCCTGCACTGGACAAGCAGCGCTGCCTTTGAAAGTGCTTCATTTGCGGTGATTGCTGTGATTGCTGTGATTGCTGGTGACATCCTGTGAAAATAAAAATAATACATGGCCACACCATATCGAGACGTGGGAACCAGATCTTAGCGCAACTTAGTCAGGTGTGGGAACGACACGTCTTTAAGTGAGATTCAGGACAATGTTGATAATGATTAAATAGTGATGGATCTGAAATAAAGGACTTTTCTTTGTGGACTATTTTGGCTCAAAATCATTTCTAAAAACTATAAGCAGAAGTATCTTAGATACCAGGCAGTGAATTCATAACCATTTTGTGTAGGAACGTTCTGTGAGGGAGCTTTTAGAGGTGGACATCTGGTTCCTATCACCACCACTGTGAACAGTTCTGCCTCTGTAAGCTTCTGAAAGCACTCCGAATAATTGTTTATAAGTTGGCCATTTCTTATGCAGCCCCTTTATCAGCCCCCAGATCTCAAATACTGTATACAGAACCATAGATACTGTATATTGACAGAAAAGCAGATGCATGAATATAGATAATAAGAACAGCTGGAAATAAGGCAAAAATGATTTATCTAAAAAATATTTGGCTAACTAGTGGAATAATCGAGTGTATTATTCTATTAATAAATTGTATTATTTCTATTACGCAATGTTATGCATCCTATCATGCAACTTTGGATGCGCTTTGAATTGTTTCACGCAACTGCCAAGTTGCATGCAACTCATGACCTGCAACAAGTTGCATTAAAAAGTTTCACCACGTAAAAAAACAGCTTCAGTGTGTTTTGTGTCTGTTGGCTAAGCTCACGAGCCACATTCCGTAATACTGGTGCAGGCCAGGTGTGGGTTAGCCCACGCTGGGCCCAAGTGGGTTCTGTGTGGGTTTGCCTAGCTCTGCATCGCCCACAGTCATTCCAGAGTGGCCCACGTTCCGGAACAGCGGTGCGGGTCCAGTGTGGGCTAGCCCACGCAAGGCCAGTGTGTGCTTAGTGTGGGTTTGCCCAAGCCCACGCTGCCCACAGTCAGTCCACAGTGGGCCAATGGGAGTCTGCTGGGTATCGTGTCTGTTAGTCAGTACGGGTTGATTTGCGGATGGTAGTTTTACGGAACGATGATGTTTCCTAAGTTCAAGTTCTTATCTTAACCCCAGATAGGAAAGTTTTATTAGAGAAGCATCGTAACTTATCAACATCTCTCAAATACTGTCCTTAGCTGCTCTATTGAAAGTAGAATGATGTTGTTTTGGGGCAACTGTTACAGGTCGCATTGCATATGCTACTATAATGGCAATTCATATTACAATATGACAGTTTCAGTTGTGAGAGTCCAGTTCCCTCTCATTACCTGGTCATTAATGTTGATGTAAACTTGACTTTGGTAACAGCAGGGGGCGCAGTCACAATATACCCTTATAACTTTGGGTTTGTTTTTCCATTTTCTTCACAGCTGTCTGGCTGTTGGCGTAAGTACGTGTTTTGACTCGTGGACAAATCGATGTCAGTAAATGTAATAGAAGTAAAAACAATGGAACATTAACTTTGCAATCATGCATTTAACTAAAAATGTACTTACATGTCATTTTTTGTCTGTTTAACATGGAAGTACACCCATGCCTTAAATAACTAGCCTTGCTCAACTTTATGTAGGCGTATATACCAGTTTCTGACATCTACTTGGCAGAATTTTTGCCAATGCAGAATGTCATGCAGAACTCTTCCAACTGAGCAGTTTCTTGCAAGTAAGGCCTGCTTTAAATCCCCTCCCACAGCATTCAGATGTGGGCTTTGCTTAGACTGTTCCACAACCTTTCGTTTCTTCTTTTTGAGCCACCGTTTGGTAGATTTACTTGGGTGTTTGGGATCATTATCCTGCTGATTTCTTCTGCTTCACCCTTTTTGAAGAAGGTCTCACATTCTCCTCAAGAACTCTGTGGTATAAAAGAGAATTTGTAGTGAACTCTAGGGTTGCAAGTTGGGCAGCAAAGGAACCCTAAACCATCGCATTCACACCACCATGCTTTACAGTTGGTAGGAGTTTCTTCTGATCAAATGTTGTCTTGGGTTTTTCGCCCAATGTGGCTTCTAGTAACTGTATTTTTGCGTCATCTGTCCATTGCACATTCTTTCAGATGTACTGGTTGTTGCCCAGATATCCATTAGTGGACTTTATTCTTGCCCCAGTGTTCATTTTATACAGCCAAGGCGCCTGACACACCTCCTGTATAGGTCAAATTTGTGCAACCTCACAGTGGCAAGAGCTACCTGCAGACCTTGTGATGAAATTTTGGACTTCTTAGAGATTCTTTTGGCATATTATCATCTGCTCTTGGGTTAAATTTGCTGGGGCAGCCTGGTCTGGACAAGTTTACAGTGGTTTTAAGTCTTCTCCACCTGACATGATCTTCCAGACAGCGGAATGATTGATTTCCAATATTTTGGATATCTCCTTAAACCTCTTCCCAGACTCTACAACTTTCTTTCTGAAGAGCTCAGAGAGCTCTTTTGATCTAGACAGTGTGATAGCACACATTTCAATAACATAGATCAAATCAGAACAGATGTCCGTGGTTTAGATTAGACAGGTTTCTCCAAGATTTTCTCTAGCGGTGTTCTAATCATTAGCAGCTGATAGGGGGCTCCTGATTTCAAGTTGACACATTGGAAATGTCATAGACGTGAACATATATGGGGTGTACTTTGTTCTTTCACATAGGTTTTGTGTTATTACTGATTAGATGAGTTAAAAAAGGTTGACAAAAAAGTGCCGTAAAATGATCACTTAGAAAATCGGCAAAATTTGGACAAGGAATTTTCAAACTTTTGTGACTGTAATTTAAGATGTTGTAAGATAAGGCATGGTTCCTAAATGAAAACAGGGTTTGTTTCTGTGATAGAAAACAAATTGTGATTAATATAGTTAATCTATCTATAATATAGTTATAGTTAAAGGTGGCCACTATTTTAATTATCACCTGTATTATTCATTTGAATTGGAAAGTTTGACCTGCAATATTATGAAAATGTTGCGCTTAGGAAAGCACCACGTTTTAATCCAGATTTTTCTATTGCAGTATCTTGTGTTTATCCCAGTTTTCATTTCTTTGCTCATATTTATGTCTTCATTTACCTTGTCTCACTTTATTTCAGTCAGCACTAATACTTGTAGCTTATTGGCCTATGTGCTATTAATCCCTATAACCTATATATGAAGACCATCCATCCATCCATCCATCCATTTTCTAAGACGCTTCTCCGTCAGGGTCGCGGGGGGATGCTGGAGCCTATTCCAGCAGTCTTCGGGCGGAAGGCAGGACACACCCTCGACAGGTTGCCAGTCCATCAATGGGCTTACAGACAGTCACTCACACCTAGGGGCAATTTAGCATGTCCAATTGGCCTGACTGCATGTCTTTGGACTGTGGGAGGAAACCGGAGAACCCGGAGGAAACCCACACAGACACGGGGAGAACATGCAAACTCCACACAGAGAGGACCCTGGCTGCCCGGCCAGGGAATCGAACCCAGGCCCTCCTCGCTGTGAGGCGACAGTGCTACCCACCACGCCACCATGCCGCCAAGCACATTTACATATATCTTACATATGCAGCCAATCAGAATAGAGTTCCTTTATATATACACTCGGAAGAAAACCTCGTATCTCCAAAATTAGAACTTTACAGGAGAAAATAAAAACATACTGTAGTTTTAATGCAAGTCAATGGAACCAGACGTCTTTCCAAGTCATTTTGGGCCGTTTCTTTTGCTCCGTTCATCATGAAATTTACACAATGTAAAGAGCAACGGGTCCTTTGAAATTCTGTCAAAAACTAAAAAATGACAAAAATGGAGATACAAGGTTTTTTTCCGACAGCAGCGATATGTTTAGTTCATATTCTCTACATTGGAATAAAATAATAGTATACATTATATGTATATTATTAAACAATTATACAGTATACAATATCATACGTGTCACATTTTTTCTGTTAAACTCAGCAAAGAAACCGTCATTTTGCATTAATATGCTCTCGGTGCTCAACTTATTTTCAGTAATAAGATCAACAAACCACGTCATTTGACCAGAGTGCCCAAAAGTTAACAAAGAAAAACAAGCTGTCTAATTCTAAGGGATAAATAGAGCTTGGAAAACAGTTATGTTGAAATAAATGATGACTTGTTTTTGGTATGTAAACCTATGTATGGTGTGTAATGCAAATCTTAGTCCAAGCAGTTTTGGATTATTTCTATTCCATTTCAGAGTTTTGAAATGTTTTGACGTTGCAGCAGCAACATGAGGCTTTCTACCTAAAAAGAATGTGCAAATATTTTGCTAAACCAGCCTTCATAGCGAATACTGCAAATGAAATGGAAAATATTTCCAGTAATTAGCTCACATCACGCATTCGCATTTCCTTTTTTGATGCAGCCTTTTAACATTCAAGTGAAAGTCAGCTTCCGTTAAAAATAACTGTATATTTTTGCTTTTAATTTTCACCTCCGCACCCCTGCTATGACGGAGGGGGGGGGGCACCGCAGCACAGCACACATGAGAAAGTGACGATGAGCCAAGTTCTCACGTTCCATGATGGCAGGAAGCAACTGGCAGCTGCAGTGGCGACACTTATACTTAGCTAATGTGCGTTTATAGACATGGCTAGAATTGACTTGTACAGAGTTGATATGAAAGTGTAATTTGACTGTAAGGAAAACCGTTCATGCAAAAGTTTGGGTGCTCCCAGCACATTTTTGGGGATTTTAGAAGCAAAAAGAAGTCAAAGTCACCACTGCATGGAACTTAACCCTCCTATCGCCCTTGGGGTCAATTTGACCCCATTCACTTTCTTTCTTTCGCTTCATGTTTCAGGACTTTTCCTAATTTAATGGGGACAACTGATGAAGCATAAAATTGTCATGATATTTTTTCAATGCAGGTGCAGTTGATACACTTGAGTTGATATATTTCATATATATATGAAATATATTGATGCACTATAACAATAAGGGTCCTTGGGCAAGACTCCTAACAGCACCTTGGCCTAACTGTGTAAAATGATCAAATTGTAAGTCGCTCTGGGTAAGAGCGTCAGCCAAATGCCATAAATGTAAATGTATGTCATGAAACGTGGCAGGTGGCAGGTCTGTCCGACCCAAAAACGATTGTAAGACCCGCATAACCTGTTCAAAATGCAAAACATATGTCTGCAAGGAGCATGCGCATACACTCTGCACATCCTGTGTACAGTAGTGCAGACTAACAGCTTCACTGTGGGCATAAAGAACTGTTTCATGTTTTGACGACTATCATGTTCGCACTGTTTGGGTGGATTTTCATGTTTTCATGTTGTTTGTCTCTAAAGACTAAACGTTTACTGTGGGCATAAAAACCTATTCCATGTTTTCCCTAGTATCTGACATGTTCTCATTATCCATTGTCTCACAAATGGTCCCCCCCCCACATACAAACAAACAAAAAAAAAAACAAAAAAAAAACTCTATAACTCTGCCACTGCCGGTCCCAAGCCCGGATAACAAAAGAGGAGGGGTGACCGAGAACTTAAAGTAACTAGACACAAATATATAACATAAAATAGTAAATAAAACATATGTAAATAAGTAAATAAATATGTTTATGAGAGGAAAGGGGGAGTCACCAACGTTAATCAACATGGTCATGAATGTGCTCTCAACCTGAAAGCTTTTCTGATGGTGGCGCTACAGTAAAGGTCCTATCCATCATCACCAAAACAAGACTTGTGGTCATTAATGTTGAGAAGTAAATTTGAGAAGATTTGTATGAAAGATAAATTCATTCTAATTTAAAGGTTTGGCCTGATGGTGGCGCTAGAGGACAGGTCAACACACTGATTTTCAAGGGGTTATTTATGTATTCAACAAATAAACAAAGTGCCTGTCACACAAACGTGGTCAATAATATTCTGTAAATCATTTTCTGGAGGTAAATATCCCTGGGGTCTGACTGACCCCAAGGACCAAATTTGTTATTATATTTGAGGACGATAGGAGGGTTAAACATGACACATCGGCAAATATGAAGCAAAAGCATCTAAAACTAAACATAATTCCCTTTTGCAAAGCAAGTGAAGAGTAGGAAAAGATATCTAAGCACTTGCTTACAGTTTTTCAACATCTGAATTGCCAAGAAATTCAGAAGCTCAGAAGAACTGATGAAAATTCTCAGATAGAACTGCCTGAATTGTCAAGGTATGCAAAGCAAAACCCCCACATCACTACAAAGGACCTACAGAACATTTGCCTGGTACAGGAATAGAGATGGCCTATCTATTTATAGAATTATTATCTTGTGAAGAGTTCACTAATGTTGACCAGTTCAGAAGCTAACTCCAGCGTTATTAGCATTTATGCTAACCTCCACAGAACAAGTGTTTTTACCCATATTGCTTATATTTGAATCTCTATAGAAAAACCTATGCATGGTTTAATTCTCCATGTGATTCTGTGTAGTTGTAGACATTTTTGTGGCATATGAATGCAGATATAGTAATATTTTATGTGAGCATATCTACTGTTAAGCTAAGCTAACTAGTAAGAAATGTGGCTAACTTTTCAGAGACAAACTGCAGCTTGATTTGGTTGTATACGTGATTCAAAGAGAACCAAGACTTTTGTGCACAGTGCAGTGTATCACTTCATAACAACCAATAAGTGAAGCTAACTAGCAAGCAACGTGGCTAATTAGCTAAATTAACCAAATCAAAATTGATTTAAAGTGTCAGAGTATGTTACACATTTCAATGCAAGCTAAAATTTGTATGTTTAAGATGTCAATTTTGCCCTGATTTCATTTATTATTATTTATGTTGCCATGTGACCCACCTCCCAAATTTCCATTCATTCATTCATTCATTCATTCATTCATTCACAGAGGTGGATGAAGTACACAAATCATGTGCTTGAGTTAAAGTAGAGACACCCAAGGTAAATATTCCTCCAGTAAAAGTAGAAGTTCCTCACTTTAGACCTCCACTTGAGTAAAAGTACTAAAGTATTTACCTTCAAATGTACTTAAGTATAAAGTAAAAGTACTAAAAGAGTAATTCTGGCTCTGATGTCCTGTTATCATTTTTATAACCAGACTGGCTTCATGAACTCATTTCAGGTGAAAGTCCTCCAGCGTCTCTCTTGGTAAACCAGTCTTTTAATAGAACGTCATTAATTAGTGACGCTGACGTCTATTAAAATGATCAGAAGCACAAAACACTGAAGGTAAACAGTTTCCATCAGGGAGAACCGAGTGGCTCTGAAATCACTTTTTACACACAAGCAAAGTTTCAGTTTCAGATTTATTTACAACTTAGTTCCAAGTTTAAGTTGAATAAAAACTGGCTTTAAACTCAGGATCACAGATGAGCTCCTTTACTATGTTGATCTGTAGGCGTCTGTTCATAAACATAAACCAGCCCAAACTCATTTACTATAAAATGAAATGGTGTTTGTAGAAATTCAGAAAAAAGCCGCGTCAGTCTCGACTGCATATGTGGACATATTTCTATATTGAGCTCTATTTACACAAAGTTAGGTTAGTTCATCATTTATGTTGAACAGACTCTCCCAAAGTTTTACGCTGCTGCGCTGACGTTGAACCGCGTGCTGCACTGGGTCGGTATGACCAACAGGTCAAAACCAGCTCTAAACAAAGTGACCGCTGGGCCCTGATTGGTGCTCTGGCTTTGCGCTTCTTTCGTTTTGACAAGTTACGTTTTTATATACACAGAAACCAAAAGGAACAAGAGATTTCTCAAAATGTAGGAGGAAAAAGTCGGATATTAGACTGAAATGTAGTGGAGTGAAAGGAAAAAGTCGCCCAGAACGGAGAAACTTCAGTACAGATACACCAAAAATACTAAAGTACAGAAACTAATTACATTTACTCAGTTACTCAGTTACTGTCCACCACTCATCTGGGCTGCCTATCCTCCTGAGTCCTGTAGGGTGCTGGAGCAACCTGGGCATGTCACTAGTCCATGGGGAGGCACAAAGACATTATCATTTACACATGCTCACACTTAGGGGCAGTTTGGTGTGTCCAGTTGGCCTGGCTGTTTGCCTTTGGGCTGTGGGCTGGGTGCCTTGCGCAGGTATGTGGGGCATGTGAGTTTCATGCAGAGGGAGGCCTAGTCTCACCAGCCCCTTCCTGCAGTGTGCCACCCTCCTCCTGAATTTTCAGTACATTAATACTCAAATTAGTCTGGGGTGACAAAAGAGCCACAATTAGTCCTTTTACTTGTTATATTACTGAGCTTTCCAGATGAGGTTTAAGAGAATCTGGATGAATGTCTAAAATCCCATAGGTTGTTATTTTGGTTTGACCTCAAGATCTGCCCTTTACAGGAGTAGGACACCAACATTTTTTGGCGTAAATTTGGTAGTATTAAAATTACTTTAGCAATATGGCATAGCACTGAAAAGGTGATGGGTCATTCAAAGAATCCTTTATTACAGGCCCTTCTAGTATCCGCTGGCCAGTACAAGGCCCGTGAACTATCAGGTGGCCAACCTTTCACCTGCTCTGTTTGGTCTTTTAGTGTTTTCACATTTGTGGCTATTTTTGACCATAATGGCTTGCAAGGTGTTGTTACTCTTATCTATAATAAATACATTGAAAGCTCACACAAACCACCATGTGGGAAAAAGAGCTCACCCAGCTGGGGTTCTACCCTAACTGGGACACAGGGTGGTCTAATCTTATCAGCTCAAAAAATCTGACACATGTGCTCATTCATTTCAAGATTATTCATAGAATGTATTGTGCACTATATAAATGGTAATGAGATGCAAGATTTGTAAGATACGTAAGAGTGATTGTAAAGATTCCTTTTTTTTCATATGTTTTGGGATCACCTGGTTGGTTTATGTTTCTGGAAACGTGAGCTTTTTTAATAAAGCATGCCTGGAATGTAGTACTGCAAGGATTAACAAAGCTAAAATATCATATAATAATAATAATAATAATAGCACTTACAGTTGGCTAGGGCAGATCTAGCAGAGCAGAAATGTCTGCCAGTATTTGTCTATAGAGATTGATTGCTATGATTTTACATGCCTTTTACCAATGGGTATTGCTGAAGACCTTGAGCTCAGTGATTAGGAGGGGTGCCCAAATCTATAGGCCATATACTGTAAATACACATTATGACCGCCTCCTTGTTTCTATGCTCACTGTCCATTTTATCAGCTCCACTTACTGTATAGCTGCACTTTGTAGTTCTACAGTTGCTCCATCCATACGTGTGAATGATGTATAGTGTTCTTTCAAATCACTCAGTCTCGTTATACACTGATCAGGCATAACATTATGACCACCTCCTTGTCCATTTTATCAGCTCCACTTACTGTATAGCTTCACTTTGTAGTTCTACAGTTACAGACTGCAGTCCATCTGTTTCTCTGATACTTTGTTACCCTGTTCTTCAGTGGTCAGGTCCCCCATGGGCCCTCACAGAGCAGGTACTAATTAGCTGGTGGATCATTCTCAGCACTGCAGTAACACTGACATGGTAGTGGTGTGTTAGTGTGTGCTGTGCTGGTGCGAGTGGATCAGACACAGCAGTGCTGCTGGAGTTTTTAAACACTGTGTCCACTCACTGTCCACTCTATTAGACACTCCTACCTTGTGAGTCCATCTTGTAGATGTAAAGTCAGAGACGACAGCTCATCTGCTGCTGCACAGTTTGTGTTGATCATCCTCTAGTCCTTCATCAGTGGTCACAGGACGTTGCCCACAGGATGCTGTCGGCTGGATATTTTTGGGTTTCAGTCCAGCAGCGACACTGAGGTGTTTAACAACTCCAGCAGCACTGCTGTGTCTGGTCTAACACACCACCACCACATCAGTGGTGAGAATGACCCACCACCCAAATAGTACCTGCTCTGTGAGGGTCCATGGGGGTCCTGACCACTGAAGAACAGGGTAACAGAGTATCAGAGAAACAGATGGACTACAGTCTGTAACTGTAGAACTACAAAGTGCACCTATACAGTAAGTGGAGCTGATAAAATGGACAAGGAGGTGGTCATAATGTTATGCCTGATCAGTGTATAACGAGACTGAGTGATTTGAAAGAGCACTATACATCATTCACACGTATGGATGGAGCATTGGCTTTGATTTGTGATGTTGCTAATCAACTGTGAGCGACATGGTTCTGTTTTGCCTGCAGGAGCACAGCGGCACGCGCTGACTTCTCCACACAGTGAGATACGTTCACACACTTGCCAGAAATCCTCCCACACCCTCACTTCTCGCTGTATAAAGATACACACGCTTATCACCTCTACGCTCAGTCTCTCCTGCATCACTCTTGCTCTGTCTCACTATGTTCCTTTGTCCCTCTATCCCTCTCTCCCTGTCTATCTACAGCACCACATTAGAGATGAGGTGAGCTATGGCACATCGAATTTGGCCGGACTATAACAGAGCACCTTCTCACGCAGCAAATAGAAAGCAATGACTCATCTAAGTGCTTTTTTTTAATCTACACACAACTTTAAGAGGCCTACAGGTAAGATTTAATAAGTGATGCTGCTTTTAACTCCACACTGAGCGAGGATCCAAACTCTGTCCTGTCATTTCTAAGCAGGAGATAAGGACACAATCTGATGTGGGGTAGAATGTAACCCTGAAAAGACTGTGTTTATATAATAAAATAACTTTTTTTATTATGTTTTATATTCCAGAGTTTTACTCATGACACCAATATTATTTGATTCATTCTCTTGATGGCTGGGCATCGTTTTAAAGCATGTCCATGGCTGACAGTGAGAGGTAGCCAAGCTGAAAGCTGCAAAGTCAGAGAGACGACAGCTCATCTGCTGCTGCACAGTTTGTGTTGGTCATCCACTAGGCCTTCGTCAGTGGTCACAGGATACTGCCCACAGGACCCTGTCGATTGGATGTTTTTGGTTCTCAGTCCAGCATTGACACTGACACTGTTCATTTTCATATGAACTGAAGCATGACACGAGCAATGTACAGTCGTGTGCAAAAGTTTGGGCACCCCAGTGAAATTAGATGTTTTTCCAAGTTCGGCCAGAACGACTCAGGAGGCAGGAGTGAAGGAGGGCATAGTTTTTATATACTTGGTGGGATTTTACAAGTTGAAAGACAACAACTCAGTAGAAATTGAAGAGTCCTTGGCATAGGCCCCATCCTCAGCCCACGTCTTGTACAATCGAGAGCCTCGCTGATCCTGCCGGACGGAGACGGCAGTAGCGGAGCCTATCCCTGGACAATCAGACAGGAACCCAACTGGCATTGGTGGGTAGGAAGGAGGGGAACGTCAGGGCAGGGTTCCTGGAGGAACTTTCGCTAAAGCTTTCATTGAAAATGAGTTACTTCAGGGGTTCTTAACCTTTTTTAAAGTGTGACCCTTTTGTTGTGGTTAAAAAAATATTCTGCATCCCACTTTTCAACCTTGCTCCCAAACACAGAGTACGTCTACTGAAGCACTGGGCCTGCAATGGACAAATCTTTAGCCTGGCCCAGATAAAGTGCTTCAGGTTTAGTGGTCAATCAATACCCTCCCTCAGTAATGAGTCCACCCAACAGGTGTTCATAATTTACATTAGCTTGTCACTCTTGGCCTGTAGGTGGGGCCATTTCGTTGTGTTGTAGCACCACTCTCACAACCTCCTGGGACCTTGTCATGACTCACGACCAGAGAAAACAAACCTGAATGAGGCATTTTCCTACAAACTGTCGTGCACAATTTCAATTTATCGTCTGTGTTTAACCTGTCAAAAAAGTAATAGTAGGCTAATTAAAATGTGCCATAACTTTGGCTCATATTTGCCATTATTTCTCCCTAATATGAATTTAACTTTAACAGAGTAGAGCTGCTACTCCTCCGCATTGAGAGGAGCCAGCTGAGGTGGTTCAGGCATCTGATCTGGATGCCCCTTGAACGCCTCCCTGTGGGGGTGTACCCGGCACGGCCTACCGGGACAAGACCTGGGGTCGTCCTAGGACCTGCTGAAGGGATTATATATCCAAGTTGGCCTGGGAATGGCTTAGGGTCCCTGGGAATGAGCTGGAGGAAGTTGCAGGGGACTATCTGGACTAGCGGTTAACAATGATGATGATGATGATGAATTTAACTTACATAGTACAACAATGGCTAAGCCATTACTGGGTTATCTAGGGGGTTACTAAGGTCTTTCTTAGGGGACAACTAAGGTCTTGATAGTCCATTGTTATGCTGTTCTAGGGGGTTTTAATGTGTTGCTAGGCCATTGTTATGGTATCCCACATGGTTGCTAAGATATTGATAGGCCATTGCTATGCTATTCTATTGCGAGGCCATTGTTGTGTATCTCAGGTGGTTGCTAAGGTATTGCTAGACCATTGCTAAGTACCCCATGTGGTTACCAAATTGTTGCTAGGCCATTGCTGTACTATCTAGGGGGTTACTACAGTATGGCAGGTTATTGTAATGCTATCTTAGGGGGTTAGTAAGGTCTTGCTAGGCCATTGCTTTAGTATCCCATGTGGTTGCTAAGGTGCTGCTAGGCCATTTCTATGCCATCCCAGGTGGTTGCTAAGGTATTGCTAGGCTACTGCTTTGCTATCCCAGGTGGTGGCTACTCAGCCAGTTAAAAGTAATTGTGCATTAAAATGTGCTCCTTGTAGTTAATATGTTCATGTATTTTCACTTAGAAAACAGCGAAACATTATTTTACCAGTGGCACCAACATTTTGCACATGACTGAGCATTTTTGTGCCTACATTTGAGAAAATGCTCGCTCAAATCACACAGACACGTTGGCTTAAATGAGGCTGGGCGGTTGAGCGGCTCAGCCGGAACACATGAAATATTGAAACCGGGGACAGGGCGACAATCATAAAGCAGACATAATTCTGCTATTTCATTCATTAAAATCTAACAAGGACAATGATCTGTTCACCTCAGTTCACCTGCTGTGCTCTTGCTCTCCCCCCGTTCTTCCCTCTGCATCTCCCTTCGCCCATCTCTTTCTCTGAGTGCAGAATTAAATGAACTCACATCAAAGCCACATTTGGCATTCACTGTCATATTGCGTTTTGGAGCACGCCTTTCCCCACAATGTGACATTTACTGCCGGGGCGGTGAGCGGCTGCAAGCAGATTTATGTCTGGGGCACCGTCGGTATCCATCAGAAGGAGAAAGTGCAATTTCATCCTGATGTTCACTTTCAAATGACTCCCATTCACACCTTTGCCTTTATCGAAGCAGTGTGGGTAGCACAGAATCAGCCAAAGGCATACACATGCTCAGGTACACGTATCCTTAATTATGTCACACTGTACTGCAATTGCCTTTTCTTTCTTGGTTGCTAAGGTGTTGCTAGGCCAATGCTATGCTATCCCAGGTTGTTGCGAAGTTGCTATGCCATTGCTGTAGTGTTTCTAGGTTATTGCTACGCTAGTTTAGGGGATTACTAAGGTATTTCTAGATACATTGCTATGTATCCCATGCGGTTGCCGAGTATTGCTAGGCCATTGCTATACTTTCTAGGGGGTTACTACACTATGACATGTTATTGGGATGCTATCTTAGGGGGTTAGTAAGGTGTTGCTAGGCGATTGCTTTAACCTTTATCCCAGGTGGTTGCTAAGGTGTTGCAAGGTCATTTCCTTGGTATCCCATGTGGTTGCTAAGGTGTTGCTAGGCCATTACTATAGTGTTTCATGTGGTTGCTAAAGTGTTGCTAGGTGATTGCCTTGGTATCCCAGGTGGTTGCCAACATATTGCTAGGCCATTGCTATACTATCTAGGGGGTTACTAAGGTGCTTCTAAGCCATTGCTGTGGTATCCCAGGTTGTCGCTAAAGTGTTGCTAGGTGATTGCTTTGGTATCCCAAGTGGTTGAAAACATATTGCTAGGCCATTGCTATACTATCTAGGGGGTTACTAAGGTCATTGCCTTGGTATCCCAGGCATGGTAGAGGCATAAGCTCTATATTATATAAGTGGAATGACAAAGGCTGTACAAGCACTGTAAGACAAACTGATTTAAAAAGCACAACCAGCATATTCGAATATGGGCTTCATGATCATGCAAAGTTTTGTGGAAAGCTGTAGGAGAAGTAGAACTACAAATTTTAAACGGTAGAATCATAAGAAGAACATGAAGATCGGTACAATGACTTTTTCAAGCCAACTTAATAGTTATTGTTATTAACTTCTTAAAAGGGATTTTAGCGTGTATTGTGTATTTAGTGGTTGAGATGTAAATGAAGGCATGCAAAGTGGTTGGATGTGAAATGGTAGAGATTTCTTTACAGTGGTGCTGATAGGAAACAGGGGTCCCACAACACAAGTATAGCCATTTTATTGATATGTAGTAATAGATAAAACTATGTTAGAAGTTTTGAAAAGTTTTCTTTAGGGTCTAATTTGACACATAGAACCTTGTTTGTACCTATCCACCATTAATTTGAACCAGCTTCAATCGTCTGGTCCCTATACTATGAGCAACTGTGAGTTGATAAGTTTCTCTAGAATTAAGCCTTTCACACCAAACCTCTCGGAATGACTTTGTTTACATTTTATCTGTTTACCTGTGCAGACATTTTGGAATTATGTTAATAATCAGGCCTCTAGACAAAAAGGACTAATAGCACAGAGGCACTTGGAATAAAGTGTAAGACAAAAAGTTTGCAGGAGTATCAACCTTTCAAAAGATTACTTTATAACATAATGAATTCCCATATTGATAGAATGGATATGATAGAATTACTTTCAACCAATATAATAACTCCCTCTATTGAATTACAGTGGAAGCTCATTTCAAAGAGCACTCATGGACCTCACTTTGGATAAAAGCATCAGCTTAATGTGGATGCATGGATCTCCCACATAGCACCTTGGCCCTCCATTAAAAATTAGATGCATAACTTTTTTTAAATAAATAAATAAATAAAGGAAGAGGACCAGTTAACAATTTTGGGGACTCGTCCGGGATCAGACGCCTAGTAGACTCAATGCAATCAAATCCTCACAGCAATGTTCCAATATCTAGTGTAATAAACTTGAAGACCAGATGCTGTTACTGCTGCAAAGCATTAATACCCTTGATTTCAAACGGAATGTTGGATGAGCAGGTGTCCACAAACTTTTGGACGGCATAGCGCATCTTTTTTATTTCCGCGTCTGAGACATATTTGCGTTTATGAATTACTCCCTATGCAATCATGACATAATGAAGGATCTGAAAGTACCATGAATATTTTAAGATGGCTTTTTCTTGGATCTTTACCAAATATATTCATTGCCAGACTCACTGGATAGGTCTATCACACCAAGCTGGCCGGGTGAAAACTAGCATGTGCTTCCTTCTTCAAACTGCCACCAACGCAACATCACTGGACAGCTCAACAGGCTTGGCAGAGAACACTACGCCAGCACTGGTGCGTCAGCTGACCGACACTTGTGTTAGCTAGCATTACACTAAGGCCTAATCCTATTTCTTATTTTTACCCCTACCCCTTGTTTTTGAGTGTCAGTTTGCCCCTTGGAACTGAGTTATAGGGGTAGTGGATGAAATCTTGCTCTATGAATTGGGACCCTCAAATGAAAAGAGCATTAATTCATCAACAGCTACCAGCGCTGCTCTGTAGGCAACCCTGCCCGTCTGCAGGGACAGCAGAGGAGGGGAAAGTTCAGCTCCTCACTGCTGGACTTTAGTTACATATAGGGCATCATATGCTTTCAAAGAGGGAGGGGGGCAATTATTTATTATCACCCACCACTAATTCTTCTTGTTTGTATTTTCCCGTTTCCACCTTAAATGTAGCAGCAGTGCCACAAGCGTCACAACTGCTACCATTTAAGGTGGAACAGGATTTAGCTAGCTAGCTACAAAAACATTAGCAGACTATGGATGATTTTTTATGCTTGTCATAAAGAAAAGAACCATAATATTTTGAGACAACAATAAATGAAGATAATACAGTGGTTATTATAATTTTTAACAGAGAAAATACATTTGTGGGTTTCTTTGGTCGATTGTGCAGCCATCTTGCTAGTTTTTCTTTCTTTCATCTAAAACTCTGTTTGGAGTCGCTCTGAAAAATCTCTGTTTGGGAGGCCATGTAGCCCTAACACCTTATCCTACCCGTCTATCTCAACAAAAGTCAGGACACCCTAACCCTAGACTTGATCATGCATAATGCAGGGGTAAGAGCTAAGTGGTAGGGGCAAGGGGTGAAATGGGATTGGGCCTAGGTGAAGACCATCCCACCCACCTAGACAGCAAAGCCAGTTCTACTGTCTTGTGCTCCCATTGATGGCTGGTTCCGGTTAAGAAAGTAAGTTGTCAGACCCTCAGTTTAAACAAAGAACGTGTTCTTACTTCACCTGTACACTCGGTGGTCCAATGGAGCAGCATTACAGTCAAAGACTATTCCATTAACAGCCCAGGGGTTTTTCGTGATGTGGCACAGAAATACAGAATTCAGATGTGAGGCAGTGCAAATATCGAGGATTTTAGGACCGTAACTATCCAATAATATCACAATAATTAACTCTCTCCAGAAGCATCTACTGAGCTTCAAGGAAAACAAGGGAACAGATCCACCAATCATGTTCTACCATGAAGATTCCAAAAGCAACATACGCATATGTTCATATAGGGAATTTTATTTCTACCAGATAGGGAGGATCTCTAGGTTCTCTAAATGAACAGTCCCTTTCAACCTTTCAGCCTTCCTCCCTCCTTCAACTGCTCTTTCTTCTTCCTCTCCTCCTCTCTCTAACATGGCTCTCAGCTGTGCCAATCATTCCCTGACACTTTGCCTCCTTCTAATGCTCCACTCTTCTCCTTGGCCGTCCCTCCAAACCCCGTCCTCCTGCTCTCCCAACCTTATTCTCTCTTTCACTCTCCTGTTTTTAAGCCCTGCTCACATCTCCACCTGAGAATATTAGATGTAGAGCCTAAAGCTTCGGTAAGCCTCGGGTGACACTCTGGCCCTCACACTCAATATCCACTACCACTATAACACCCATTTTATTGAGACCGCTATGACTCCAGGTCTCCGGCAGCCCACCGCAAATTGAAAGTTTTCAATAAAACCGACTGCATTCCTGGGGGACGTAGGGGTCTGTCCAATCTGCAAAGTCGTTTTCCAATTTCACAGCAGGGCTCTTTCCTCGCAACCTTCCATTTCCCCCCATGTTGCTGTAAGAATGAACTATTGGACACGCAGTTTGCCTTATTGGAGGTAGCCAGTGCCTGCTAGGTGAGAATTATGTGATAATGGTTGTGTAGAAATGCGTTGATGAGGTGATTAAGATAGAGCAATTGATGGACTAGCGCCATTAAGAGAACACAAGCAAAATTTGTGGGTAGCACCTCGGCCTCCCACCACCCAGGTCAGAGCAGTCATCATCTCTCAAGCTGCTTAGCACAGCTTCACCTTGCACTCACATTGCCTCACCGTGTCACAAGTTCTTAAGCTCTTTCTTTCTGAAGGCGATAGAGACTCTTATCACGATCTGCCCCTTTCATAATTAAGACATTACGCTTTGCTGCAATGATCAGCACATTCGAGACAAGAAAGCATCAGGTTTCTTATCTCCGGGGCTAATTAAAAAAAAAAAACGACTGGAATCTTTCTTTTTAATCCTTGCCTCTCGCTGGTTGGGAGACCCCGAGGCTTTGGCGATTTCTGCTGACTTTCTGAGCTCAAAAGAATGCCCAGAAATCTCTCGCAAGGCAAGAAAATAGCCAACAATATCTTTGAGCAGACATCACCTTGGCAGCGCTTCAAAGGACCATGGAGCGTTTTTGAGCAGGATAGGCGAGAGAGAACACTTTGCTCTCTGATACCATCATGGCTTGTCAGAACAGCGCTGGTTTCTTTCTTCACATCCCAGAGTTTGGCGCCACAAAACCCCAGGCACAACCGAGCCTGGGAACTCTATAATTGCATATTTGCATTACAAAGCTGCTTGCTGGTGTTAACAGGGTGGTGTTAGCTTGTAGGAGCCATCGTTTGGGTTTGTGAAAAAAGTCCAGCGGTGTGTTAGGCATTGCAGTTTTCCTTTTCCTCATTTCTGGTCTCTAAAGCAAAGCAATCCCCCAGGCAGGCGCTCGCTATTCGGGAAATAAATAATAATGAAAAACAGCAAGGAATGAGTGATGCAACTTCAGCCAACTGGACACCCACAATCCCAAGAAGCAAATTAGTAAGAGTCACCATGGTCCTCAATCCAAGCCAGGAGATTTCCTGAAAGCAGTGTTGAATTAGTTGTTTTCCAACAATGCAGGGAAAATACAGTTTCCTGTTCCGGATAAACAACCATAACAAGGGAAGGTACTATGTGTTTTGTGTATTCATCTGTGGCTAAAAGTATTAGAGCCATTTGACAGTGAGGGTATTAAACAGGGTATTCACTGCTCCAGTGGTGGCATGCTTTACACCACTCCAGCCAACACTTGGCATTGAGCATAGCCAGGTTCATCATGCTCATTTAAGCTGGCTCAGCATAATGTCAACCAAATTTTTTAAATCTGCATTTTTTTTATTTTTACTTCATTTCATCTCTATTATTTTGTATAACGCCTGGCGATGGACTGGCGACCTATTCCAGGGTGTTTCCTCCCTTCCACTCAATGACTGCTAGGATAGGCTCCAGCATCCCATGTGACCCGAAGGATAGGCAGATGTATTGTATCATAGGCAGATGTGTCATGTGTATTTTTAGAATTATATATATATATATATATATATATATATATATATATATATATGAGAGAAAGAGAGAAAGATTATATACAATTTTGGTTTCTTCAAAAAGTTGTAGGAGGAAGTTGGTTTGCAACAGCAGGTTCAGACACACAGCACATCAATACTAGACAGTTGATGAGTGGTGTGTTGTGGTGTGAAGTGGTCAGTAGAGAATCGGTCCCTTTTTTAAACGTGTGAAACTGAAAATCTGTTAGTATGTATGTGCATTTAAGAAATATAGGGATCATTTGCTTCGCAAGGGAGTTGGCTGTGGCTAGTACCAGTTAAAGTTCGTAGCCATCTCACAGGTTATTTAGGCTTCTGGCTCGCTGGCTAGTCATGACCTGTGATAGCACAGCATCCTATTTAAGGCGTGGGTTGGCTTGTATGACACCCCCACACAAAATGATCTTAAGCTTGTGTGTAGCGGTTCGGACATTGAAACCGATTTTGTAATAGCACTTACAGTTGTCTAGGGCAGATCTAGCAGGACAGAAATTTCACAAACTGACTTGTGGCAAAGGTGGCATCCCATAACAGTGGAATATTTAAAGTCACTGAACTTTCCATTCTACTGACAGTGTTTGTTGTTGGAGATTCCACAGCTGTGTGCTTGATTTTCTACATCTGCTAGCAATGAGTGTGGCTAAAACACCTTAATGACACTTATTGTGCGTTTATGTTTTAATGAAGCAGAGTTAGAAAGACAGTAAGTGCCAACTCACATTGATGTGTGGCACCATTACAATACCTGAGTAACACCTGTTTTACACTTTCTCACTCTCTCGCTTTTATCTGTTTCTTTCTCTCTAACCGAAGCACCATGTGATAAAAAGCTGTTACTCATCACCATAATTACAAAACCTGAAATTTATCTGTCATTTGCAAGGCTGCATTCTTTCCAGCGCGCAGCACTGAGGGTCTCAAGAGCATCACAAACTACTAAAACACAGCCTTCAGCCAACACTTTGCCACTCAAGCAGCTGATAGCACATGAATTTTGCTCTAGACTGTCCAACCACTCATGCCTTCTGTAATAGGTTTATCTATATTTCAGCCAATTTATCCACTTGATCTTTCAAGGAAAATGCTAAAGGAATATGTTTATCCTTTTCAGACCACTTTAGAATAAAGCCAACGGTAAGAGCAGCAGATATCTGGTTTGTGAGTGGAGGACAGTAATGGACACAATATACCGTAAATGAAGACTTAAAATTTTCTGGCCACTTTATCAGAAACCACTCCCTTGTAGGTCCACACTGCTAGTAAAGGTGTTTTCTAATAAAGTGGCCAGTGAGTGGAAGTACAAGGTGGGTGTTTCTAATAAAGTGGCCAGAAAATAGAATGATTATTGTTCAGTTATTGTTGTACTGCTTGTTTACTCTATGAAAGGGGGATAAATGGTTCGTATAATGACTTCTTGTAAAGTTTTTTCTGTCTTGTAGTCCCATTTCAAAAAGTCTGTGTACATTTCATCCGCCAGCACACACACTAATAAAAGCAAAGCCAGCCACCGAATGGAGTGTTAAATCCACAGCCCAGCAGAAAAAGAAAAAAGAAAAAGTGTGGAGGAATAAAGGCAGCCATCCTCTGCTTCGTGACACGTTAATAAACTCGCCCTGGCAAAGCTTTATGGGGAAGTTGTTAAATTCCGCTAGGCAAGTCTTTTTGTAAACTCAGCTGGCTGCCTGTTTGTCAAACGCCTTTAAAGTCACGGTAGTAAACGGCTTCTAACAAAGGGCCATGTTTACTGAGAGAGACCATTGCTTCGGTCAGAGAATGAGAAACAGAGATGGGGGGGCAGCTTTGGAGATCCATAAGAGGGTCAAAACCAGGACAGAACGACAGACTGTCAGATGAACGCAACATGGCCACAAGTATGTGGACACTCCTTGTACTTATCTATAGAATTAAGTACATAGCCATGCAAACTCTGGCACAAACACTAGCAGTAGACTGTGTCGTTCTGAAGAGCTCAGTGAGTTTAAAAACTTACAGGAAGTCAGTGCAATTTCTGCCCCACTAGAACTGCTCCACCCGATGTAAATGCTATTATTGTGAAATGGAAGCATCTGAGAGCAGCCATGAAGTGATAGACCATGCCAACACACATAGCAGGGCCACAGAGTGCTGAAGCATGTAGCACGTAAAAGTGACCTATCCTCTGATGCATCACTAACTACAGAGTTCCAGACTGCCTCTGGAAATAAGAACAAAAACTGTGTGTTGAGAGCTTAATGGGTTTCCATGGCTGAGCAACTGCACATAGGCCTATGATCACTATGCACAATGGCAAGCATTGTCTGAAGTGATGCAAAATGTCGCCACTGGACTCTGGAGCAGTGGAAACGTGTTCTGTGGAGTGATGAATCAGCGTCACCAACAGTAAAGTTTGGTGGAGGAGGGATAATGAGCTGGGGCTGTTTTTCAGGCCCCTTTGTTCCAGTGAACGGTGATGTCAAATCAAATCAAATCAAATTTATTTATATAGCGCTTTTTACAACTGATGTTGTCACAAAGCAGCTTTACAAAAATGGGAATCACAGCACAGAGAATCAGACAAAACACTGAACATAATATACAGAATATACAGAACCCCCGTGAGCGCTGAGGCAAGGAAAAACTCCCTCAGAGCTGGAGGAGGAAGAAACCTCGGGAGGACCAAGACTCACATCTAAAGGGGGGACCATCCTACCACTGGTCAGACAACTTATAAGTTAAACATTGAAAAGTCAATTTTACATCCACGCAGTTCTAATATATTCAGGTGTGTATAATCAACAGTGGAAACAATTAGAGTTCATATAGATTTGGATGTGATCTGTAGTGGAGAAGCTGCGTTCCAGAAACTATGTCAAAATCTGTAATCATATGCTTCCAGCTTTGTGTCAGAAGTCTGGGGAAGACCCTTTCCTGTTCCAGCATGACTGAGCCCCTACGCACAAAGCGAGTTCCATAAAGACAAGGTTTGGCCAGTTTGGTGTGAAGGAACTCAAGTGGCCTGCACACAGCCCTGACTTAAACGCCAGTGAGCACCTTTGGGATGAACTGGAAGGTCGACTGTGAGCCAGGCCCACTCGTCCAACATCAGTGTTTGACCTCACAAATGCTCTTTTGACTAAATAGGCACATAATCCCAATGACACACTCCAAAATCTTGTGGGAAGCCCAGAAGAGTGGAGGCTGTTATAGCCACAAAGGGGGGGGGGGGGGGGGGGGGGGGGGCAATTCCATAATAATGGCCATAGCTCTGGAATGGGACATCCAACAAGCTCATGTAAGTGTGATGGTTAAGAACAGTCTGGAAATTTGGCACTTTGATTGTTTAAAAACATCATTGTATTTGAATTTTTTACTTGAAATAATAACATCATCAACCATCGACATACTGCGCAAGAATCCAAACAGGTTTGACTACCAAAAATTTACAAAATGATCTTTACTTTAGAACACTGGATGCATATAGACTTACTTAAAACCTAAGTAGCACTTTTTAGCCTCTATTTGAAGAAGACTAAAACACTACATAACTTTTTTATGTATTTATTGACTTTTTTGTAAGTTGTATTAGCTCTAAAGCAATATACCTACCTAGAAACTAGATTGATCACAATGTGAGTATCTGAAACTTGATTAATCACAGTGTTAGGCCTTCTTAGAAGAGCTGGATTAATACCCTTGAATTCAGAAGAAACATAGGAGGAGCAGGTGTCTACAAACATTTGGACAAATAGTGTATCTTCGGCCCAAAGAGCAAGAGATGGAGGGATGATACAGGAATGGAAGGAGGAGAGAAAAGCCTCCTACATGACAGCTGCATTCTCTCTACTGACCCCTAGTATCATTCTATGCAAATGTGTACAGGCAACTGCACCAAGATTGACTTAATGAGGTGGTGAGGAGGCCTATAAAAAGTGAGATGCATAAAAAAGTTGACGCATAACAACTTAGAGCAGCATATCGCCATATGTTAGTGATGTTGATTAGCTGTCAGAAGTTCAGGCAAGAAACCATATGTAACCATATGTAAATGACATGTATCCATGAATATTTATTAAAGTAGGACGGTGTGTAAATGTTCCTGCATTATTTTTTACTGAAGCAAAGACTGTGCCAGTGGTTCTTCTCCATGTTCTTAGGGAGTTTGTCCTTTGGGATCTTGGTTCCTTTCCGGGGTTCTTCTTCATTCTCTTAAGGAGTTTCTCAATTTGAGTCTTAGTTCCTCTCAGAGGTTCTTCATAGTTCTGTAAGGTATTTTCTTTTTTTTTAGTTTCTCAGTGGTTCTTCCTCATTGCCTTAGGTATATTCTCCTTTTGAGTCTTGGTTCCTGTTACTGGTTCTTCCTTGCTCTCTTAGGTATTTTCTCCTTTTGAGTCTTGGTTCCTCTCAGTGGTGCTTCCTCATGCTCTTAGGGAGGTCCTCCCTTTGAGTCTTAGCTCTCTTGGTGATTCTTCTCCACGTTCTTAGGGAGTTTGTGCTTTTGAGTCTTGGTTCCTCTCAGTGGTTCTTCCTCATTTTCTTGGAGAGGGTCTCCTTTTGAGCCTTTGTTCCTCTCAATGGTTCTTCCTCATGTTCTTAATGATGTTCTCCTTTTGAGTCTTAGCTCCTCTTGATGACTCTTCTCCATGTTCATAGGGAGTTTGTGCTTTTAAGTCTTGGTTCCTGTAAGTGGTTGTTCCTTATACTGCTAGAGTTTATTTACTTTCAAGTCCTGGTTCCTGTCAGTGGTTCTCATGCTCTTAAGTTTTTTTTCCTTTTGGAGTCATGGTTCAACTTAGTGGTTCCTCCACATTCTCTTAGGGAGTTTGTTCTCTTGAGTCTCAAGTTCTATAATATTGAGGATTCCTAAGAGTTCTTCCTCTTGCTCCCAGGTATCTTCTTCTTTTGAGTCTTGGGTCCTCTCAGTGGTTCTGCCCCATGTTCTTATGGTGTTTTTCAGGATCTAACAGTCTTTCAGCTTGCTTCTTTGGTGGGTGAGATTTGTGTTCAGTTGGTCTGGGCTCAGGCTCTAGTCTTTTAGATGGGTTCTTAAGAGGGATGATGATGATGTTATGGTGACATCATCTCAGGGGTTAACAGTGTGAATATTTTTTCAGCTTGTTTCTTTGGTGTATGGGGTTGATGTTGATGTTGGCCTTGACAGGCCTGGGTTCAGGATCTAACGTAGTTCTACAGCATAGAACCTCCACAGCACAATCAGGAGTTTGACTTAATGACGTATAGTAACACCGTCACAAGTGTACACTTCTTCAGCTCTTCGGTCATCTTTAAAGCGACTCCTGGTTATCGCCAATGTTCGTGTTTTTCATGAGGTCAACTCATCTACCAATAGTGGAAACCCCTAAGATCTGAGTGGTTCAGAGATCAGTTCTTTTGTTTGCTAGTGTAACTCTGTTGCTTTTTTCTCTTCTCCTTTTTAGATGGCTGCTAATGAATGCTCGGCGAAGTCTCAAAAGTTCAGCGAGGGGTTCGAAAACGATTTGTTCTGAGCGCACCGTGCACAATCCAGGAGAAAATAAAAGCGGCTCCTTCCTGTTAGACAGATTCGTTCTTTCTCTCCGACTCGGTGCCACACCGTCAGAGCAAAGGCGTCTGATTATGTGATTGAATTGGAGATGAGGTGGATGGGAAACAATTTAACATCCATTTCAAGTGAATGAAAAAAACATGCAAATGACATAACATAATGGGAGAAGCTCTATCAGGCTGAAGGAGCCTCAGATAATATGAAATCGCTCAGACAGATAATTGCATTCAGAGATGGTGGAGAGAGCAGCAAATGTGAATGTTCCTAAGCACACACACACTTATTTTAGTGTGTGTGGTGTTTCCATGCTCTTCTGTATGAATGAGGGGAAAGCCTGCTGTGTGTCAGTTAACCCAATCTAAAAATAAACCCAGTTCTACACATTAATGCTGCAAAAATAAAAATGAAAATTGCTCCTGGTGTCATTGTAAAGGAAGCCGCTACTGTTGATAGGACATCACCAGAGGTGGACGAAGTACACAAACCATGTACTCCAGTTAAAGTAGAGACCCCCAAGGTAAATATTACTCCAGTAAAAGTAGAAGTTCCTCCCTTTAGACCTCCACTTGAGTAAAAGTACTAAAGTATTTACCTTCAAATGTACTTAAGTATAAAGTAAAAGTACTAAAAGAGTAATTCTGGCTCTGATCTGGTCCTGTTATCATTTTTATAACCAGACTGGCTTCTTGAACTTCATTTCAGGTGAAAGTCCTCCAGCGTCTCTCTTGGTAAACCAGTCTTTTAATAGAACGTCATTAATTAGTGACGCTGACGTCTGTTAAAATGATCAGAAGCACAAAACACTGAAGGTAAACAGTTTCCATCAGGGAGAACCGAGTGGCTCTGAAATCACTTTTTACACACAAGCAAAGTTTCAGTTTCAGATTTATTTACAACTTAGTTCCAAGTTTACATCCATTTAAACACCCAGTTTAAATTCCCACCGCAATGTGTTTGGTCTAAAGGTCCCTCCCGCCCGACTAAAACAGTCCTCAGATTGCCTCAGACTGAGTTTAGTGCTAGATAATCAGAACTTTACAGCTAAATACACTTATAAAACTTAGCCGACAGAGCAGGGGAGGGCCGGGAAAACCAGGAAAAAGACCATAAATGCAGTGTCCCAATTCAACACACTTTCCCTCCCTCCCTCTGAGCCATACAAACAGCCCCTGAAACACACTTTAACAGATAAATAACAATAAATATGACACGCATTATTATAAAATTGATCAAATAGCTCTGTCTTTCAGTGTACATTGATTTTGAGTTTTAAGTTGTAATTAAAAATGAAGCCTATCTTGTTGTGTATCAGAGTTTCAGCACTTTTTAGCATAAATCCAAAATCAATAGAAAACATGGCAGCCTAATGCTAATTGTTTATTTTCCTCGTAATAACCAACAGAGTGAATCACCATAAAAATTATTGCACTTTCAGCTCACAGACATTCAGCCTAACCGTTTCTGAAAAGGTATCTGAGGTGCAGCTTGTTTCCAGAATCTCCATAAGCAAAATGCTACAGGCGATAGGTACGTTTTTTCATAAAGATATCAAATTTCTGTTCGCATTTAGATGCCGAATAATGGCTGAATAAAAGCTGATATTGTCTCTGGAAAATAACAACACATGTGTGACTCTCTAATGTAAATACCTTATTATTGCAATTGTAATTGTAATTGATCCAAAATACCAAAAATACCAAATGTCAAAAGAAAAATCCCCAAAATTCTAAGGTTGTGAGGGTTAAACAACACTTTAATGGAAAACTCTACAGAGCCTTAACAAAGACCTTAAACTGGTTCAATAATACGCAAGTGGAAAGTTCACTGGAGCCACCTGTCACTTGCAAACGGTTGCAGGATGAGCTGAAAGCAGAAGAACAAAACCTGGAGACTTAGAGACTCAGAGAACAATGAACAATGAACACTGGGCCTCATTCTTCAATATCTTTATGAGTTTGTTCTTGAGAAAGAGCCTAAGAAAAGGTCTACGTCAGATTCATGAAACTATATGTCCAAAAGTATTTGCTTGTCTGGCTTCACACGCATATGAACTTGAGTGACATCCCATTCTTAATCCATAAGGTTTAATATGATGTCGACTCACCCTTTGCAGCTATAACAGTTTCAACTCTTCTGGGAAGACTTTCCACAAATTTTAGGAGTGTGTTTATGGGAACGTTTGACCATTCTTCTAGAAGACACTGATGTTGGACGAGAAGGCCTGACTCGCAGTCTCCGCTCTAATTCATCCTAAAAGTGTTCTATCAGGTTGAGGTCAGGACTCTGTGCAGGCCAGTCAAGTTCTTCTACACCAAACTGGCTCATCCATGTCTTTATGGACCTGCTTTGTGCACTGGTGTGCAGTCATGTTGGAACAGGAAGGGGCCGTCCCCAAACTGTTCCCACAAAGTTGGGAGCATGAAATTGTCCAAAATCTCTTGGTGCTGAAGCTTTAAGAGTTCCTTTCACTGGAACTAAGGGGCCGAGCCCAACTCCTGAAAAGCAACCCCACACCATAATCCCCCCTCCACCAAACTTTACACTGCACAATGCAGTCAGACAAGTACCGTTCTCCTGGCAACCATCAAAACCAGACTTGTATCATATTGACGGAGAAGCGTGATTGGTCACTCCAGAGAACACATCTCCACTGCTCTAGAGTCCAGTGGCGGCGCTTTACACCACTGCATTCCACACTTTGCATTGGAACACCTGAATTCAATGATTTGGATGAGTGAGTAAATACTTTTGGAAATACAGTGGATGTTACACTCCTCAATCAACGTTCCTTGTCTTACCTTTCCTGGCCCAACTTTTTGTTGTAGGCCTCAACTTCACCATGAGCAAATGTTTAACAAAAACAAGGAAGCTGATGAAGTAAACGATTAACTATGTTGTCTTCGTAGTGTTTTTGTGTGAGATCTGATGAAAGTGGATTTACAGATCACTGTACACTGTTACAAATGTAGGTTCTATGCAGGTACAATTTTCATTCATCGAGGTACAAACAAAGTAAATGTTCCCTCAAAGGTACAGCAGTGGTTTTAAGGTCCAACTTTGAACCATAAATAAGTTTTTCCAGGTTAAAAGTATGTATTTATATCTTTTCATAGCCAAATATTTTAAAACAGAGCAGTAAAATAAAAGCCTAGAGACGAGACGAGGTGTGTGGAGTCAGTACAGCTTAGAACAGATAATTTCAGTGGATTATGGTACAGTTCCCTGACTGATGGTACTGAGATGGACCCTTGAGGGTCCCATGCCAGTGATAAGGCCGGTTCCTGCCCCAGTGACAGTTCCATACCTTTATTTCCGAGAGTGTTGTACCGGCAGTTTTGGGGGGGGGGCATTGTTCTTGTGGAGAGGAGTCAAATGTCCCCACTAAGAGCTAGCTAAATACACACACACACACACAAATTGACACACTGCATCCTGGGTCAGCAGTCAAAGCTTTTCTAGCTTTGCTGAAGTTTCTGACACCCTGTCCTTCACTGTGTAACAGGGATCAATTAGAAGTGTGGCCTTGTCTTCAAATCCTCCACACGCAGGTCTTCGCCCTGTCATCACTCGGCCGTTCCTTCAAACTGAAGCTCTGAAAGCTCAGAGAAGGAACCGTCACCCGACAACACCAATCAACACTTTTCAGCGCTCTGAAAACCTCCCGTTAGCAAATTAGCAGTGCAGGTTCCTCAGAACCAAAGCAAGTCAAAGCCAACACTCACTCCCATCAAACAAAGCTCACCCATTCATTCACTGACGGTGTGTCTACACGGTGTTGACGTGGCGTCCCTGCTCAAGGCATGGGGTGTTAATGATGTTTCTCATGCCAACGTGCAAACAGCAGCACTATGTTTTGCGCAATGTAGAGTCAAAAAAAGGAAGCTTTCATTGCATCAGTCCAATTACTTCACCTTAAATCAAAAAGCAAGTATTTTTACATAAAAAAACGTTTTTAAAAAATAAATAAATAATAAAATTACTCTTATTGAAAAAAATTGTACAGGAAATCATTTAAATAATAAAAAAAATTGGACTAAAATAGAAAAATTAAACAGTAATAAATGTATAATAATATATAACAATAATATAAACAGTAATAAAATATTTGTTTTATTAGTCGTTCGTTTATTCATTTACTTTTAGGTGAATATTTAATTGAAACTAAAATCTCAATGAAAATAACATTGCAATGTAAACAATCAAACAATAAAAGAACAACAAACATGAATGACAATAACAGTTATTATTGCTACCATATAATATCATTACATTATCTTTAAAAAATATAATTATAAAATAATAATGTTTAAAATTATGTGAAAAATGTACTCATCTCATTTATTTATTATTATTATTATTATTAGCAGTAGTAGTAGTAGTATGAGTAGTGTATTGATAGTATAATCAGTACTATTGAAAAAAGAACATCAGTATTAGTATTATTTATATTAATAAAATAAAAAAGTAAAAGTAAAATAAAATGGAATGGAATTTTATTCTAAGT